>NW_012114644.1:4098452-4121896 GCF_000951035.1 Colobus angolensis palliatus | reverse complement strand
AGAGAGAGAGAGAGAGAGAGAAAAGAGAGAGAGAAGAAAGAGGTAGAAAAAGCCCCAACTCCTCAGCCTGCTGTCAGGGGTTAACAAAGACTCCTCCCTTTTCTGAAAAGGTGGCTAAGATCCACCTAGCCACAGTGCTCAGCTTCCTCAGGCCTCACCCCAGGGAATGGGTCAGACAGATGGCACCACCATCCCTATTTTTACTGAGAAACAAACTGAGGCTTGCCCACAGTCAGCCCATCTGGGGCCAGAGGCAGGGTGAGCACGCAGGATTTCAGCTTTAGCTTGCATACATCCTTTCCCTCATGCTGCCCCAGTCCCATCCCACCTGAAAACCCCGACAACAAGGCCGGGCGCGGTGGCTCAAGCCTGTAATCCCAGCACTTTGGGAGGCCGAGGTGGGCGGATCATGAGGTCAGGAGATCGAGACCATCCTGGCTAACATGGTAAAACCCCGTCCCATCAATACAAAAAATTAGCTGGGCGTGGTGGCGGGAGCCTGTAGTCCCAGCTACTTGGGAGGCTGAGGCAGGAGAATGGCATGAACCCAGGAGGTGGAGGTTGCAGTGAGCCGAGATCGCGCCACTGCACCCCAGTCTGGGCGACAGAGCAAGACTCCACCTCAAAAAAAGAAAAAAGAAAACCCCGACACAAGAGAAATGGGTAGCTTTTCCATTCACAGCTATGGTAGACAAGGAAGGGACAAAGTAGAAGCAAAGAAAGAATAAGATCAAAAAAGAAATCATTAGGGAGCCAGGGAAGGGCAAACTGAGTAAAGAGCTTCTTCTCTCCAGGACCCCGTGGTGATGTTCCTCTGGGAAGCACTCATTTCCTACCTTTCATTTCTAAGACCGCATGATCTGGGACATCCTTCCCTTCCTCGTCGGTTCGCTTTATTGTTCGGTCTTTTAGGTCCTCGTCAGTGGGACAAATCACAATGGCTTTGCGCTGGAAGCCTTCAAATGGTCTCATTTTTCGTCTTTGGGCTGACCCATAAACGTTTGTCTAAGGTAAGGTAACAGAAGAGGCAAGAGATGGTACATTAAGAGTTGGTTTTTTCCTCTGAGGGGTATTATGTAGGCCAGGGACTGAGAAAAGGATATTAGTGCTCCTTGTAAGCAGAGAAACTCAGGAAACAGCTCTTCTTTACTTTGAAGATTCCTGAGTCACCCTCAGCAAATGAACTGACTTAGGTAAGTGGCTGCAGACAGGCACAGGGCAAAGGACTCCTAATGGTTGGGACTTTGCTTTTTAATCCTATTTGCTCTTGGTACTGGGCCTTACAATTTCTTTCCCCTATTCTAAAAGTTAATACATACTCTTGGTAAAAAAATTCACAGTATAAGGCATAAAGTTTAGAGGAAAAAGCCCTGCATTCCCTTAGTGCCAGCCCTACTTCCAGAGAGAATGAAGAATGAATTTCTTCTGTGCGCTTTTAGAAGTATCTATGTGATTTCTTACACAAAAAGAATTGTATTATGCACATCCCCCTAAGGCTGTTTTTCATGTAACATGAAACTTTCTCTAAAGTTTTTCTGTGCAGTATTCTTTTTTAATGGCTGTATAATACCTATAGATTAGCTATGCTACTAATTAACCAGCTCTTTTGGACAGTTTTGTAGCTTGTTCTCATTAACATTGGTTCTTTTATTCCCTCAGTCCTTCTCTGAAACATCAGCCTCACCCACAAGCTTCTAACCAGCAAGCTCGACAGGTCAGGAGTCTCTGCTTCTCACAAGTGCAGTTTTGCTCCTAATGTTTCCTTCTCTTCCTCTAAGTGATGGCAGGTGTGTCCTGGGCTGGTGCTGGCACAGCAGTGCTCTAGCACATATGTGGTTGAGAGCAGTAACAACATCAGCTTCCATTTATTGAATACCTCCTTCATGTTAGGCCCTTTGGGAATGGGTTCTACCTCTGTTGGACTCAGGGTTCCATAGACTCAGCCTGTATACTTGAATCACGTGGACACTACTTAAAAAGTGAGCAGCCCAAACTTCATTTGAGACTTCCTGAGCCTGAACCTCTACAAGTGAGACCCAGGCACCTATATAGGTACCCTCCCTATGGAAACTCGGGAACTCAGCAGAAACGGAGTAAAGAGTTTTTAACTGCATTTAGACAATTTTTTAGTGGCTCTAACAGACACCCAAGAAAGAAGCCACAGATGGGGAAAACAATCTGTAAAGGGGCATGTACAAATGAACAACAAAAAAAACGTATTCTGAAGATACGGCCTAGTTGGGTGCAAAGAGTCTAGGGTCAAGTCCTGGTGTGGCTATTAACGCACCTTGGCCAGTCCTTGCGGTTGCCTCATCTGTAATACGGTGTTGAAAACCCTCCCTCCCTGGGCTGGCAAGAACTGAGTAAGAGAATGTCCATAAAGCAACTGAGAAAGTGCAAGAAACTACTCAAGTAGGGGACACAGGTGGCCTCCAGGGCGGGAGACACCTTGATGGAGAAGAAGGCAGTGCACTGGGATGGCCCAGCCTCAGCCTCTGTAAAATCAAGCTCTGAAAAGGGAAAACGGCATGGATGTCTTATGGTTGCTGTGAAGACTGAATGAGTCCATGTGAGTAAAAGCCCTCGTCTAAGCCCAGGCCCTGGCTCACAGCCAACACTCAACAACTGTGAGCTGCCACTGATGTGGTCATCACTGGGTAGATATTTATACTGTCATGTTGACTTAAAGCAACTCAGACCAAAGAAAAGGTTACGCTTATAGTGATCTCCCAAGCAGAAAGACAGTGACAGTGAGACAGGGTGGAAAGAACACAGGATTTGGGGAAGAAACTTGGGCTTGAAATCCCCGCTGTGCCCTTTACTATTTGTGAGACTCCAGACAAGTCCTCAAGTAGCCTGAGTCTCAAATTTCCTCGTCTGAAAGACAAGGATCATCACCCTCGTCCTGGCTCTGGAGAGGATTTGCAGATGTAAAAGTCTCTGGCAAGTGCCAACGGGGGTGGGCAGTGCAAGAAGTCAACACCCAGAGTGGATCTGAAAATAAGGCCTATAGGACTGACTATCCAGGAGAGGCTTCTCAGTGGAAAGTATCAAGGAAAAAACAAGGTTACAAGAGATCCTCTTCTAAGACATAGGAACAGGGTGCTGGATGTGGATTAGCCAGGGGCCAGGGACTCCAGCACAGATCTGTTGGAAGTTTTGGGCCATGGGTGCAGCTGCTTAAACTA
Source organism: Colobus angolensis palliatus (assembly GCF_000951035.1). Taxonomy (NCBI): domain Eukaryota; kingdom Metazoa; phylum Chordata; class Mammalia; order Primates; family Cercopithecidae; genus Colobus; species Colobus angolensis. The sequence goes on along the minus strand of NW_012114644.1, from coordinate 4,118,708 downwards.
ACCAGATCCTCCGGCCCTGAACCATGCGCCAGGAAAAAATGTTCTTCCCTGTCCCCCAGGCAAAGTGTCCCTACCCCCATGAAGGAGGATGTGGGCAGTCATGTGGGTGACAGGCACACACATACTTGTTCTTGGGGTCTTGGACACTGGCCCACAAAGAGTCCTTGGGCCACAATGGTTTGAAAAGGAACATCATGTTACAGAGGAAAAGTGAAGTCCCCTCTCCCCGCTACTCTTCTTTGACTCCATTCCTAAAAGCAAACAGAACGTGGCATCTGGTCACAGGAAGAAGGAGTTTGGCTTCCTCAGCTAAATATAATTTTCTTCTAACACAAAAGCCCACAATAGGTAGGTGCCAGGATGGATATGACCCCAGACCATTCTGCCTTTTTTTTTTTTTTTTTTTTTTTTATAGGGAAGAAGGAGTTTGGCTTCCTCAGCTAAATATAATTTTCTTCTAACACAAAAGCCCACAATAGGTAGGTGCCAGGATGGATATGACCCCAGACCATTCTGCCTTTTTTTTTTTTTTTGCTCCTAAGTGATCCTACTTTGATTCCTCTGAACTGCCAGGGCATGGAGTGACACGTCCTGAGGTCTTCCATGTGGTACAACTGCCCTGTCAATGTACTGATGAGGAGACAGAGAAGAGAAGCAATTCTGCCAAGACAGCTAGTCCCTGCAGCTTCATGGGATGGGAGGAATGGAGGCGGAGCAGATTGGACTCATAAATAGGTGGCCTTTGTCTTTGGAAGTGGGCAGGCTCTGAGAGATGGCTTCTCAGGCACTTCGGAATTGAGGTGCTGAGAATCCTCAGCAATGATTTTTAAGACTGTGCCTCCCTCCACTTACTCCTTGGCTTGGGGAAGGGAAGAAGAGGATCTAAACCACACCAGCAGAAATGCAAATACTTGGCTTTCCTGGAGGAAAGGGAATTAGCTGCTGGTGGCTGTTGCCACAGCAAACACAGTGAGGTCACAGCCCCTGGACCAGCCCAGCACTTCTGTGGTTGCTGGGGGCTGCTGGCGGCTGTTGCTATGAGACCAGCACAACAGCTAGGTCAGCTTTTCCAGTTGCTTTCGTTCCCTCTGCCTAGCTCCTGCTTCTCCCAGTCCCACCCTGCTTGAAGATGTTGATTCTGAGAGAAAATGTGGCTGGTTGTGTTCCCTGGCCCCTGTGACATAGACTAAGGGACAAGAGTTGGGTTTCTCAGAGAAACTATATGGGGAGTTTTGGTGTGTACCAGTCTGAGGGAGAGAGGAGGGAACACAGCAGGTATGAGTGATGATGTGACAGCCCAGGCTCTCTCAAGCCCCACTGTCCCTGTCTACTCTCACTTGTCATAGCTCACCAGGGTCATACTGGCAGCAGGAGAAACCTAGGTAGATCTGAGGAGCAAAGTTAAGGCCATGATGAGGAAAGATTTGCTTTGAACTCAGAGTGAGGGGAATTCCAGTCAAAAGAACCACATTTATAGGAAAAGAACTGGCTGGAGTATGAAGAATGGAATAAGCTTCAGGCTCTAGGGATGGTTGGTCAAGGATGAAGTAAAGAAACATCCCTTTTCCAAGGCCTGCAAATAAGACGCAGGTTACTGTGGGACACTGTTCTAGCCCTGGGTTTCTGTTTCAGGCAAAAGTGTGGCACCTGCTGACCACGATGCAAATGAGGACTAGAACGACATGTTCTGACTGTGATGTCAACCCATCCGGCCCTGATTCTAACTGATGCCTGGCCTGGCTCTGGGCTGCTAGAGCCCTCTAATGGAACTCCTAGGCAACAGTGTCCTACTCGGGGGTGGGTTTGGGCAACATGGCCCTGCGGAGGCTCCCCAGAAGCCTCCAGAAGGGCAACTTGTTTGCCTCACAGCAGGCCAGTCAGTTCCTTTTTGTACTCCATTTTGAGGCCCTCTGGGACAAGGCCAGAAAGCATCTCATTCCAGAGGCTTCCCACCTCCAACAGAGGACCCCAAAGAGCCACCTGAAGTAATGTGGCCTTCTACTCCCCCTTTCTCTCTCCTCTGCAGCCTTTTACTAGCCAGGTAAATTTATCCATATTCCTCTGGATGAAAGCCTAACCATGACTCCCCACTCTCCTCAGAACAAAGCCCCAACTCTTTTAATCATCCTCTGTGCCCTGACCCAGACATTCCACCTCCAGAAAGCTTCCCCAGATTCCCACCATGGCCCCAACCATTCTAGACTATGGCTGTTTGGGAAGTCAGCAGGGCTGTGATCTATCAGCATACTGAGTGTGTGACTTAGCAGTCCTATAGTCCTCTGTAGAGGCCTCAGTTTCCTCTCTGGTCCACCTCTTTTTTCTCCTCTGATGTTCCATAGCTGTGATGCCCACATGACCTGAAGAGGCTACTCAGGTTATCATAGAATGTAGGTCAAAGCCCCCATATACCTGAGAGTTTGTGCCTAATTACATCCCAGGGTAGGCGGTAGAGTCCCGGCCAGACAAACGCAGAATCCTGGCTTACACGGGCCCACCTGGCTTCTGCAGACAACCTCTCCTTCCCTCTCAAGGATGAGCATTTCTGAGGCCAACCTACATAACATGAGGCTGGAAGAGCCAAATGTGGGGAGGTCTGACCACTCAGGAAAAACTAGTGGAGGCAAAAGATGGTTCTGGGCTGAGATCCAGGAACTGCAGGGACTTTGCCTGTAGTATGGGTTTCCCCTTTGGAAATTCCACCTAGTCCAGGAGACAGCTATGCATCATCAACTTACCTGTCACTGCCAAAGCTAGTGGAATGGAAGTGCCAGGATTGGCCAGGGACCTACTCTGAACCTTCTATACACAAACACACAACTTCCCTCTCCCTCTTTCTCATACCCAGAGTTTTCTGGAACCCACTTTTGGGGTTTAGGCCAAAATAGGTGAAACCACTGGCTTTATACTCCCTCCCTCAGCCTGAGTAGCCTATGGCTTCAGGCCCCGAGTCAATCCTCCAATCTGTGGTTAACCAGAGAACCCTCCTCCCCAGCCTTCAGAGTTTAGGTTCTCTGTCTCACTGTTGGCCCAGATCACTTGGCCTGACCCACATGTCCCTTAAGCAGGAGGCTGGTAGCCCCGAAGACCACAGGCATACCCGGTACAGCCCTAGACCCTGTCCCTGAACAAGCCAGCAGCAGCCAAGAAGGCTGACAGTAGGTCTTCAGAGTGCAAAGCTGTCATGGGCCTGGCTTCCAGAGAAAACCCACTTCAGCATCCTGGACAGAGATGTTAGATGATCCACTCTAGACTATAATCCTTCTACCCTGGGCCACATATTTGAAATGGGTTTCATAGCTGATTTAACCAGCAAACCAAGAAAAAGACAGGCAGGAGTACTGGCTGGGGTATCCAAAAGAGGTATGTATCCTCAGAGTGTTAAAATGGTATTACTGCTCTCCCTTTCACGACAATGAGTCCAAATGGGGTCAATTCAGACTAAAATTCTAAAATGCCCTGACAAGGAGGATCAGGCAAAGTGAGGCCAAGGGTTTAAAAGACAAATCTTCAAAGCGGAGAGAATATTGATTGTATACAGTACTGATGGGGCCGAGCTGGGGGGATAACCATGGATGGTTTTTAGACTATCCTGTGCTCAACTGTTTTGTGTAGGATCCTCATTCCTATGTGAAGGCAACTTGGTCCCTGGTGATTTCCTTCTAACAAGCCAACTACCACTGTGACAAAGCCAAACACTGTCACCACCTCCACTCTTATCAGGAGCCCTTTAAACTTATGGTCACCAAGCACCCAGGCCTACACGTATGGAAGGCACTTCAGGAAGGCTACAAGGGCAGGGTGTGACTTAGTTTACATATTTACTCACTTACAGGTTCTTAAGAAAGCACAAATGCAAGGCTAAAGGGAACAAAGGCTCATTCACAGATCCCCAAATATAGAAAATAAGGAAACACCCTTTGTTACTTGTGAAAGCCTTCAGGACAAATGTTAAGTATGACGTTGCATAGGAAATAACCATGTCGAACTCATTACTCTGGGACAGGAATCTGTAATGAGTTTTGGGTCACTCATCCTTTTAAGAATGCTGATAGGGACAAAAAAATTGTCTAAGGTTTTTTTTATTCTTCTTTTTTGTAAAAAGGATACACCTGCACCTGCATACAGTATGTTCAACTGCAAAGCTTCCAAGGTCCCTGATGTTAAGAACTCTACCATTAACTGAAACGTAGGTAGAAAATATGACTTAGGTATGTACCTGCCAGTCATACGTATTTGTGAAGAGAATATAATGGAAGCAATAATAGCATTTACCTTACAGCACTGCTGTTGGCATGAAAGCTACTCTACCTATTCTGTAGAGTAGTTAACAATAATCACCAGCTACTAAGTGCCAGGTCCTGTGTTAGGTGTGCAGATGCTATTGAGATCCCTGTTTTATAAACCAAGAGATGGAGATTCAGAGGATAAAGTCAGCTGCCCAAAGGCACAGAGCTAGGGAGTGGCCACGCTGGGATTTAAGCCCCAGTCTGTCAGGCTCGGAAATCCATACTCCTTCCATTTTGCTAAACAGTATTTACCTGATGTTCTTTGGGGCTGCTGATGAGTCTGAGTAGTAAGTAGGCCTAGATCATGATCCCAGTCTGGGCTCAGCTGTGTGTAGGACCATGTCATCATGTATGACAAGGTCTGACCCCCCCTAGCACAGCAGTCCATCATCATTATGGGGGAAAAAAAAAGGACCCGAGGGAGATTCCCAGGCACACAAGGGGTCCCCTCCCTTCTCCTGAGGACACAATGGTCATCATTAAATACCTGATCTAGGATATAGTTGCGTTTCTTGCGGGCAGCAATCTGGATGAGGCGGTTGAGGCACTGGGTGGCCTGCTGGATCAGGACGTCCCAGCGGCCAGCATAGTTCCGCTGCCGGCGTAGGCCCATCACCTGCAGGCAGGAATTGGTGAGGGGTGAGTGATTTTAGTTGCAGGGCAGCACTCAGTAGGTGGGAGGTGAGTAAGGAGAGTCCAGTGGCTGTCCTTACCCGCATCTTATCCATGATGGCATTGGTACCCAGGATGTTGTACTTCTTGGAAGGGTTGGAGGCTGCGTGTTTGATGGCCCATGTGGTCTTGCCAGCAGCAGGCAGGCCCACCATCATCAGAATCTACAAGAATAAGACAGAGAAGGTGTTGCGGCGTGGTGGTGTGGCGCCACTCGCCTTGTTGGTGACTGTGTGTTGTTTTTTTTTTTTTTGAGACGGAGTCTCGCTCTGTCGCCCAGGCTGGAGTGCAATGGCCGGATCTCAGCTCACTGCAAGCTCCGCCTCCTGGGTTCACGCCATTCTCCTGCCTCAGCCTCCCAAGTGGCTGGGATTACAGGCGCCCGCCACCTCGCCCGGCTAGTTTTTTTGTATTTTTTAGTAGAGACGGGGTTTCACCGTGTTCACCAGGATGGTCTCGATCTCCTGACCTCGTGATCCGCCCGTCTCGGCCTCCCAAAGTGCTGGGATTACAGGCTTGAGCCACCGCGCCCGGCCGGTTGGTGACTGTTTTGAGTGTGACTCTGGACCTCTGAGCTGTGGCTGCCTCTGCAAAGTGGAAGCAATAATAGCATGTACCTCACACTATTGGTTTTGGGATTCGAAAAGATCAGGCTTGTGAGACTCTGAGCACAGTGCCTGGGACAGGGTGAGCATTAAGTCAAGTGCTAGCCAGGCATGGTGGCTCACGCCTATAATCCTAGGACTTTGGGGAAAAACAAAAACAAAAACAAAAAACCAAGTGCTGTCATCATTAACATTTATAGGATTTTGTTTTTTTGAGACAGGGTCTCACTCTACTGCCCAGGCTGGCGTGAAATGGCCCAATCACAGCTCACTGCAGCCTTGAACTCCCAGGCTCAAGCAATCCTTCTACATCAGCCTCCAGAGTAGCCAGAACTACAGGCACACACCATCACACCCAGCTAATCTTTTTCTCTCTTTTTTTGGTAGAAATGAGGGTCTCCCTATGTTGCCCAGACTGGTCTCAAACTCCTATACTCAAGGGATCCTTCTCCCTCCTTGGCCTCCCAAAGTGCTGGAATTAATAGGCGTTTGCCACCAAACCCAGCCCATTTACAGGATTATGTGACCCCTCCCCACCAATAGCCCAGGGAAGGCTGTGTACTGGGACTGGCCCCATGGAGTGGGTAGGAGAAGTGGTACAACTTTCTTGAAGTATGAAATAGGAACAGAGCTGCACACACAAGGACATGAATTGCACCTAATCAGTACATTTAGAATTTGGTAAACACAGATGCATCTTAAATGCCCGACTAGAGGGGAACGGTGAGTAGTTTGTAAGGTCATTAAGAATGATGTTCATTTCCTTGAAAGATTTTTAAAAAAGAAAAAAAGAATGATGTTCAAAGAGGGGTTTTCATGTGATGGGATAAAGCTCACAAAATAATGTGAAGTGAAAAGGGCAGGGCATCATAATGCTTATACCATAAAATCTCAATGATACATGTTTGTGAGCATAAAACAGGCACTTAGCACATTAAAAAGAACAGATGACCTCCAAAACTCTGCAAGTAAACTTATTTGTAGATGATGGCATTATGAAAATTAAAATTTTTTTACTTCTTAATTTTTTAGAACAAGCATAAATAACTTACACATACAAGAAAAATATTGTTTTAAGAAAAAAGATACTAGTATAGCTCTTGGAATCAAATCATCCCAAAGGTCATTTATCTCTTATGATAGCTCTGGGTGAGAGGTGGAACTTACTCAACCTCCTTCAAGAACACTCGGTGGGCCAAGCTCAGTGGCCAAAAAAGTTAGCCGGGCATAGTGGCATGTACCTGTGGTCCCAGCTACTCGAGAAGCTGAGGTGGGAGGATCACTTGAGCCTGGGAGGTCAAGGCTGCAGTAAGCCGTGATCGCACCACTGCGCTCCAGCCTGGGTGACAGAGCGAGACCCTGTCTCTAAAGAAAAAAAAAGAACACTTGGTGGCACAGTGCACTCCCCAAGAAGCACCTAGTGTCCTTTTCTGCTGTAAGAAAAGCTTCCTTTTCCCATATTCTGGCCTCACTTAAGAAGAAGAGGGAATCTTTCTGAGATTTAGGTAGACTCTCTGACCTCAACTTAGATCACACCAACAGCCCTCACCTCACACTCAGAGCAGTTTTTCAGCTCTGAGTCCAACCCTGAGGAGCTGGACAAAGCGGCCTCTTGCCCCAAGGCTACTCACGCAGCAAGCCTGTGTGTGTGTGTCTCCTCTGTCTTGGCAGCAAGGTGGCCACCAATACATTCTGGCCCCACTCACCTCACATTCTGCTTTGCTCTTTGGTCCAACGGTACCCCGGATCCGCTCACTAAGGGGAAGATGCTGGATGAAGGTAAACCCCGGGAGGACAGAACAGTAGGGCTCTGCCCTCTGTCCAAAGTTGAACTCCACTGCACAATTCTTCACCAGGACATGAGGATAGAGGGCCTGACCCCCCAAGGCTTCTTTCTGGATTCGGAAGGCAATGCCCATCCACTTTCCATTCTTGGTAAAGGACAGTTCCACGTCATTTCCACATTCAAAGTCCTAGCAGAAAAAGCCAAAGGAATATGATTGCCAACTCTTGCCATGGGCACTGGGAGTCACACGTGGGAGACAGTAGATGCAGGGAGTAGAATATGGACAGCTTTCCAGATTGAAGTGCATCCTTCCCAAACATACAGGTAAGCTGGGCAGCATCAGTGAACATCTCAGAGAATGTCCAGCTCAAAGTCCTCCTTGCCTAAGACCCCAAAGTTGGTGGATATGAACCAAGTAAACAAGAGTTTTTTTTTTTGAGACAGGGTCTCACCCTGTCCCCCAGGCTGAGTGCAGTGGCACACCTAGCTAGGGCTCACTGCAACCTCAAACTTCCAGGTTCAAGCAATCCTCCCACCTCAGCCTCCTGAGTAGCTGGGACTACAGGCATGTTCCACAACACCTGGCTAATTTTTAAGCTTTTTGTAGAGACAGGGTCTTGTTATGTTGCCCAAGCTGGTCTTGAAATCCTGGACTCAAGTGATCTTCCCACCTTGGCCTACCAAACTGCTGGAATTATAGGCTTGAGCCACTGTACCCGTCCTAAAGCAGGTAATTTTAAGAAGCTCCGGCCGGGCGCAGTGGCTCACGCCTGTAATCCCAGCACTTTGGGAGGCCGAGATGGGCAGATCACGAGGTCAGGAGATCGAGACCATCCTGGCTAACACGGTGAAACCCTATCTCTACTAAAAAATACAAAAAACTAGCCGGGTGAGGTGGTGGGTGCCTGTAGTCCCAGATACTTGGGAGGCTGAGGCAGGAGAATGGCATAAACCCCGGGAGGCGGAGCTTGCAGTGAGCCAAGACTGTGCCACTGCACTACAGCCTGGGCGACACAGCAAGACTCCATCTCAAAAAAAAAAAAAAAAAAAAAAGAAGCTCCAAGTATTTGAGTCTTGTGCCTAGACTGAGATGAAGATGAAGGAAAAGGTGATCCAGTCCTGTCCTGAAAACTGACAAAGAGCCAGGCGCAGTGGCTCACGCCTATAATCCCATCACTTTGAGAGGCCAAGGCAGGAGGATCACTTGAAGCCAGGAGTTCAAGTACAGCCTGGGTAACAGAGAGACCCCACCTCTACAAAAACAAACAAAAGAAACCCAAAAAGGGCAGTCTATGAGTATAACAGCTGAAGAAAAGCCACAGCAGGGCCTTTTCGAACTGAGTTCAGCTTGGTCAACATGTTCCCTGAGTTCATACTCTTTCTGATACGTATGTCTGCGTAATCTGGGACCGACAGAGCTTAAGAAACAGTGGGGAATGACACAAGGATACTCTATCATAATTCAGTAAGATGCCAAACCTAGAAGCCAGTTTCTGAGGAGGGTTCTCAGTTGCTTGTATATAAGCCTAGCAGTGACAGAACACAACGTCAGGTTGGCTGAGGCATAAAAGATGAGGGGGAAGTGATTCAGGAACAGCTGAAGAGCCATGCAGGGACCACATTCATTTATTCTGTAACAACTACTTATTGAATTGCTAAAGTTAGTAATTAAGACTCCCCTCTTTTTGTTGAGACAGAGTTTCACTCTTGTTGCCCAGGCTGGAGTACAATGGCACAATCTCACCTCACCACAACCTCCACTCCCAGGTTCAAGCGATTCTCCTGCCTCAGCCTCCCAAGTAGCTGGGATTACAGGCATGTGAAACCATGTCCAGCTAATTTTGTATTTTTAGTAGAGATGGGGTTTCTCCATGTTGATCAGTCTGGTCTGGAACTCCTGACCTCAGGTGATCCACCTGCCTCAGTCTCCCAAAGTGCTGGGATTACAGGTGTGAGTCACCACGCCCACCCCGTTTTAGAAGGTGGATGGCTTCGGTTCTACCCTTTACTAACTTGTGGCCTTTGTTATTTCATCTTGTTTCTTTATCAAAAAAGGGAGGGGGAGTAATAATATTTTATACAGCCTATGTTTATTCTGCTAAATGGGCTGGTACATTTAATACACAGTGATCACACAAGTGAGCACACACAGTGAGCCATCACTGCAAGATGCCAGGCACTGTGCTAGAAATTAGGGGCTGGGACTGAAGTGCTGGGAGGGGGACATGGCCTACCTCGGCATGTGAGGGATTCTAAGTTACCACAGGAATTTGAACTTGATGCTGGTGGCAGAGCAGAGTCTCTGACTTACTTTGAATAGTGGAGCAGCCTGCTCAAAACTGTGTTTTGGAAACATCGCTTTGGCTGCAGGATATGAGAGGCTCTTTTTTTTTCTTAGTGTTTTTGTCCTCTTTAAAATTTATATTTTTAAAACTTTTGGTAAATATTTTTCTAAATGCCCATCTCAGAGAAGAAAAGGCTCAAAACTTGAGATTAGCAAACAGAGCAAAATACAAGGTTCAGTCTCTGATATAAAAGTACAGTTTCTTTCTCTATTCAGGTGACCACCTTGGGAACTGCCTTTCAAGAAGCGACAGAAGCACCCTCCCTTGACCAGCTTTCCCATTAACCTCCTCAGTGCTCACAGTGCGCAGCTCTGTGTCAGACGCTCTCATGCTTGCTCATCTCTAAGCATGCACCCACGTCAAGACCATGGAGAGCAGCTGGGTACAGTGGCTCACGCCTGTAATCCCATCACTTTGGGAGGCCGAGGCAGGCGGATCATGAGGTCAAGAGATCAAGACCATCTTGGCCAACATGGTGAAACTCCATCTCTACTAAACATACAAAAATTAGCCAGTCATGGTGGCGAGTGCCTGTAATCCCAGCTACTCAGGAGGCTGAGGCAGGAGAATCGCTTGAACCAGGGAGTTGGAGGTTACAGTGAGCCAAGATCGCGCCACAGTACTCCAGCCTAGCAACAGCTAGACTCCTTCTCAGAAAAAAAAAAAAAAAAAAGACCATGGAGAGCAGATATGACTGTGTAAAGGTGTTGGCCTTCCTTATGGCCACCAGCTTCACTATAGGAACTTACCATAATGCACAAAACCAGCGCCCTCAACCAACCAATCTACCACCAACAGAGCCATCTGACCAAGAGGCAAGCGGAGTTGTGTTGTTCCTGCTAAAACACTTCTGTGTCAGTCCCAGCCCTAAAGACCCAAACTCCTGAAGCCTCGCATAATTCAGAGCCTGCGATTTTTACAGTCTGGTGTCTCACACCTCTTTCTGTTGTCCCGAGGCTCTAAGTATCATACTCTTTATGGTTTGCTGAAATGGGTTATTCTGTTCTTCACTTGGAAGGCTGTTTTGCCTTGAGAACTTGAGGTTTGACACCAATGTCCTCCTGTCTTGTTCCAGGAGACCAATGATTTTTACACCGCCACCAACTCCTCACTCTGAGCCTTTTTAAAGTTGTGGTATCTTCTGAACAAAGAAAACTATACAAGGAATCTTAAGACTGGATGCAGAGATGTTCTGGTTGAAGCAAGAGTCAAGGCCTAGAGTTCCATACTGCCACATACCCAAAGAACCTCATACTCTGAAAGAACAGACTTTGGCAAACACTGTCACACAGCGACAAGTTAAATTACTGCAACATGTTTGGAGTGTAGTCTTGGTGGTAGCTATCAAAATTTAAAAATATACCTTTGACTCACAATCTAACTTTCAAGAAGAAATACATTCCCACAAGAATGCAAAATTGTATGTGCCAAATGCTCATGCCAGCACAGCAAAATGTGCTCCAATGGGGAAGTAGGAGTGGCTAAATTGCACAGGAGATCCATATGTGGGGCTACAAAAAGATCTCCAAGTTACTCCAGTAAATGGAAAAAAGATGAGCAGCATTATCTGTTCCAGGAAACAACTTTCAGAGCCACTAACAGGAAGATGGGCTAAATTAAAGCAGGGTACCCAAACCCCTGCCTCAGAATACTAGACAGCCATTAAACAGTCACTAAATACAAAGCTGCAAAAGTAATGACATGTCCACTAAAGGGAGGGACTAGGTTAAATCAATTATGGTACAGTCACACAATGACTACAGACAATATAAAAGTACAAAGAAGCTCTCTTGGTAGTGCCATAAAAAGATCCCCACCAAGGCCGGGCATGGTGGCTCATGCTTGTAATCCCAGCACTTTGGGAGGCCAAGGAGGGCAGATCACCTGAGGTCGGGAGTTCAAGACCAGCCTGACCAACATGGTGAAACTAAACTACAAAATTAGTTGGGTGGGATGGCACATCTCTGTAATTCTAGCTACGTGGGAGGCTGAGGCAGAGGTTGCTGTGAGCTGAGATTGCGCCATTGCACTCCAACCTGGGCAACAAGAGCAAAACTCCGTCTCAAAAAAAATTAATTAAATAAAAAGATCCCCAAGACATATAAGTTTAAAAAAAAAAAAGAGAAAGAGATGAAAAAAAAGAGTGGGGAGGGTATATGTGAAAAATGGGTGGGGCGGGGGGGTGGGTGTCTAAAGAAGACTTTACACTGTATCCCCTTTTACATTCCTTGATTTTTTTTTTTTTGGAAACCCTATTCTTGAAAAAATCAATTCACAATGATTAACTATTAAGAAACAATTTTAACTGAGCTAGAGCTATATATTGTCTATGTGGACAGGGAAAGATGGCCAAGATTTACTGTTATATGGGAAAAAAATCCAAGGTTTAAAACCGAACAATTTGTAGAGTATAAACACAGTTTTCATTTTAAAAATGTTTTATTAGAAACATATTGAGGGCCAGGCGCAGTGGCTGACACCTATAATCCCAGCACTCTGGGAGGCTAAGGCAGGTGGATCACCTGAGGTCAGGAGTTCGAGACCAGCCTGGCCAACACGGTGAAACCTCGTCTCTACTAAAAATGCAAAAATTAGCCAGGTGTGGTGGTGCGCACCTGTAGTCCCCGCTACTCGGGTGGCTGAGGCAGAAGAATCGTTTGAACCTGGGAGGTAGAGGTTGCAGTGAGCTGAGATTGTGCCACTGCACTCCAGACTGGGTGACAGAGCGAAACTCTGTCTCAAAAACAAAACAAAAAAAAGATATTGAGATCCTGAAACACAAAGAAAGGCTGAGAAACTGTTTCAGATTAAATGAGACTTAGACACATGGCAAGAGAATGCAATGTGATCCCAGACCAGATCAGATCCTAAACTAGACACTCAACTGGACGAAAGAATATTATTGGGACAAGTGAGAAAATTTGAATGTACAGTAGATAATAGCATTATATCAAGTTTTAAATTTAATAACTTTACTGTCATTAATATCTTTACTCTTAAGAATCAGTCGGGTGTGGTGGCTCACACCTGTAATCCTAGCATTTTGGGAGGCCGAGGCGGGCAGATCACGAAGTCAGGAGTTCGAGACCAGCCTGACCGACATGGTGAAACACGGTGTCTACTAAAAATACAAAAATTAGCTAGGTATGGTGGTGTGCACCTGTGATCCCAGCTACTTGGGAGGCTGAGGCAAAAGAGTCACTTGAACCTGGGAGGCAGAAGCTGCAGTGAACCGAGATCACACCACTGCACTCCAGCCTAGGCGACAGAGCAAGACTCCGTCTCAAAAAAAGAATACACACCAACCAGGAGTGGTGGCCCACACCTGTAATCCCAGCACTTTGGGAGGCCGAGGCGGGCGGATCATCTGAGCTCAGGAGTTCGAGACCAGCCTGGCCAACATGGTGAAACCCCGTCTCTACTAAAAAATATAAAAATTAGCTGGGCGTGGTGACAGGCACCTTAATCCCAGCTACTTGGGAGGCAGAGGCAGGAGAATCATTTGAACCCAGGAGGAGGAGGTCGCAGTGAGCCAAGATAAAGCCATTGCACTCAAACCTGGGAGACAAGAGCAAGACTTCTCTCAAAAAAAAAAAAAAAAAAAAGAGTAGACACCGAGCCTGGCACAGTGCCATGCGGTCTCAGCTACTTAGTTGGGATGGATGGCTTGAGCCCAGTTCTGGGCTGTAGTGCGCTATGCCGATCGGCTGTCCACACTAAGTTTGGCATTGATATGGTGACCTCCTGAGAGCCAGGGACCATCAGGTTGCCTAAGGAGGGGTGAACTACCCAAGGCAGGAAACAAAGCAAGTCAAAATTCTCATGCTGATCAGAAGAGGGATCACTGCCTGTGAAAATGCTGCAAGACTCTGTCTCATTTATTAAAAAAAAAAAAAAGGAAGAAGGAATACAGACCAAAGTAATGAAGACACGATGTATACAACCTCCTCTCAAATGGGTCAGATGAAAACACAGCTGACTCTGAACAACACTGGCTTCAAGCTGGGCAGGTCCACTTACATGCACACTTTTTTCATTCAATAAATATACTGAAAATATTTTTGGGACACTCGCAACAATTTGAAAAAACTCTCAGATCCCTATGACTAGAAATACCGAAAAAAAAAAAAAATAAGGAAAAGTTAGGTATGTCACGAGTGCATAAAAATTGTAGACACTAGTCTATGTGTTAATTGACTGTTTATGTTATCAGTAGGCTGTTAGTTTGCTTTTTTCCGCCCCCCACCTCAGTCTCCTGAGGAGCTGGAACCACAGGCATATGCCACCAGGCCCAGCTAATTTTTATTTCCATTTTCGGTAAAGACAGGGTTTCCTTGTGTTGCCCAGGCTGGTCTTGAACTCCTGGGCCCAGGTGAACTGCCCAGCTTAGCCTCCCAAAGTACTGGGATTACAGGTGTGAGCCACTGCACTCAGCCAGTAGTTAAGTTTTGGGGAGTCAAAAACTATACGTGGATTTTTGACTACATGGGGGTTGGTGCCCCTAACCCCTGCAAAGTTCAAGGGTTAGCTCATTGTTTAGGGACAAGTAAACCACTTAGACCCCTTCTGTACTAAACTCATGGGGTTCCTGGTGGCATTCTCCAATATCAAAAGAACTTTAAAAGGGAACCACATATTGGAAAGGTATTTCCTAACTTCAGAAACAAAGCATCCATGGAACCAATCTAGAAAAAGTATTTTCATTGTCCACACCTTGTAGTACAACCAAAAGACTGGCAACTGGTGTTGAGGATTCAGGGCTTGAGAGTTACCAGCTTTGTAAGTAACAACAGTCCTGATCATAAATCTGACAGAATTTGCTGGGCGTGGCGTCTCCGGCCTATAATCCCAGAACTTTGGAAGGTCAAGGAGGGCAGACTGCTTGAGCTCAGGAATTTGGCGAAACCCCATCTCTACAAAAAATACAAATATTAGCTGGGTGTGGTGGCGCACGTGTGTAATCCCAGCTACTTAGGTCGCTGAGGTAGAATAGCATGAACCGGGGAGGTGGAGGTTGCAGTGAGCTGAGATCATATCACTGCACTCTGCATTAATAATCTGTTCAGGCAGATATCCTTTCTCTTCAATTATATCTTAATGATGCCCGGGAACTTGTTTGTTGCCTCTTGGTTGGCAGAAGCTGCCTTTCCTGTTAACAATTTTTAAGCCACACCTCTTTCTAAAGTTATTAAACCATCCTTTGCTGGCATTAAATTCAGCAGCTTTAAATTTTTCACCTTTCTTTTGCTTTATGTTGTCATATAATGACTTCACTTTTTCTTGAATTATAGCCTATAGGTATGCCTTTCTTCTTTTTCTTTTTTGAGAAAGAGTCTCGCTCTGTTGCCTAGGCAGGAGAGAAGTAGCGCGACCTCGGCTCACTGCAAGCTCCGCCTCCTGGGTTCACGCCATTCTCCTGCCTCAGCCTCCTTAATAGCTGGGACTACAGGCGCCTGCCACCATGCCTGGCTAATTTTTTGTATTTTTAGTAGAGATGGGGTTGTACCAAGATGGTCTAGATCTCCTGACCTCGTGATCCACCTGCCTCGGCCTCCCAAAGTGTTGGGATTACAGGCGTGAGCCACTGCAACTGGCAGGTATGCCTTTCTTATAGCCACCCTGTACCTACACAAAAGCTGCAGTATTTATTTATTTATTTATTTATTTTTGAGTCAGGGTCTCATTCTGTCATCCAGGTTGGAGTGCAGTGGGACAATCATACCCCACTGCAGCCTCAACCTCCTGGGCTCAAGCGATCCTCAGCCTCCTGAGTATCTGGGACTACAGGCGTGCACCACCACACCCAATTAATTTTTGTGTTTATAAAATACTAAAAGTTTGTTTTCACCATGATGGCCAAGCTGGTCTTCAACTCCTGGGCTCAAGCGATCTGCCCACCTTGGCCTCCCAAAGTGCTGGGACTACAAGTGTGAGTCACAGTGTCCGGCCCTGCATTTTCAATATATGATAAAAAGTGCAAGGATTTAGCACTTGCTAGCATAGCAGTAGTGATGGCTTTGGGAATTTTTTCTTTTTTTTTTTTTACAGTGTCCTTATGCTGGATTAATCTTGAAATGGCAGGCAACTACAGCTGTAGACCTCAATCTATAGCGCATATCAAGCAATTCAAGTTTTTCTTGTAATGTCATAACTTTTTTCTGTTTCTGAGAAACACTTGCAGCATCACTAGTGGCACTTTGTTTGGATCCCATGGTGTTACTCAAGGCTTACGATATTGCAGTAAACATAATTAAAAAATACACAAGAATTGCGAGAGATCACTTTTTACTGTGATACACAATTTACTGAAAAGAACTGCTCACATGAAGATGTACAACACACAGTACCAGCTTGGCCAACACGGTGAAACCCCATCTCTACTAAAAATACAAAAATTAGGCCAGGTGCAGTGGCTCACACTTGGTAATCCCAGCACTTTGGGAGGCTGAGGCGGGTGGATCGCCTAAGGTCAGAAGTTCAAGACCAGCCTAGCCAACATGGTGAAACCTCATCTCTACTAAAAATACAAAAATTAGCCAGGCATGGTGGTATGCGCCTGTAATCCTAGCTACTCAGGAGGCTGAGGCACGAGAATCTCCTGAACCCGGGAGGCGGAGGTTGCAGTGAGCCGAGATTGCGCCACTGTGCTATACAGCCTAGGCAACAAAGTAAGACTCCGTCTCAAAACAAAACAAACAAAAAATCCCAGCTATTTGGGTGGCTGAGGCACAAGAATCACTTGAACCCTGGAGTTGGAGGTTGCAGTGAGTCGAGTCGTGCCACGAGACTCCAGCCTGGGTGACAGAGAAAGAATCTGTCTCAAAAAAAAAACAAAACAAAAAACAAAAAAAGGAAAAGCAGTTATGATTTAATACTGTACTATTATGTTTGTTTACATTTCTCTCAACTGTGAATGGTACCATGTAGTCTGTGTTTGTGTGCACAAGTTTTGATAAGTTTTAACTTTTTGTAATAGATTTGTGGATATTTTATGCTAGCCAATGATGAAATAGACTAGTATCTACTTATATTTTATGCATTCATGACATGCTTAACTTTTTCTTAATCTTACTAATATTTCTAGGCCATATGATTTGTCTATTTTTTCAAATTGTTGCAAATCTCCAAAGAAGTTTCCAATATATTTATTGAAAAAAATCTGCACGTAAGTGAATCAGAGAAATTCAAACACGTGTTGTTGAAGAGTGAACTCTATGTGTATGTACACCATAAACATGAAAATGGTAAAGCAAATGTGGCAAATGTTAGAATCTGGATAAGGTCCTATGAGAATTCTTTATCCTTAAGCTTTTCTCTGAGTTTGAATTTATCTCAAAGTTAAAAAAAGAAGGGGCCCAGAGTGGTGGCTCACACCTATAATCCCAGAAATTTGGGAGGCTGAGGCGGGCAGATCATCTGAGGTCAGGAGTTCAAGACCAGCCTGACCAACATGGAGAAACCCCGTCTCTACTAAAACTACAAAATTAGTCAGGCATGGTGGTGCATGCCTGTAATCCCAGCTACTTAGGAGGGTGAGGCAGGAGAATAGCTTGAATCCAGGAGGCAGAGATTGTGGTAAGCCGAGATCGCACCATTGTTCTCCAGCCTGGGCAACAAGAGTGAAACTTCATCTCAAAAAAAAAAAAAAAAAAAAAAAGAGTACGTGTGTACAAATATGAAGGAAGGCAAAAGAACAAGCCTCAGAGGATGAATCCGTCTGGGTGGTCACTTCCTCTGGGGCCTCACAGCACATTTTACAAACATCTCTTATAACTCCTAATGTTAACAGTATTAAGTCATATTTACTGAGCACTTACTGTGTGTCAGGCATTATTATAAGTGCTTTTAAAGGATTAACTTAATGACTCCATACGAAATTCTGAGGTAGGGGCAAAGATTCTTATTTAGAGGGAACTGAAAAACAAGGAGTGTAAATTGTCCAGGGCTTGAGTGGAAGAACAGAACTGGGTCCAGGGAGTCCAGACCAGAGCTGATAGCCATATTGCACAGCATAGTGACTGCTGGTCACTGCTCTCAAAGACTGAAGTATGGCAGCAGCAGCTGTTCTGTTTTGCATCATCTCTACTCTTCCAGAAGGCAGTTCACTGTAGGAAGCCTGGCTCAACCAATGTGAGATGAAGAAAGGGAGAAGTTTTAGGATAAGATGATGCCAACATGGGGCAAGAGCCAATACCACTGCCTTCAAGAGCAGACAGGCTATTTCCTAGCAATGAAAGATAAGAAATTCCTAGGTTTGTTTAGAAAATGTCACTCTGGTACCTAGGAATGGAGGAAGGCTATGCACACCTGAAGTCTGCAAACCTCTTCAGGGTGTCATCCGAAAACTTTGCACACAAGACCAGAGGAGATGGAATGACAGAATTTCCCACAAAATGACAGTAAACATTCCAGTCTGTCAAGCAGAGACAAAGAAGTATGGCGAGAGTGGCTGGATATGGGGCAGACAATGGATAGAGGTATCCTGAAAAAGAAGTCTGTAGCCCAACATCTGGTTCTGCCAACTCCCACAGGCTGCTAGCACTCACCGCAAAGCAGCCAATCACATCGTTCTCTGCAAACTTGTCTCCGTAGTTTTCAAACCGGCTATTGGTGGACTTCTTCCCAGTGCCTCCATAGCCATAGGAGAAAGGCTCTTCGCCTGACGGAAGAAATAGGCAAAGGCAGGTTAAACCTGCGATGGTCATAACAGCCTCAATGGCTGTCACATACTTTTATTTTTGAAGAAAAAAATCATTTTCTTTACTGGTTTTATTAATCAGATGCCTTTTTAATACAGGGATGGGGAAGGGTGAAAGGAAGCCCTTAATGATGAACTTTGGAGGGCTTGATGGGTTTCATTGTCCAGTCTAGGAGTAGGAGGTCAACTGAATTACTCTGCACAGAAGGGAAATTTGAACAGAAAGGGAGGAAAGGAAGACAGGAGCTAGGATGGAGAATGGTATGCTGAGATGCAACCCTTCCTTGTGATACCCAATATTCAGTCCAGTCTACTCATGGTAGAAATCAGTGAAGGGGCTGGATTTTGCTCCTGGAGACTATGAGGACTGACCCCTAGGAAAGGTACTGGATTTCCTCAGGTTACAGAATTGGGTACTGATGTGATATGACTGAGAGATCCCAAGGGCTCTGGCTGACACCTGACCTAGAGATTCCTGGGCAGAACCCAAAGAGTATGCTGCTAGAAAAGCGGGGCCGACAAGCACAAATACCAGGCCTGGTTCTCCTACGAACCAGCTGTGTGACCCTGGATATGGTGCTTGATCCTTCTGGGCTGTTTCCCATCCCTATCAACTGCCACCACCTACATCTCAAAATGGAGACAGAGATAAAATGAGATGACCTGTAAGTCTTTTTTTTTTGTGGTAACATATCTACCTTTTTGAGGAGGTACCAATTTGTGGGGTACATGTGCAATTTTGTTACATGCACAGATTGCATAGTGGTCAAGCTTTTAGGGTATTCATCACCTAAAAAACGTACATTGTACCCATTAACCAATTTCTTATCCTCCTCCCCCTTGCTACCCCCTAACACTTCTGAGTCTCCATTATCTATTAATCCACTCTCTAAGTTCATGTGAACACATTTTTTTTTTTTTTTTTTTTTTTGAGACGGAGTCTCGCTCTGTGGCCCAGGCTGGAGTGCAGTGGCTGGATCTCAGCTCACTGCAAGCTCCGCCTCCCGGGTTTACGCCATTCTCCTGCCTCAGCCTCCCGAGTAGCTGGGACTACAGGCGCCCGCCACCTCGCCCGGCTAGTTTTTTGTATTTTTTAATAGAGACGGGGTTTCACCGTGTTAGCCAGGATGGTCTTGATCTCCTGACCTCGTGATCCGCCCGTCTCGGCCTCCCAAAGTGCTGGGATTACAGGCTTGAGCCACCGCGCCCGGCCTTGAACACATTTTTTAAACAAACACTTATGAGTGAGAATATATCTACCTTTAAAGATTAGTCTTAAATGGTCAGGCAATTACGGACCAGGATAATGGCTCAAGTGTTAAAACAGCAAAAATTTGCAATAAATTTAAATGAGCTACAGAAGGGGACTGGTTTAATAATGCAACTATAAAATGGAAAATTATGCAGTAGTCAAAAAGCTGTATTTATTTACAAAAATATGCCTATCATATATTGAAACAAGGCTATACAAGGTAGTCCTAGTGTGATCCAGTTTGAATATGTACAAAAAAAAAAAAATGTCCGGAAGACTACAAATGGAATGTTAACATTGGTTAGCTTATCTCACAAGTTTAGGAAGGATTTTCATTTTTCCCTTTCTGTATGGCCTGAATTCTTATAAGCAACACATATTATTTTCATAATTGGAACATTTGTATGATCATAAACGGAAGGCAGAAGGTGTCAGAATTGGTCAGAATAATCAGTTACTTAGGACCAGAAGGTCACTGAAGTCTGGGGACGGGGACCCGCAAAATTCAAAATCTTTCGGTAGGCAGCCCCTGCCCCCTCCCAAGTAGCCCTGGCCTCACTGGTCTCTGCTCCCCTTTTCCCTCTAGGTTAGGCTCTGGACAGAAAATACAGA
>NW_012114644.1:4068113-4097702 GCF_000951035.1 Colobus angolensis palliatus | reverse complement strand
TCTGGGGACGGGGACCCGCAAAATTCAAAATCTTTTGGTAGGCAGCCCCTGCCCCCTCCCAAGTAGCCCTGGCCTCACTGGTCTCTGCTCCCCTTTTCCCTCTAGGTTAGGCTCTGGACAGAAAATACAGACCGAACTTAATGGAGCTTGGGAATTTATTTGAAGCTTGGTTTAAGGGCAGGAGACACTGATCCTTTTTACAGAAAGGGAATAGATTCCTAAGGAGAACTTTGGACCCTCCCCTAAAAGATGAAGGATAAGAATTGATTCTTCACAGAAAAATTGTTTCATGACCATAGTTCTCTCAGTTGAATACAGCATGACAGAGAGAGTGGCATATACCTAATCCTTGTACCTGTTCCACTTCACCCTAGTTCTATTCTAAGTCTGACACTGGAAAGGGAAGCTTAGGAGGCTTGAGAATCCAAGGGTAGGGACAATCACTCTCTTCTCTGGACTGCATAGCTGACCCCTCCTTACCTAGCTGGGTGCTGCAGGAGTCCAGGGACCAGCCGATACGGACCACATGGGGGTCAGGCTCTGTAGATGGAAGGTGCTTCACCGAGATTTCCTCATTGATCTAAGGAAAGAGGACAAAAGGGCTCAGGGTTGCTTCTCTGGAGGCTGTAGGTTATGAGGCAATACAGGAAGGAAGCACATCAGGCATTAAAAAAAAGCAATGGCTTTTCTTGCTGGAGAAGAAGCATTTAAGCAGCTCTGAAGAGCCTGCTGAACAGAAGCCAGGGCCTCCAAAGGGATGAGCAGAGTACAGGGCCACAGAGACAGGCATTTCAAAATACAGTTATCTTTTAGTATAAGAGACTCTCGTAACATCTGATAGAAAAGATAAACTGGTATGGTGTCTTTAGAGGGCAACCTAGAAGTCTCTGTCAAAACTGTAAATGGCTGGGGATGGTGACTCACACCTGTAATCCCAACACTTTGGGAGGCCAAGGCAGGAGGATGGCTTGAGGCCAAGAGTTAGGAACCAGCCTGGCCAACATGGTTACTAAAAATACAAAAATTAGCTGGGCATGGTGGCACATGCCTGTAATCCCAGCTACTGGGGAAGCTGAGGCAGGAGAACTGCTTCAACCCGGGAGGCAGAGGTTGCAGTGAGCCAAGATCATGCCACTGCACTCCAGCCTGGGAAACAAGAGTGAAACTCCATCTCAAAACAAAACAAACAAAAAAAAAACCAAAAAGAAAAGAAAACACTGTGTAGTTTATTTAGTTGGCAGTGTTTCTCTATGAGAGGGACATAAAATAATGTGCAACTTACATCAGTGGTGTCGTGGTCAATAAAATATAACCCTCTGTGTTTCAGTTTCTACCTCTAAAAACTGGGGCTAACAGTACCTGTTTTCAGACGGTACTGTGAGGATTAATGGAGATAATCCATGTAAAGAGCCTGGTGCTGTATCTTGTGCATGCAAAGAGCTCTATAGTATTAGCTATCATCGGTAAGTATGGATACACAAATAGATAAGAAATTGTTAACACAGAAGTTCCCTCTAGGGAGTAGGATGGAGACTGAGAGGACATGAGAATAACCTGGACTTTTTTTTGTTTTTAGACAGAGTCTCACTCTGTCGCCCAGGCTGGAGTGCAGTGCCATGATTTCGGCTCACTGCAACCTCCGCCTCTTGGGTTCAAGCAATTCTCTGCCTCAGCCTCCTGAACAGCTAGGATTGCAGGTGCCCACCACCACGCCCGGATAATTTTTTGTATTTTTAGTAGAGACGGGGTTTCACCATCTTGGCCAGGTTGGTATTGAACTCCTGACCTCGTGATCCACCTGCCTCAGCCTCCCAAAGCGCTGGGATTACAGGCGTAAGCCACCGCACCCAGCGAGAATAACCTGTTTTATCCTGTACTCTTCTGTGCTGTCTAAACTTTTGTTAAACATGAGCATGTATTATTTTCATAAACATAACTTGACATGGAACTGTGCAGAGGTGACAGCAGATGCTGGCCTAAGCTGGCAGTTCTTTGCCCTGTTTTCCCTCTGGCCTCCCTTTACTAAGTGACACCTGAGTCTATTCTTTCTAGATCACTTTTCTTCTAAACAACATATTTTCTCAGTTCTACAAACATGTCATCACTACACTGGTTGACTATACAATACCTGGGTCAAGTCTCACCAAGGAAATATCTGCTTGATGAAGCAATGTATGGTTGGCCTGCTTTTCTGATATGATATTTAGCAATGATGTAGTTCTCTTGAGTTCATCACAGTTTTGTCTGCTTGGACACAGTATTGCACGATCCAATCTCTTTTCCAGTTGTAGCTCTGACCAAGGTGACTGGTATCAGGATATTACAATGGATGGACCTCTCTGACCTTTCCCTTCTCTTGTTCCTACTTACCTTCATCTCGAAGCACACACGGCCCCTTCTGACCCCATAGCTGGCACGGGCTCCTGACCACAGGTATGCAAAGCCCTCAATTGTGAGCGGATAGCCACTACTCCGATCTCGGGCCACTTTGAAGTGGAGGTCGCAGTTATCTGTGAAGGAAAAAGCCCAGTTGGCTCATGTTTTTGTTTTGTTTTGTTTTGTTGGGACGGAGTTTCGCTCTTTTTGCCCAGGCTGGAGTGCAATGGTGTGATCTTGGCTCACCCCAACCTCTGCCTCCCAGGTTCGAGCGATTCTCCTGCCTCAGCCTCCCGAGTAGCTGGGATTACAGGCATGTACCACCACACCTGACTAATTTTGTATTTTTTTTAGTAAAGACAGGGTTTCTCCACGTTGGACAGGCTGGTCTCGAACTCCTGACCTCAGGTGATCTGCCCACCTCAGCCTCCCAAAATGCTGGGATTACAGGCGTGAGCCACCACGCCCGACCTGGTTGATGTTTTAAAAGTCCTAAGAAACAGGCAGAGGGAAGTTCCCCAAGTGCTGACCAGGAGTACACAAGTGAACACATCTTGGGGGCTTAAGCCATCCTCCCACCACAGCCTCCTGAGTAGCTGGGACTACAGGGATATGCCACCATGCCCGGGTGATTTTTATATTTTTCGTAGACAGGGTTTCGCCATGTTGCCCAGACTCAAACTAGATTTTAGAATACAAAAAGGTTGATCACCACCACCATATATTCCCACTGCCCTCCTGTGCTAATTCTATCAAGTTGGGAACCAGACTTCTGTTTCCAACAGCTATACAGGGATCTGACCCTGATCCACATCTGCCACCCAGGAACCAATGCCCAGGTGCCCCATAGGCTCCTAATTCTTCTCATGGGCCTAGGATTTTCCTACTGTTGCTCTTACCCTTCTCAATATTCAAGGAGCCAGTCAGGCCTCCAAGAAAACCTTTCTTGACCATCCCTCCCATGAGGCGCTCTCCTTTCTCTGAAGGCTGACCACTGTGGTCTGTATATTTGCATTTCATCAGATGCTGCCTCATGAACCACTGCCCCCCAACACTTTTTAAACAATGTTTACCTCTACTCTGGGTAGATTTTGTCTTTGAGAGCTTGCGATATTAGAGACTGTATATATCTTTATCTCTTACAAAAGCATGTGCTCTATAAACATAAGCTTCTGTAGAAATAGATAAATTGCTGCTTATCTTGTGCTCTGTTGAGAAGTGCAGTGTTCTCAGACCTGACTGGGCTTCTGGGTGCATATAAAAATTTAGACTCATAGGCTCTTCATTAGACTCTGACTAGGAGGTCTGAGGAAAAGGACCTTTATAATAAATCCTCCAAATGCTCAGATGCACAGTGAAGGTGAAAGCCACTTATCCAGTAGAAAGAAAGCTGAACTGGAGGACAGACAGCAGGGTGGGCCAGGTTTGTGCCTCAAAAGACACAGTGGCATTGGTTTCACCAGGAACGTGAGCAGCTGATGGAAACGGGAACTGGTTGTCAAAGAGTTAAGTTTCCCCAGCAGCACTCAGATTCCCTTCCTGATTAGATGACAACCTCTGTGTGTACAGGGCAGTTCAGGGTTTTCCAAATTGCTCCTGTATCCACTGAGGAGTCTCCCTGAAAGTCCTCTGAGGTTATTACGGCAGAATTACTCCTTCCTGAAGAGAAGCTCAGAGAAGTAGAATGACTTGCCCAGGGTCCCACTGCTAGAGTTGGGAGTAGGTCTTCTGCCTCCAAACCAGGACTCTTGCTCCAAAGCTAAGCTGTGTCTCACATGTGGACTAACAATGTCTTTAGACGGCGCCAGGCAGGGATTCTGGTGAAGGTCAAGACACAATTTCCCCATACTGACTGTAAGGCAGAATTAGATGGGCACTCCAAACACTTACAGGTGTCAATAGCAACAAGGGTATCATCAAAGTCATCTTCATCCTCTTCAGCAGGAGGCTGAGGAGAGCGGCCCCTGTATTAGAAACAGGGGTTAAGTCACACAAGAACAATACATGAGCACAAAGGAAAGAAAATGAATGTTCTGCTGTCATCTACAAGTGGCCTCCAGACTGCTTCCTGAATCTCCATTTCTTCCCACAGAAGTGGGCAAAAGAACTCTGGAACCATACATCCTTGCAATGAGAGCAATGACCATCAACCCCTAGGGTGGAGACAGGGATTGGAGAGGGTATGCTCTGCTGAAGGGGGCATCAGAATCATTTAGGGAACTTTTTTGCTCTTTTTTTACACCCTAAGATTCTAATCCATACCCTCTGCATGTTGACAACCACTTCCACACTGATCTCTTACTGTTTGGAGGCTGTGGTATCTCAAAAGGGAGCTGGCCAGGAAGGGGCATGTGCAAGAGCCTAGATAAATCCCAATAATTACTATCTATCCAGGTACCAGGCTTCTTAAAATCCTACATCTGAGAGAATGTGAGATGACCCATTTTTTTCAGTGTCCTAAATTATAAACGATATTCATTTTCCTATCAAAACACTAAAAAACGGACTTAACACTGTTGGTTTCTGCTGTACAGGAATGAGGAAGAAGGGTAGAAAGGTAGAGTCTAACTAACACTCAGGGTCCTGCCTGGACAGTCTGGGTGGTCGCAGGGCACTACATGCACAGATGGGGAGCCCATGCCCATTTGGCTGCTGACTCTCCCAGCAGCAGGCTTCCCTCTGGTGGAGGGCCCCTCTGGCCTCACCAGGCCAGGGCTAACACGGATGAGTCTCCTTCCTGAAGAGAAGCTCAGAGAAGTAGAATGACTTGCCCAGGGTCCCACTCATGAAGGAGACTTATGAGCCTCATCTCATGAGTCTGTGCTCATCACATGTTAAGTCCATTCTACGAAACTTTCCCTGCCAGCCCAGGATCAGAGTGAGTGTTCTTCCTCTGCTCTCCATCAGCAAGTAGCTTCTGGGCGTCTGCTCTGCGGCAGCAGTGGAAGAACACCATATGAGGTGGGCTCCATGTCCTAACTTAAGTCATAGCCTGTGAGATCCAGGCCCTGTCTCAGAGAGTAACAAGCTAGTTAGAAGGTGGACTCTGCCAGATAGGAATTGGAATGTGTCAGATGACTAATCCAGGTGAGCATAATGGCCATTGCTAGTTTTCATAATTGCAAAAGGCTTCAGATAGGAGCTGAAGGAAGGAAGGAAGGAGGGAAGGAAAGGACTTGGTCTGGAGGGAAAGGAAGGAAGGGCTTGTTAGGGAGGAGAAATGACCAAAGCAGAGGCTGCTCCCTCTTCTGAGCTCCTGAAACTCACCTGCATCCTGACTACTCACCTCAGAGGTTGTGGCTTACTTGTGTATGTGTCTGAGTCCCCATACTGGAACAACAGAAGGCAAAACTCACTGCCCATCTTTATGTTGCTAGTGTCCAGCCCAAGAGTGGGCACTTCGTGACAGCACTGTGAGAGCTGACTGAACGAGTGGATGAATGGGAAGAGGATGTGTGTTTGGGAGTAGTGTTAGGAAACAGATCTTTCTTTCATTACAGATATCAAGCAGCTGACTGCAGGGGCAGTAAGGCAAAGGACAGAAGAGGCAGGCTGGCATCTCACACATGAAAAGTCTAAGATATTTACAAGTTACCCTGCAGGTAAGAAGGGAGGAACTGGGGGAAGGACCAAAAGTTTAGGAAAGCTGAATCTGGTAGTAAGCACAGGAAGGAATAGAAAGCGTGTGAAAGCAGAGGGAATCTCTACTCAGCCCCTCTAGGTTAGTGCAAATGTCCCCAGCAAGCACGAGGCTATGGATATAGAGACCCACCAGAGCAAGGGTGACTGCTGCCTCATACACCCACCTCCTATCCTCTCGGTGCTCAAAGTACCCCCGTCCCCGGTTTTCTTCATAAGGCCTCTTTCGACTCTGGAATTGCTGCCTGTCTGGCTTGAGTTGAGAAGCTTCAGGCGGGAGGAAGCTGGTGGGTGCTCCTTGCTTCATCTCTGTCTTCATTTCTATTGTCAGGAAAAATTCAGACGGTCAGGACACTTGCAAGCTCCCCAGCTATCACTTTTCTGGTCCCTTTTCCCTTGGGAGATGTGAGCAGGATCCTCACTACAGTGATGAAGGGCTGGGCACAGGCAGCTTGCTGAGTTCAATAGAAGCCTGCTGAGCCAACCAAGAGGGCCATACTGGAGAACAGGGCTAGGATCTGAGATGCCATGACCCTACATTCTCCAATTTCTCCTCCCGAAGAACCTCTCACCTCAGTTCTTACAAAGCTTCTCCAGTCTGGCAAGGGAGGGGGAGAGGATGAATTCAACAGGGCATTGTGGTCCTGCAGCTAACTCTACGGGCTTTAGTTGCCCTACCAACAGAGGCCAGAATCACTCCAGTTAAGCCATCCCATAGGTGCAATAACCTCTTTAAATCATACCACTAACAGAAAGTCAGGATGGGATACCGTGCTGTGGACCATGGGTAAGTCCTAGTCTCAGGCAGACTCCAGGAATCAGTGCCTAACCAAGAGCAAACCACAGATGTAGGCTAGCTTAATTTCTCCCACAGCGTTAATCCCTGATGCCGAGGCTCATTCACATCTACTCATTTCTGCATTCAACCCCAGACCATTTTGGATCATTCCCCAGCTTTGGCATGTGGATCACATCACTCGGAAAAGGCTCCTGGTTCTCTAGGGCAGGGATGGTGCTCAGCCATCCTGAAGAGAGCCTCCCTGGTTCCCAGCAATAGGTTGGGCTCACACAAGGCTCCTGATGAATGTCTGTGGGTAACGGCACAGAAAATATTCTCCTGGGGCTGAATGATCCTACAAGTCTCACAGAGCCTGACACAAATCTGCAGTTTAACCTACATTCATTAAAGTTCTGAGCCACCCACAAGAAATGTCTGGGGATTTAACTTTGTGGATGAACCAGAATGGCATTAGAAAAAATCAACCAGATACACTAAGAAAAGGCACTGGGGGGCCACAACACAGTAAAAGCAGCACAAAACTGGGGGTCAGTCCGGGCTCCATCAGTTCTCAATAGCGGGACCCTGCTTTCCAAATAGTAAGGCATAAATGATAAGGAATGCTGCTTATTAACCAAAAGGTCTAGCCCGGGAGCAAGTTTCCTAGGTTCTAGCCCCAGCTCTGCCATCGGACAAGCCAACTCCTCAATCTATAAAATGGGGAGGAGAGGCCAGGCGTGGTGGCTCACACCTGTAATCCCAGCACTCTGGAAGGTCGAGGTGGGCGGATCACGAGGTCAAGAGATCAAGACCATCCTGACCAACATGGTGAAACCCGTGTCTACTAAAAACACACAAAAAATTAGCTGGGCATGGTGGCA
The DNA here is from genome assembly GCF_000951035.1 of Colobus angolensis palliatus. Classification (NCBI taxonomy): domain Eukaryota; kingdom Metazoa; phylum Chordata; class Mammalia; order Primates; family Cercopithecidae; genus Colobus; species Colobus angolensis. The sequence goes on along the minus strand of NW_012114644.1, from coordinate 4,090,028 downwards.
TGCCTGTAGTTCCAACTACTCGGGAAGCTGAGGCAGGAGAATCGCTTGAACTTGGGAGGCGGAGCTTGCAGTGAGCCAAGATCCCGCCACTGCACTCCAGCCTGGGCAACAGAGCAAGACTCTGTCTCAACAAAAAAAAAAAGGAAAGAGAGAGTTGGCATCACGGGGAACTTTGTTCTATAAAAATATATACTTAACATGCTTGGGAAATCCTAAGTTTAAACAATACAACACAAGGTTTTTTGTCTATTTTTTATTAAAAAAAATATTTTCAGCAACACCAGCCCAAGACAACACAAGGTTTTTAAATTTATTAAAAAAAAATTTTTTTTTGGAGACAGAGGCTTACTGTTGCCCAGGCTGGAATGCAGTGGTGCCATCACGGCTCATTGGAGCCTCAACTTCCTAGCTCAAGCCATCCTCCCACCTCAGCGTCAAGAGTAGCTGGGCTCAGTGACTCATGCCCGTAATCCCAGCACTTTGGGAGGCCGAGGCGGGTAGATCACCTGAGGTCAGGAGTTTGAGACCAGCCTGGCCAACATGGTGAAACCCCATCTCTACTAAAAATACAAAACTTAGCCAGGCGTGGTGGCAGGCGCCTGAAATCTCAGCTACTCAGGAGGCTGAGGCAGGAGAATCGCTTGAATCCGAGAGGCAGAGGTTGCAGTGAGCCGAGATCGCGCCATTGCACTCCAGCCTGGGGAACAAGAGTGAGACTTCGTCTCAAAAACAAACAAACAACAACAAAAAAGAGTAGCTGGGACTATAGGAATGTGCAACCATGCTCAACCACGCCCAGGTAATATTTTTATTTTTTAGAGACAGGGTTATGTTGCCCAGGCTGATCTTGAACTCCTGTACTCAAGCAATCTTCCCAAAGTGTTGGGATTACAGGCATGTAATAGCCATCACACTCGGCCTGTTTTTATTTTTGAGGCAAGGTCTTCCTGTCGCCCAGGCTGGAGTACAGTGTACAATCATAGCTTACTGCAGCCTCGAACTCCTGGGCTCAAGTGATCCTCCTGACTCAGTCTTCTGAGTAGCTGGGACTACAGGCATGTCACCGTGCTCAGTCGAATCTTAATTTTTTCTAAGACAACAGGGGTCTCACTATGTTGCCCAAGCTAGTCTTGGATTCCTAGGCTCAAGTGATCCTCCTGCCTTGGCCTCCTAAAGTGCTAGGATTACAAGCACGAGCCACTATGCCCTGACCTACTTTTTAGTTTTTTTTCCCTTTGAGACAGGGTCTTGCACTGTCACTCAGGCTGGAGTGTAATGGTGCAATCATAGCTTACTGTAGCCTCAAACTCCTGGGCTCAAGTGATCCTCCTACCTCTGTCTCCTGAGTAGCTTTAACTATAGGTGTGTGTATGTACACAGTCATAGCCATGCCTGGTTAATTTTTAAATTTTTTGTAGAGAAGGGGTCTCACTATGTTGCCCAGTCTGGTCTGGAACTCCTGGTCTCAAATGATCCTACTACCTTGGCCTCCCAAAGTGTTGGAATTATAGGTGTGAGCCAGCGCACCTGGCTTGAGGCCTGACACACAGCTGTTTTGTTTTTTTTTTAATTCAGGACTTCTCAGAGCCTTTAATGTTCTAACAAGCATAGTGAATTTCCAAGAGATGATATAGCACATGCTACATTTTCCAGACACATTTGGCTAGGGAACCCTTTTCTGAGAATCCCCTAATAATATCCCCTGGAACAATAATCTTCAGAACATGAGAAATACCAGATTAGACTTAGAAGGCTCTTTCTGGCTCCCCCATTCTAAGATCCTAAATAAGATTCAAACATTAGTCTAGGGGGTCTCAACTCTCCAGGGTCCTGCTACTAACATCTTTTTTTTTTTTTTTTGATGGAGTTTCACTCTTGTTGCCCAGACTGAGTGCAATGGCACGATCTTGGCTCACTGCAATCTCCTACCTTAGTCTCCCAAGTAGCTGCGATTACAGGTGCCCGCCACCACACCTGGCTAATTTTTGTATTTTTTTTTTTGGAGACAGAGTCTCACTCTGTCACCCAGGCTGGAATGCAGTGGCATAATCTCCGCTCACCACAAGCTCCGCCTCTCAGGTTCATGCCATTCTCCTGCCTCAGCCTCCCGAGTAGCTGGGACTACAGGTGGCCGCCACCACGCCCAGCTAATGTTTTGTATTTTTAGTAGAGACGGGGTTTCACCGTATTAGCCAGGATGGTCTTGATCTCCTGACCTTGTGATCCGCCCACCTCGGCCTCCCAAAGTGCTGGGATTACAGGCATAAGCCACCGTGCCAGGCCTAATTTTTGTATTTTTAGTAGAGACGGGTTTCACCATGTTGGCCAGGCTGGTCTTGAACTCCGAACCTTAGGTGATCCGCCCGCCTTGGCCCCCCAAAGTACAGGGATTACAGGAGTGAGCCACCGCACCTAACATCACTTTTATACAGATACCGTGGAACCTCCCCTCTCCCAACACTTGGAAGTAGGACTGAGATCTTTCCTTTAAACAATTCTTGCCAGAGTCACAAAGTCTAGATGAATTGCCCAATAAAAAAGATGCATAGTTTCTCTGGGAAGACACACTCTAAGCAGAGGGTAAAGGCTCCACGTAGATTCTGTTTCCATCCAAAGAGATGAACCATGTGTATTTTCCTACCTGGGCGATAGACCTGCTGCTGCTCCATTTCCAGTGGTCTCCTCTCGTAGCCGGACTCGTTTTCTTGTTTGATGACTTGGGTATCGTAAAATTGGTTCTGCCTGGTAATATTGTCCATGGCATCTTAAAACAAAATAAAAAATGGCCAATTAGAGGGGCGGTTCATGGAGAACCCTGGACCAAATGGTCCAGAAGGCATCTGCGGGCCCAGGAGCTCAACTTAAGAGTGGTAAGAATAACAATATTAACTATTCATGGAGTGCATACTATACTCCAGAGCCTGGGATACGGCTGAAGACAAACTTGTCCCACTGAAGCCTTCAGTTTAGGGAGACAGACAAATCTTAAAACAAATACATGCAAAAATTTAATATGATTGTGTTGAAGGCTACAAAGTAGTACCAGGAGCTAAGAAAGGGACCTGGAAAATAACAGATAAGCCTTGACTCAAAGGATACATAGATGGTGAGAATGGAGAATGTTACTGGGGTTGGGACAACACATGTGAAATCTCAGAGGTGGAACTAAAACCAGAAATTCCCTCAAGAACCTTGCAGCCTAACCCAGAGCGAACTTTAGAAAGCTAGGATGGGCAGCATACAGGCTCTCCTCCCCAGGGGCTAGCTCTCAGTTAGGGCCCCAAGGGCCCTACTGTTGGCTATGCCAGGAGCCCTGAGGCAGAACCAAAGGGAAGGAGAGACTATTCTGCCACTTGCTAACTGACTGGATACCTTCTCAGAGGATAAATACATCTGGGCACAAACCAGGTGAAGCCCAAAGGGAGGAAAGTCACAGGTCACATGGTTTGCTATGGGTCTGTTTACCAAGGTTGAAGGAGGGCTTAACGAAGGCATGAAGGGGGCTCAAAAGACTTTGTTGTAGCAAGTAACGGAGAGAGGAAGAAATAGCATTATCTCCTTAATTGGAACACAGGGCCCTTTCAAACTATTCTGCTGCTTCCAGGCTCCAAGCGCAGTACTCCGCTTCCCACAAAGCCTCTTTTCCTGAGCATCTCTCCTGTGTCCACAGAGGCAGCCTCTCCTGGAGAGGCTATGATTCTAGGGTCCTTCTCCACTTCCTAAAACATCCCCCTTCTAATAAAAGGCAGGCCCAGTGTTAAGCCCCTCACACATGCGATTTCATTCATAACACCCCCCAGGGGCTAGAGCGGCTGTGAACACACTATTTGTTGATTAACCCCATTTTACACGCAAGGAAACCAGGCTCACAGAGGTGAAGTGACGATTTGAAACGAAGTCTGTCTGAGTCTAGAATCTACTCTCCAAAGCACCTAATTCGCTTTCCTCTCAGAGACGACTCTCTGGCCAGACCACCAGGTGACTACTACCCCACTACCCTTTCTTGCTAGGCATTCCTGCCACGGTCCCTCCTGCTCTAGACACACACACAGGCCCACTCCTTTCTTCACAAGTCTCTGCAGTGGGAAGTCCTCTTTCCAGCACCTGGGTCCTGGGTAATCTCTAGGCCACTGCCTATTCCAAATCCACACTCGCGTTATCTCCCTCCGGGAAACTCTATCTCTTATGAACAAGTATCCAGTGCCGATCCCAAATCTTGTCTCCTCTGTTACCTCATTTCTGTCCTCATTCCCTTAGCCCCAAGTCCCATGGTGCCCTCTATTCAGAAAAACTCCACAAACTCTTATGCCAGAATCCCTTCTACTTACTCCTTAATTTTTCCAGTCCCCCCATTTCCCAGTCCTACTAGAAAGCTGCCCTGAGGCCTGGTGCAGTGATTCATGTCTGTAATCCCAGCACTTCAGGAGGCTGAGGTGAGCAGATCACTTGAACCCAGGAGTTCAAGACCAGCCTGGGCAACATAGCGAGACCCCATCTGTATTTTAAAAAAAGAGAAGAAAGCAAGCTGCTTTTCCTTTTTTGCGACGAAGTTTCACTCTTGTTGCCCAGGCTGGAGTGCAATGGCATAATCTCGGCTGACCACAACCTCCCCATCCCAGGTTCAAGCGATTCTCCTGCCTCAGCCTCCCAAGTAGCTGGGACTACAGGCGCCCACCAGCACGCCCGGCTAATTTTTGTAATTTTAGTAGAGACGGGTGACGGGGTTTCACTATGTTGACCAGGCTGGTCTTGAACTCCTGACCTCGTGATCCGCCCGCCTCGGCCTCCCAAAGTACTGGGATTACAGGCAGGAGCCACTGCACCCGGCCCGAAAGTTGCTTTTTTCTAACTGAAGATTCACTCGGTCCTATACCAGGGTTTCCTCTCCTTAGACAACCGCAGATCTACCCAAACTCATTCCCAGAGTCACACCTCCTGGCTGATGCAGAGTTCTGTGCTGCTCGCTGAAGGCCCCCACTCCCTGGGGACACAAATAACTGCTTCTGGGAATTGACGATATCTCTTGGAGACGCTCAGGTCCAGAAACATTCCCCACACTCCACTCTGAGGCCTCCAGGGAAGTCAACAGGTTTTCTTTCTCTTTGCTCCCTACAGCCTCCCCCCTCCCCATATTCGCTAAGCCAGATACATACTCCTTCTGTGCTGGACACAGGATCCTCTGTCTCCCGCCACATATTTCATCCACTTGGAATGTTACCAACTCATCTGCCCCCATCCCACCCGCAGCTACCCCGTTCTCCAAAAAGCCCAGTTAGCTCTAGACCATTCAGCAGCAGCCTCAGAATTATTTGTCCTCAGTCTTCTTAGCTCTAGACCCCCAGATCCTTTGTCGAGGGAAAAATCCTCTCCCCCTCCAGCCTCTGGACACCAGGGCTCCCTATACCTCTTCCAGAAGCCAACCAGAAAGTCCCCAGATCTCCCAGCACCAAATGTCCAGGCTATGCCTGCTTCAAGGGTGGCCTTCCAGCGCCGGAAGAGAGATGGGGGTGCCCCCTCGCTCCATCTCCCGCAGCCCCTAAATGCTCACCAGCCAAACTCCAAAGCACTGAGTCCATTAGACCCTCCCCAGCCACAGACACCAGCGCCTCCACCTCACCCACCCACCCCCGAACCAAATAGGAGAACTCCCAGGATCGCATCCAGCGGCATACTCCAGGATTCTGCTTCCTCAAAACTCTCGCAGCCCCGCACACCTGGACATTCTTTCCCCACCCTGGAAACACGGCTCCCCACCCCCCAGCCCACACGCTGGGCTGGCAAGGCCGCCAAGCCCAAGGAGCTCCGAACCCCAGGATCCCCATTTTCGAGACCCTCCCAACCCAAATGGAAAACCTCTTGTTCTTCCGACTCTCTTCGGCTCCAGAAACCAGTTTCCGGTCTCCGATCCCTACGGTAAGGAATCCTCCCCGCCACCCCCGTCCCTCACCTCCGAAACCCAGAAGCCCCTCCCCCAGTGTCCCCCCTGCACCGAGTGTCTGGATCCACCCTCCGGTCGTGCCGGGGCCCTTGTCCCCAGATCCTTTTCGGCGGCAGGTAGCGGGATCCCCCGATCCTCAGGTCGTCTCCCCGACCTCAGGCGCTGGACTCCCGCGTCCCACAGCCCTTTCCTCGGCCCAGGCTCCGGGCTCCCCGGCCCCCGCCCCGCGCACTCTCACAATGTCCGTCCGGCCCCGAGTAGCCGCCGGGCTCCGCGTGCGGCTGCAGCCCGGGCGGCGGTGGCTGCGCGGTCCCCTCCAGCTCGGAGCCCCCCTCGGTCTCGACCTCCTCGTTGATGTGCCCGGGTCGCCCCGGTTCGTCGTCGGCCTCGAGCTCCCGCTCGTCGTCAGGCTCCTCGGCCTCCAACGCCGCCTGCAGCCGCTCAGCAAGCTCGGCCTTGAGGCCTCGAGTGTCCAGGCCGCGGCGCTGCAGCTCCTCGCGAAGTTCGTTCACCTTCAGACGGCGCACATCCATGGCCCGGGCCCCCGGGGTGGCCCCCGAGCCCGGCCCGGCCTCCCAGGGCTCTGTCCCCCTTAAACCTTTCCTGTCAGGAGGCGAAGGGGGAAAGGGGGGGGGCCCACTCCAATGGCGGCGGCGGCTCAAAATGGCCGCCGCCACCGCCTCCCCCTTCACCTGTGCCTCTTCCGATGTAATACGAGTGCCAATTGGTCAGTGCATGGGGCAACGGGCGCGGGCCCGGAGACCTAGCCTATCAGAGTGCAGTTTTCAAAACAACGGCAACGAGAAGGCCTAGGAGCTACCGGGTAGGAAGCGTTGGCCTGCGTCGAAGCCGAGGCCGGAGCGGAGGGCGGGAAAAGGGAGGAGGCGGAGCGTGCGCTGATTGGGTAGCTCTCGCGCGCCGGCTGCAGTAAAGCCCAATGAAAATAAGGGAGTAACGCTTTGGACCAATCAGCGGTGAGATCTCAGAATGAGCATCCGACGGCCTTTCCTGCGCAGTCCTTTCATCAAACTAAGTGTCTCTGTAACACACATTCCGATTGGTGTACATCTCCCGCCCCTTGAGGAGTCCGAGCGGGTAAAACCACTAGAACCAATCAAATGGAGGGTCGTCAGAAACCCCTCCTTCCTGTTGCCTTTAAGAAACCGGAAAGAGATGAATTCACCAGGGGCTCGCCCCTTGCCGTTAGGGCGGTTTCAAAACAATCTGCCCACCAATCGCAGTTATTGTCTTAGCTCACTAAAGCGTAGAGATGGCTCGTTTTAGGAAAAGTGCCCCAGATTGGCCGTGCTTTAGAGGACTGCCTCACAAATTTCTCTGTAGGAGGAGGTATAGGAAATAGAGATTAAGTGGATATACAGTTCGTAATCTGGAAGGAACCCAGTTGCCTTTAGTAAAAGCAAAATTTTGACTTTAGAGAGTCCCGAAGGTTTGGCTATAGAGACTAGACTAACAACGGGAGGCTAGTTGTAAAGGACACGGCCTCCCCTTCCCTTGGGTAGTCCGCGGCCGCCTTGCTCTATGGTCGGTGCCTGACGTGGAACGGGCGCTCTGCACGCGACCATAGAGCCTTCCCCTTCCGAAAGACATCCAGAAGTTCACCAACCGCCCTCTCCAATCCTCTAATCGGCTGTTCCCGTAAATCGGGCTGTCTGGCGTCTGTATTGACAAGCTCAAACCCACGGATCCGTCGTTAACCTTCGCGCTCATGAATACAAAAGCCACAGAGCTTCCCTGTGTCTAATGCTGCACCACCTGTCGCCTCTCAGAAAACAAAACTCGAGTAAGACGCAATCGGGATACATGATGCAGACGCCCACTGCCTCCTGAGCCACACGTTAAGCCCGCAGAAGCCACACACCATTTCTACTTAGACAAAGGCACACCCCGCAGACGTAAACAAACAGGCGTGCGTCAGATCAGACGCATCCAGTTCTTTTTTTTGTTTTTTTTTTTTTGGGACGGAGTCTCGCTCTTGTTGCCCAGGCTGGAGTGCGGGGCCTCGATCTCAGCTCACCGCAACCTCCGCCTCCCGTGTTCAAGCGATTCTCCTGCCTCAGCCTTCCGAGTAGCTGGGATTACAGGTCCCCGCCACCGCGCCCGGCTAATTTTTGTATTTTTAGTAGAGAGGGGTTTCACCATGTCGGCCAGACTGGTCTCGAACTCCTGACCTCAAGTGATCCGCCCGCCTCGGCCTCCCAAAGTGTTGGGATTACAGGCGTTAGCCACCGCGCCCGGCCCCAATTCTGATCTGCTTTGGGTAAGGTACCCAGCTGCAGTGTAGAGGTGCCCACTACGGTCCGCAGAGGCAGGCGGCATCGAATGATAAAGATAACACAGGATAGTTGCACTACAAGCGAACACTACAGCAACCCAGACACACAGCACCCACTCAGCAGCGGGACAGACACTCACGTGGGCCCAGAGGTTCCAGTCCAGACACCCCGCCCCTCGCCCACGTCCGACTTCCTCTCTCTCTCCTCCCAGCTTCCCACAATGATTTGTTCTAAAAAAGTTTGTGGCCCGGATTGAACTGTCGCCGGTTCTCAGGAGTCGCCACTGGAGGGCGTCCGGGCGCTGCCAAGGGTTTCTCCATTTGCTGCCGGCCACACCCGCGAACGCCTGCTCGCGAGTGCGTGCCAGACACGGTGGGTTGGTCTTGGCTGGAGGCCCCTTGTGGGTCGGTGATGGTCAAAGGTGTTCTGTGCCTGTGTTCCTATGTCAGTCTGAATGTTCGGGGCTGTGAGTACCTGTTGTAATCTCCATGTCTCTTGAGTATTTGTGTCACTTGACTCTGGGTCTGTGTCTCTTCCTATTCGTGACAGGTATCTGCCTGAGCATGTTTGTAAATATGTTTGTGTCTGTGTAATTCTGTGTGTCTGTGTTACTCTATGCATCTGAATTTCAGTCTTTGTATTTGTGACCAGGTCCTCCCGGGTGTGTCCATTAATTCATGTGTCTGTTACTTTGCGGGGGGACAGGTGTGTGTGTGTCTGTGATGCTGGATCCATATGCCAGTTCCTCACTGGGCGTTTCTGAGAGCCTGTGTCTCTGCTTGTGTGTCTTTTTGTCTATCTGTATGTTCATCTCTACCCTCTTTAGTGAGGAGAGAATTCCAAGACCCCACCAAGCCTTCTTTTTTCTGATGCGGGAAACTGAATTGCCAGGGAATGGGGCCACATCACAGCTAAAAGGAGACAAGAGGAGACAGAAGCTCATTGATATACAAAGTTTTATGTGACCTGAGCCCCTCTGAAGGCACCAGAGTCCACACTCTATACTCAGAAGATGAGGGATTGGCTCAGGGGGGCAACATAACCCGGAAGGTGGGAGATCGTCCATCCCCTGCGGGAAAGGAGGCATCCCTAATGCATTGCACAGGCTTGAAGGGGGCACACCCCCACAGGAGGGGAGGAGGAAGCAATGATGGCTAAAAAGGAGAGGGGCATCCCAAAGAATACTATAGTATAGGGTTAGAACCTTGGAATTGCACCTAATAATCTAGACCTTTAGACTCTTAGAAACTTAGAACATTTGAGCCTTGGAACTACAGTGCCTAGAACTATAAGATTTTAGAAATGTGGATTCTTGGACGCTTAACCATGGTCCTAGAGAGGCAGAATGCAGCAAAGAACCTAAAGGTGTCCAACATTAGAAATGATTAGAACTTGGTGTCTAGTTAGTCACAACTGAGTGTGAGAGTCTTATAACTTAGATGCTTAGGATCCAGAATCTTGGACCAATGGAATCTAAAGTGCCTTGAAACAGAACAAACCATTAGAATCTTATTTAATTGTCTAGAATCTTGGAGCATCTGATCTAGAATCTTAGACACAGAGAATCTAAGATCTTAGAGTAAGTCTTAGAATATCACATCTTAGAACATTGGACCTTAGAAACTCCATCTTTAGACTCTTAAAACTTTTGAATTGCAGATTCTAGAGCTTTTGACCCTTAGGATGTAGGATCTTATACAAGAGAATCTATTATCATAAAGCCTCAGAAACTATAATTGATCATCATTAGAATCTTAGAACTTGAGAAGATAAAATTTTGAAGGCTTATGGTCTAGAGTCTTACAGCCAGAGTATCTAGACTCTCAGAGCCTTAAAACATCATATTTTAGATACTAGGCCTTAGAACCTCCATGTCTAGAATTAAAGAATCTTTAGAATCTAGAATCTTACATTCTAAGGACTCTGAACCCTAGAAAAATAAAAATCTAGAATCATAGAGCCTTAGATCCTAAAATCAGAATCTTAGAGCTTTAAAACCTAAAACCTTGAGGCCTTATGAAAAATATTAGAACCAGAAAATCTAAAACCACAGAATCTCAGAGCCTTAGAATAGTAGGTCTTAAGGTTGAGTGCAGTGGCTCATGCCTGTAATCCCAGCACTTTGGGAGGCCGAGGTGGGTGGATCACTTGAGGTCAGGAGTTTTAGACCAGCCTGGCCAGCATGGTGAAACCCTGTCTCTACTAAAAATACAAAAATGAGCCAGGTGTGGTGGCAGGTGCCTGTAATCCCGGCTACTTGGGAGGCCGAGGCAGGAAAATCATTTGAACTTGGTAGGTGGAGGTTGCAGTGAGGCAAGATTGCACCACTGCACTCCAGCCTGGGTGACACAGTGAGACTCTATCTCAATAAAAAAAAAAAAAAGAAAAAAAGGAAAGAAAAAAAAGTAGGCCTTAAAACCTTAGCATTTTAATGGAATTAGAGACTTTGGAATTTCAGGTCCTTAGAACCAAAGACTCATAGCATCTTTGAAACCTAGAACCTTTGAATCTAGACTCTTTGAACCTTAGACTCTAGAGTCTTGGAATGTTAATACCTGGGAGGACTTCACATATTGCAATCCAACCCCTTCCTTTTACAGATGGTGATGCTACTGCTTTCAAGGTGATGCTACTGTACAGAGAAGGGGAGGGACCTGTCTGGGATGGAGGTGGGATAGGTAGGAAGATAGGGCTTCAGGTGGGGATAAGGCCTGGGGTGGGGAAGTGGGGAGGTGGAGTTTCCCCCAGTGGCAGTGCCTAGCTTGGATCCTGAGAGGGAGTCCCAGGTGGAGGGTTGTCTCAGGCGCCATCCTCCTGCCCTGGGGCTGCTGGGGAGCCCCTATCAGCAGGCTGAGCAGGGCTAGGGGTTGTGGAAGGGCAGAGGACATAGCGTCCCGCAGGATGGACCTCAGCCGAAGTGAGGCAGCTACAGGAATCCTTAGGGTCTGGCTGGGTTGGGGGGTCAGCTCCTCCAGCAGCTCCAGGGGGTTCAGGATAACCTCCACCCTCATCCATGTTGACATAGAGGATTTCGTCAGGCTCCTGGGCAGGAGGCAAGGCCTTCAGTGTGTTCTCCAAATCTTCCCGCAGCTCTGTAAAACTTGGCCGGTCCTGGGGATTTAGCTCCCAGCAGCGCGACATCAAGGCATACCTAGGGCAGCAAAACGAGGGTTGGGAGATTGAGCAGGGACTCAGAAGGGGGGCATTCTGGGAGCCTGGGGACATTTTAGGACACTCAGGGGACTGGGGGCATTTTAGGGGACTGGAGGGAGCCTCAGCAGTTTGAAGCCATCTATGGAGATTTGGGAATTCCCAAGAGTTTCTGAGTTGGGTCCTGGGAGACTCAGGAGCTGGGAAGGGTCTTGGGAAACCTGTCTGGGTATGGAGTAGTATTCTGATGAGGGTTTGCTAGAACAGACCTTCCCAGCTCCCCTGAACAGACTTGCATCAAAGCCTGGCTATACCTCTTACAAGCTGTGCTGGTTTAAAATAGATCCATAAATTCTTTGACCCTCCTCCCTGCAAAAGATGGAGAATAAATCGTCTCCTCTTGAGCATGGGCAGGACTTCGTGACTTGATTCTGATTTGGCAGAAGCAATGGCGTGTGTGACTTCTGAGACTAGGTCATAAAAGGTATGCGGCTTCCTCACACTTTGTCTTGCCATGTTGTGAGTAAGATCAAAGGGGTCCACCTGGCAACGAACTGAAGCCCCCTGCCACAGCCATGTGAGTAAGCCACCTTGAAAGCAATCTTCCAGTCCCAAGCTTCAGATGACTGCAGCCCCCAATGATATCTTTGTAACTTCATTAGAGATCCTGAACCAAAATCACTCTGGTAAGCTGTTCCCAATATCCAACTTTCAGAAACCACGTGAGATAATAAATGTTTGTTGTTTTAAACTACTCGATTTGGGGATATAGATAATAAACACACCAGCTGTGCAACCTTTGACAAATAAATCGCCCTCCCAGACTGGGCACAGTGACTCATGCCTGTAATCCCAGCACTTTGGGAGGCTGGGGCGGGTGGATGATGAGGTAAGGATATCAAGACAATCCTGGCTAATGCAGTGAAATCCCATCTCTACTAAAAATACAAAAAAAAAAAAAAATTAGCTGGGCGTGGTGGCACGTGCCTGTAGTCCCAGCTACTTGGGAGGCTGAGGCAAGAGAATCGCTTGAACCTGGGAGGTTGCAGTGAGCCAAGATCAAGCCATTGCACTCCAGCCTGGGCGACAGAGCAAGACTTCAATAAATAAATAAAAATAAATTACCCTCCCTGTAGGACTGGGTTTTCTCATCTGCAAAGTGGGAATCGTAATGATACCTCTCTACACCATATGGCTGTGGTAAGGACCAAATGATCTAACACATGCCAGGCACCTAAAACAGTGCCTTCTAGTCAGTTCAATAAAAATAATAACTGTTGGCCGGGCGCGGTGGCTCAAGCCTGTAATCCCAGCACTTTGGGAGGCCAAGACGGGCGGATCACGAGGTCAGGAGATCGAGACCATCCTGGCTAACATGGTGAAACCCCACCTGTACTAAAAAATACAAAAAATTAGCCGGGCGAGGTGGCGGGCGCCTGAGTCCCAGCTACTCGGGAGGCTGAGGCAGGAGAATGGCGTAAACCCGGGAGGCGGAGCTTGCAGTGAGCTGAGATCCGGCCACTGCACTCCAGCCTGGGCGACAGAGTGAGACTCCATCTCAGAAAAAAAAAAAAAAATGTTAACTGTTATTTTTACTCCTCTCAGCTCTTGGAGTACCCAAGGTGGACTGAGGAGTCTGAAGCCCCAGGCTGTCTCCTTCTGACCCAACCAGCCTTCTCTCTTTACCCTCAAAGTGCTGGCTAAATGTCACGGCCTTCTCCGCATGCTCTAATATTGCAGAGTTTGATAAGCATTCCCTAAAGGATCCTGCAAACATCTCAGAGGAGACCTGAGTCTGGAGAAGGTCAATAAAACAAACTGGAGGGTTTTGCAGAGAGTCCTGGGTGTTGAAGAGCAGGTGGGGGAAGTGTGGTGTGCTCAGGAGTCTGGAATGAGAAGTCTCTGGGAGTGCATGTCCCAAAGGCAGGGCCGCCAGGTAAGACTGTGCTGTTCTTCACTACCCAAGGATACCTGGCTTGGGGATGGGGAGCCACGGGACTGATTCAGCCCGCATTCCAGACACAGACAAAGGAGGAAAGGGTGCCTTTAGCTGATTTGCACCCCACTGGCCAGTGGTGGCCCTACTCAGAGCATTGGTGAGGGGCAAGTGGGTCATTCAGCATTCTCAGGGATTCTGTCCGGGTTATAGAGAGTACTGGACCTGTGAGGGCCATGTGGGAGTAGTCAGGGGTTTGGAATGAATTCTGGGTTGGGGGAAACCTAAGGGTCCTCACAGTCCATCCAGACAGTCCGCAGGCTGCTTCAGGCGATTTCCCTGGCGCAGATAGTCATAAATCTCGCTGTTCTCCACGCCTGGATATGGGGTTTGGCCTCTTGTGGCAATCTCCCACATTGTCACCCCGAAGGACCACTGTGAGGGGCAGAGGGGAGGGAATTAGACGGTCTCTCCTGCACAGAATCACCCACCCCAATACCCAGGTTCATGGGTACACCCACACTTATGTACACATGTTCACAACCATCTTCTGGGAGCGTCACAAGTATTCATAGAAACATAATACTTTAGCTGGGTGCAGTGGCTCACGCCTGTAATCCCAGCACTTTGGGAAGCTGAGGTGGGTGGACCGCCTGAGGTCAGGAGTTTAAGACCAGCCTGGCCAATATAGTGAAACCCCATCTCTACTAAAAGTACAAAAATTAGCCAGGCGTGGTGGTGGGCGCCTGTAATCCTAGCTACTCGGGAGACTGCGGCAGGAGAATTGCTTCAACCCGGGAGGTAGAGGTTGCAGGGAGCCGAGATCATCATGCCACTGCACTCTAGCCTGGGTGACAGCATGAGACTCCATGTCAATAAAAGAAAAAAAAAAAAGAAAGAAAAAAAATATGTAAAATATTTGACACAGGTATACACATGAATAAGTAACTTTTGTGGATGCATACACATGCTCATCATCACATGCGTATACACACTTCATGGACACATGAGCTCATGTGCCACTCTGCACACCCTGGCTGTCCACATTCTATGAGTGTGTGCGCATGCACACATAATCACTGTAGCTTCTTCTAACCTAAACTGTCTACACTGCTACCATGCACACATGGGCCTGTATTTATCCTGGGCATGTATGCACCACTGTTCAGAGATGCCCACCATACTCCAAGACATGCCTAGCCCATGTAGACAAGCCCCTGCAAAGGGAAGCCCACATGTCCCTGTGACCCTTGCATTCACAGCCGCCCAGGCATAGTGTGTGATGGTCAGGCCATGCCCTCCCATGGTTCCCCACTCTTGGTGGGGATGCACATACCACATCACTCTTGCTCGTGTAGACACGGTCAGCTAGACTCTCAATGGCAATCCACTTGACTGGCATCTTGGCGATACGTCCCTGGCGGTAGTAGTCCCCATTGTAGATCTTCTTGGAGAGCCCAAAGTCCGCCACACACACAGACATGTTCTCATTCAGCCTGTTTGGATTGGGGAAAGGAACAGGGTCAGGGTCAGGGCATCGGTCACCTCCACCAGGAAGTCTGCCCTGGCTCTCAGACACATCTGCACCTCCTCCCCTCACTGTCCTGGCTGCAGGGTGGGGATATGTCTCCCAAATCTTCACCCCATGCCAGAAGGGAACTGCTTTACTTCTTGTTCACTCTGTCAAATGAGGATGGGACAAAGGGCTTCCTCAGGCCTTCCCAACTTTGGCTCTTTGCTAGATTCTACGGTCCTTCCTTGGGTTTGATTCCTTGATGAAAAAACTTTTTTTTTTTCTTGAAGTATACTGTACATACGGAAATGTGCACAAGTCGTAAGTGAGCAGCTCACTGAATTTTCACACACACACACACACACACCCCCATGTAACCAGCACCCAAATAAAAAACAGAATGTGGCTGGGCACAGTGGCTCACACCTGTAATCCCAGCACTTTGGGAGGCCAAGGCAGGTGGACCACTTGAGGTCAGGAGTTCGAGACCAGCCTGGCCAACATAGTGAAACTCTTGTCTCTACTAAAAGTACAAAAATTAGCCAGGTGTTGTGGTGCACACCTGAAATCCCAGCTACATGGGAGGCTGAAGCAAGAGAATCAGTTGAACCCAGTAGGTGGAGGTTGCAGTGGACTGAGATCACGCCACTGCATTCCAGCCTGGGCAACAGAGCAAGTGAGACTCCATCTCAAAAAAAAAAAAAAATGGCCAGGCACAGTGGCTGAAGCCTGTAATTTCAGCACCTTGGGAGGCCAAGGTGGGAGGATCACTTGAGGCTAGGAGTTCAAGACCAGCCTGGAAAACAAAACAAGACCCTGTCTCTACAAAAAAATTTAAAAATTAGGTGGACATGGTGGCATGTGTCTGTAGTCCCAGCTACTTAGGAGGCTGAGGCAGAAGGATAGCTTGAGCCAGTAGTTGGAGGCTACAGTGAGCTATGTTCATGCCACTGCACCCCACACTAAACGACAGAGTAACACTCTGTCAAAACAAAAAAGAAAAGAAAGGGAACGAAAGAGAAAGAAAGGGAAAGAAAGAGAGGGAGGGAGGAAGGAAGGAAGGAGAAAGAAAAAAAGGAAGGAAGGAAAGAGAAAGAAAGAGAGACAAAAAGAAAGAAAAGAAAAGAGAAAAGAAAAGAAAGAAAATCCATGGGACAGGACATTCATACGATGGAATACCATACCACACAGCAAAGAAAAAGAGCAAACTACTCCTACACAGATTCATCTCAAAAACATCACGCTGAGCCATAGAAGCCAGACACGAAACAGTACAAACTGCATGATCCCATTTGTATGACTTTTCAGAACAGGCGAAACTAGCATGAGAAGTCAGGAAAGGGGTACCACTTGGTGGTAGTGATTGGGAAGAGGAAGAGGCATGAAGGAGCCTGCTGGGGCTAAGAAATATTCTTTACCTTGATCTAGTGGTTACATGGGTCTATACCCATAAAAACTCATCGAGCTGAGCTTGCACATATACGATGTGTATATTTTAGTGTATGGAAAATATACATCAATTTTTTTGGAGATGAGGTCTTGCTCTGTTGCCCAGGCAGTAGTGAAGTGATAGCATCATGGCTCACTTCAGCCTCAACCTCCTGGGCTCAAGCAGTCCTCCCACCTCAGCCTCCCAAGTAGCTGGGATCACAGGCATACACCACCATGCCCAGATAATTTATTTTTTGTAGAGGCAGGGTTCACTATGTTGCCCAGGCTGGTCTTGAACTCCTGGGTACAAGTGATCCTCCCTGCCTCAGCTTCCCAAAGGGCTGGGATTATAGGTGTGAGCCACTGCACCCGGCCGAGACTAATATTCTAACTCTGTGGTTCCATTCCCTCCACCCTCTACCCTCCCCTTACCCTCTATTCTGGCTTTTGGGGGATTTATTGTTCTTTTTTTCTTTTTTTTTGAGATGGTGTCTAACTGTTGTTACTCAGGCTGGTCTTGAGGCTCAAGCAATCCTCCCACCTCAGCCTTGGGAATGGCTGGGATTACAGGTTACTATTTCCTTTTTTCTTTCTTTTTTTTTGAGACAGAGTCTCACTCTGTCACCCAGGCTGGAGGGCAGTGATGTGATCTCGGCTCACTGCAACCTCCACCTCCCGGGTTCGAGCAATTCTAGTGTTGGCATTACAGGCACACACCACCACACCCGGCTGAATTTTGTATTTTTAGTAGAGAGGGGGTTTCGCCAAGGCTGGTCTCAAACTCCTGGCCTGAAGTGATCCACCCACTTCGGACTCCCAAAGGGCTGGGATTACAGGCGTGAGCCACCACGCCCTGTCTGGCATGTTTTCTGCTTGTCCATTGGTGGGGAGTTTGGTTTCCTTATACAGTGTGGCTGCTTCCAAAGGGCAGCCCCAGGCAAGACATCCAGCATGGAGTGGGACAGAGATGGGGCTCACATGTCCCCACCCCCATTGGTCACCTCAGCCCCTTTGCTCACCTCATGCTGTGCACTGAGCCCACCTTCTGGTCTCTTCCCTCTCCGCATCCAAATGCTCCTTCCAGATCTCAGTTCAGGACCCACCTCCTCCAGGAAGCCTTCCCAGACGCCCTTACTTTCTTTCCTGGTCCTGAGTTCTGACCTGCCCTTAGTGGGTGTCTAGCCCCGCTTCCATCCTAAGAAGGAGGGAGGGAGCTCCCTCAGGGAGTGCGGGAGCAGCGTGGGGGTGTCCCTGAAAGGCACTCACATGCAGTTCCTGGCCGCCAGGTCCCGGTGTATGAATCTCTTGGTGCTCAGATATTCCATGCCACTGGCGATGTCCGCCATGAACTTCACTAGCATCTGAGTGGGCAGGTACTGGGGAGCCAAGGCAGGTGGGAGGAGAGGCCAACAGAGTCCCTAATGTGATCCCTCCTCCCTCCATCCCTCTGTGCACGCCTAGCTCTGCCCGAATTGGTTTCCCATGGCCCTGACAGTTCCACCCAACCCCTCTCAATGGCCTGCAAGGTCCTATAAACTTGCTCCAGCCTTCCTTTCGGACTTGATCGCCTATGTTCTTGCCCTTGACTGACACTCACCAGACTCCTCTCTGGTCTTCAGACAAACAGTGATCATTCCCACCTCCGAGCCTTTGCCTATGCTGTGTGCTCTGTTGGGATCGCTTCCTGCCCAGATTTCCACATATCCCCCCAGCCCCAACTCCTTCACAGTCACCTCCTCAGCAAGATCTTCCACGTCCACCCAAATTCACTGCCTGGCCTCCTTATCATCCATCCTAGTGTATTTCCTTCCTAGCACTGAAACACTTAAATCATCTAGCTTAGGTATTTATTAGCTTGTTTATTGTCTGCCCCTCCCCTGCTGGAAGACATGCTCCAGAAGAGTAAGCTCCTGGTCACCATCGTCTTCCCAGGGTCTGAGCAGCACTGGGTACCTCATAGATACTCAGTTAATATTTGTAGACTGGATGACTAAATGCCCCTTACCACTGGCTGGTCCCCAAGCCGGGAATAGAGGAGGAAGCTGTGTAGGTCTCCATGCTTCATGAAGGGTAAGATGACCACAGGTGCTGGAAAGCTCTCTCGTTCAGAACCCTGGAAACAGACACCTGAGCCCCCCAGATAGCCCTGTCACTCCTACTGGGCAGAAGGGGAAGCCAAGCCCCCTCCCAGCCAGCCTCCAGTGTCTCCTTCTCACTCCCCATCCAATCTGGCCACCATATTGTCTGGGGGGTAGTGGCGGTGGCAAGGACCGAGCTGCAGAGAAGCCGTTCCCAGCAGAGTTCCCAGGGACGTTTCCGGAGCCCTCCTGGGGACCTCGGCTATTTCTGGGACTGGTCAGAGGTCACATTCCAAGCTGAGGGAGAGTAGGAGGGGGAAGCTTGCTGACCCTGAAGGAGCAGGGAGCAGGAAGCCTGGAAGTGTGATCTTCCCATGGCCAGAAGAAGGGGGTCTTCCCTCTGCTATGGCCCCCATGGGGCCTGTAGACCCCTTGAATCTGCCCCTCTCTCACCGATGAGCCTCATGACGTTGGGATGGTCGAATTCCTTCATGCAGACTGCTTCACTCAGGAAATCCTCCAGCTCTGACCTTGTGCAGATGGCAACTTGAGGGAGAAAAAAAGGTGGGTGTGGTGGAGGGGAGGAGAGGGAGGACTCTCCCTCCACCTCCTCTCCATCATCATCATCATCACTCATCTTCATCAAACATGATTAGTAAGTGCCAGGTGCCGTACTCAGCACTGTATGTGTGTGTGTATATATATATATAGAGAGAGTGTGGTTTTTGTTTGTTTGTTTTGTTTTGTTTTTTGAGATGGAGTCTCACTCTGTTGCCTAGGCTGGAGTGCAGTGGTTCAATCTCAGCTCACTGCAAACTCCGCCTCTTGGGTTCAAGCAATTCTCCTGCCTCAGCCTCCTGAGTAGCTGGGACTACAGGTGCATGCCACTACACCTGGCTAATTTTTTGTATTTTTAGTAGAGACGGGGTTTCACCGTGTTAGCCAGGATGGTCTCGATCTCCTGACCTCAAGATCTGTCCACCTCGGCCTCCCAAAGTGCTGGGATTCAGGAGTGAGCCACTGCGATTGGCCAACTTTGTATCTATTAACGCATTTAATCTTCTCAGGGGCTACTATTGTCATTCCCATTTTATTGTTTTGTTTTTTGTTTTTTGTTTTTGAGACAGGGTCTTGTGCTGTCACCCAGGATGGATGCGATCACAGCAATCACAGCTCACTGTGGATTCAAACTCCTAGGCTTGCCTTCCTGAGTAGCTGGGACCACAGGTGCGCACCACCATCCCGGATATATATATATATATATTTTTTTTTTTGAGATGGAGTTTCACCCTTGTCCCCCAGGCTTGAGTGTAGTGGCGCAATCTTGGCTCACTGCAATCTCTGCCTCCCCAGTTCAAGAGATTCTCGTGCCTCAGCTTTCCAAGTAGCTGGGATTACAGGCATGCACCACCACGCCCGGCTAATTTTTGTATTTTTAGTAGAGATGGGGTTTTACCATGTTGACCAGGCTGCTCTCAAACTCCCCACTTCAAGTGATCTGCCTGCCTTGGCCTCCCAAAGTGCTGGGATTTCAGGTATGAGCCACCGTGCCCGGCCAATTTTTTAAGAGAGACAGTCTTGCTATGTTGTCCAGGCTGGTCTCAAACTCCTAGCCTTAAGTGATCCTTCCACCTCAGCCTCCCAAAGCACTGAGATTACAGACATGAGCCACTGTGCCTGGCCTATCTCTAAAGATGAAGAAAGCAAGGCACAAAAAGGTTACAGAGTCTGCCTAAGGGAACGAACACATGGCTTGGAGGTGGAAGAGGCAGATCTCAAACCTGGGCAGTCTGGCTCCAGGGTCCACCTGTTCACAACCACCCAGGCTGCTTCCTAGCACTTCCCTACCTGCCCTGGGGACCCATACAAGTATCATCCCATTTAACACTTCAGGACACTGTGGCTCACAGAGGCAAAATGACTTGCCCAAGGTTGCACCGCTGGGATTCAGACCCAGGCCAACACTATAACCAGTGAGAGGTTGTGTGGGGAGGATCGCTTGAGCCTCAGAGGTTGAGACTACAGTGAGCTGTGATCCTGCCACAGCACTCCAGCTGGGGCGATGAGCAAGACTCTGTCTCAAAAAACAAAAAACGTATGCCAGGTGTGGTAGCTCATACCTGTAACCCCAACACTTTGGGATGCTGAGGCGGGTGGATCACGAGGTCAGGAGATCGAGACCATCCTGGCCAACATGGTGAAACCCCATCTCTACTAAAAATACAAAAATTAGGTGGGCGTGGTGGTGCGCACCTGTAGTCCCAGCTACTTGGGAGGTTGAGGCAGGAGAATGGCTTGAACCCGGGAGGCGGAGATTGCAGTGAGCCGAGATCATGCCACTGCACTACGGCCTGGTGACAGAGTGAGACTCTGTCTTAAAAAACAAAAACGAAAAAACAAAAAACGTAAACCTGAGGCTGGGTGCAGTGGCTCATGGCTGTAATCCCAGCACTTTGGGAGGCCGAGGCAGGCAGATCACCTGAGGTCAGGAGTTCGAGACCAGCCTGGCCAACACAGTAAAACCCCGTCTTTACTAAAAATACAAAAATTAGCTAGGCGTGGTGGCGTGCGCCTGTAATCCAACTACTTGGGAGGCTGAGGCAGAAGAATCACTTGAACTCAGGAGGGGGAGGTTGCAGTGAGCCGAGATCATGCCACTGCACTCCAGCCTGGACAGCAGAGCGAGATTCCTCCTCAAAACAAAACAAAGCAAAACAAACAAACAAACAAAAATAACCTGGTACACAGGAGGTGCTCAATAATTAATGAATGAGTGGGTAATGACTTCATAACCCAAGCTTTTGAGCCCTGTAATTCAGAAAAGATCATTCTCTACTCACCACCAGCCCCAATCTGAACTCCCTATGCTTCTCCTTCCCTGTGTGTGAAGAACTTAGCCCTGGACTTCCTCTGCTATGTAACCCTGAAATGGCTCGTGCCCTCTCTGATGATGTAAATAATATAGTCCTAGTCCACACTAACAAGCATGTCCTACTTGCCACCCTCAGCATGAAGTGCTTTGCCTCACAGCTTTGGAAGGTGGGGACATTAGGGTCCTTTTTTCCAGATGACAGGTGGGAGATTCAGAGAGGGAAAGTCATTTGCCTGAGATCGCATGGCTGGTAAATGATTCAGCCAGGTATTCTTCATTCTAGAGCTTCTCCTGCTCCGCTATGTATCACAGGGGGCCAGCCCCTGAAAACTACATTTCCCTGGCTCCCTTTCCTAGTGGTTTCCTCTTGGGATTTGCCAATGGGAGGTAGGCCCTGATGGGGCCTACTGGCAGGTAGCGGGGAGGAAGGGAGAAGTCAGGGTATTTCACCCTCTCTCTGCTTCTGGTATTCCCTTGGTGGTGGTTGTGTCTCCTGTGTGTGCATGTGTGTGTTTCAATTTTTTTTTTTTTCAGATGGAGTCTCGCTCTGTCGCCCAGGCTGGAGTGCAGTGGCGCGATCTCAGCTCACTGCAAGCTCTGTCTCCAGGCTTCAAGCAATTCTCCTGCCTCAGCCTCCCCAGTAGCTGGGATTACAGGCACACGCCACCATGCCTGGCTAATTTCTGTATTTTTAGTAGAGGTG
>NW_012114644.1:4065657-4067673 GCF_000951035.1 Colobus angolensis palliatus | reverse complement strand
AAAGACAAAGTCTCACTCTGTCACCCAGATTGGAGTGCAGTGGCATGATCATAGCTCACCACAACCTCTGCCTCCCAGACTCAAGCGATTGTCCCACCTCAGCCTCCTAAGTAGCTAGGACTACAGGCATGTGCCACCATACCCAGCTAATTTGTTGTTATTGTTATTTATTTATTTTTTTTCATAGAGATGTGGTTTCACCATATTGCCCAGGTTGGTCTCGAACTCCTGGACTCAAGTGATCTGCTGCCTTGGCCTCCCAAAGTGTTCTTCTGGGTTTTTAACTCCCATAGAGCAATCTCTAACTTTGTGATACCAGCTCCTGCCTGGTGTCCCTAGCTGTGGATTCTGGTAACACCACTTGCTCCTTCTGTCCTTCAGGCCTAGGGGTGGAAGTGATTTCCTGCTGCTGCTCATCTCTGGTTTCCCTCCCTGCCCCAGATGTTCCTTCAGCCCATTTCCCACCTTTATACTAATCTCCCCGTATTCAATTCCTTCTGTTAAAGTACCTGGCAGGGGCTCCATTGCCTATCTGGAAACACTAGAAGTTCTAGGCTATGGTTAACTTGCTGTTAACTTTTCTGCTCTCTTCTTTCTCAGGGGCATAGGGAAGGGGCTGGGGGTCCCACACATGTGCATATAACTCACTCTTCATCGTCTTCACAGCCACCTTGAGGATGGAGTCGTCCTGGTTGAGCTGGCCTTCCATCACGGCTCCAAACTCTCCTGTGGGGGGCCAGAGGGAGACACTGACCTCAGATGGCCCATGGGGACTGTATTTCCTATAGTTGGGTGGGACTGTGGAAGTGCAGGATCTCAGAAGTTCAGAAGGATGTGTGTATGCTGCAGGGGGACTCACCTTCTCCCAGAGTCTTCCCCAGGGCCACCTTGTGCCGGTCCACCATCACATCCCGCAGCTTCTCCTTCAGCTCTTCACTGATGCCCAGGCTGTTCACTGCATGCAAGGTTGGGGTGGACAGAGCCATGGGGCAGGGCTGACATTCAGGTGGCATTCACCCACCAGTAGGGATAGACCCATTATTGAAACACTGATATACTTCTGCACTGATTCAAAAATAACTACTGCCCTCAGCACCCGCCACTTCCACCCCAGCTCCTCCTCTGGACCCCCAAACCTTCTCTCAAAGGGAACTAAAGGCGTAAAGCCTGGCCACACTCTTGCTCCAGTGGGCACCCTGATGGGTCAGTGCCCTGCTGTACCAGTTGTTAAAAATATTTTTTTTGCCAGGCACAGTGGCTTACGCCTGTAATCCCAGCACTTTGGGAGGCAGAGGCAGGTGGATCACTTGAGTCCAGGAGTTCAAGACCAGCCTGGGCAACATGGCAAATCCCTGTCTCTACAAAAAAATACAAAAATTAGCCATGTGTGGTGGTACATGCCTGTAGTCCCAGCTACTGGGGAGGCTGAGGCAGGAAAATTGCTTGAACCCAGGACACAGAGGTTGCAGTGAGCTGAGATCACACCACTTCACTCCAGCCTGGGTGACAGAGCAAGACTCCGTCTCAAAAATAAAATAAAATAAAAATATTTATTTTGCCTGATGCAGTGGCTCATGCCTGTAATCCCAGCACTTTGGGAAGCTGAGGCTGGTGGATCACTTGAGTCCAGGACTTTAAGACCAGTCTGGGCAACATGGCGAATTCCCATCTCTAGAAAAAATACAAAAGCTAGCCATGTGTGGTGGCACATGCCTGTAGTCCTAGCTACTCAGGAGGCTGAGGTTGGAGGATCACTTGAGCCCAGAGGTGGAGGTTGCAGTGAGCTGAGCTCATGCCACTGCACCCCAACCTGGGTGACAGAGCAAGACCCCATCTCAAACAACACACACACACAAAAATATTTCTTGCTATTGAAGTATAACCTGCACAAATTGTAAGTAAGCAACTCAGTGGATTTTCTTTTCTTTTTCTTTTCTTTTTTTTTTTTTAGATGGAGTTTCATTCCTGTTGCCCAGGCTGGAGTGCAATGGCGCCATCTCAGCTCACTGCAACCTC
>NW_012114644.1:4057615-4058074 GCF_000951035.1 Colobus angolensis palliatus | reverse complement strand
TCACCATGTTGTCCAGGCTGGTCTCAAACTCCTGACCTCAAGCAATCTGCCCGCCTTGGCCTCCCAAAGTAGTGGGATTACAGGCGTGTGCCACCGCGCCCAGCCTGATAGATTTTTAAAACAAGAATATACAAGGTCCATCAGCTGTCAGAGTGATGGATGACATCATCCCACATCAGGGAGCCTCTGGAAAACTGCACTGAATGCTCGTGAGAGAATGAGAAAGCAGAAGAGCAAATAATGTCTTGGTAATAGTATGAAATAGATTTGACCTTATGGGCCCCCTGCAAAGGTCTCGCGGACCACAGGGGACCAGGCTCACACCCTAAGAATGGCTGCTGCATGTTACTCAGTTAAATCACCGGAACATCGTTGCTTCTTCCTTCTCTTCTTAAATAAATGTCTTTCCCAGCCCTTTCCAAACATCCCCCTGGGGCCCTGGCGGCTTTCTTGTTGTGT
>NW_012114644.1:4050932-4052612 GCF_000951035.1 Colobus angolensis palliatus | reverse complement strand
TAGAGACAGGGTTTCGCCATGCTGCCCAGGCTGGTCTCGAACTCCTGGGCTCAAGAGATCCTCCCACCTCAGCCCCACAAAGTGCTAGGATTACAGGCATGAGCCACCACACCTAGCCTTGGTGTTTCTAAGATTTACTGTGTCTAAGATTCTACTCCTTGAAAGTTCTTTGTGGTTTCACAAATCTGTTATTTCTAGGGTCTGTGATTCTGACATGCCAGTATCCCAAGGCCTTCAGAAACTTTTGGCTGACACATCTATAGAAGCCCAGCGGTCAGATTCTCTATAGCCTTTACCTCTAGGCCAGGGCAGTGGGGCATAGGGTTTACTTACAGGTAGCTTCAGTGGTCCGGCGACTGTAGGACTTGCGCACGCGGTACCTGACTACCAGTTCACCTCTTTCCACTGTTGGCTCGAACACTTCTCTGGCGGGGGGGCGGGGGAGTAGGTGAGGGCAGGGAAAAACCATGTGGAACCCCCTCCTCAACCAGCAGTTGAGCAAGTACCATCTCAGCCTCAAGCCCTGCCTGCCCTCTCTGCTAGCATTTGCTGAGCACGTCTTGGACGGCTACCTTCTGCCTTCCATTCACTCCACACACCCCCTTGCCCTCATTCTTTTTTTTGAAACAGGGTCTTACTCTGTCACCCAGGCTGGAGCGCAGTGGTGCGATCTCAGCTCACTGTAGCCTCCATCTCCTGGGTTCAAGGGATTTCTGCGCCTCAGCCTCCCAAGTAGCTGCGACCACAGGCGTGTGCCACCACGTCCCGCTAATTTTTGTATTTTTTAGTAGAGACAGGATTTCACCATGTTGGCCAGGCTGGTCTCAAACTCCTGACCTCAAGTGATCCATCCCTTTCAGCCTCCCAAAGTGCTGGGATTACAGGTGTGAGCCACCACGCCTGGCTTCCGTTGCCCTCATTCCAATTCTTGGTCATCACGCCTCCTGCACCAGCCTCCTCACTGGCCTCCCTGCCTCCAGCTTCTCCATCCCAGGCCACACAGCCTCCCTATGTGGTTCCAACTTACCCATAACGGGTCTCCTTCTTTCGCCGGTGCACAAGGAAGAGAGCCAAGATAAGGACACAGGCAGCGGCCACGACTGCTCCTAGCAGTACATACCACCAGGGCCACGAGAAGGCAGGAGCTGAAGGTTCCTTCACTATCGGGGGTACGAGGAACAGGTCATGGATGAGGCCTTGGATCCAGCTCTCTGGGACCCAAAGGGGTGATGTTGGAGGGAGGCAGAAGGCCTCGGTAAAGATGTGCACATACTTGATGAGGTGTGTGATGGATGCATTCACATATCTGAATAGGCTGGGCTGGACAGGGTATGCAATGGATGTGATACAAGTGCATGTTAAGGCAGGAGTGTGTGAAAGTTGTAGGATGGGTGAGTTAAGAGTGGGTTGGAGGCCAGGTGCAGTGGCTCACGCCTGTTATCCCAACACTTTGGGAGGCCAAGGCGGGTGGGTTACTTGAGGCGAGGAGTTCAAGACCAGCCTAGCAGACATGGTGAAACCCTGTCTCTACTTAAAAGATATACATATACAAAAATTAGCTGGGGTGGTGGTGCACACCTGTAATCTTAGCTACTTGGAAACTGAGGCAGGAGAATCGTTTGAATCTGGGAGGCAGAGGTTGCAGTGAGCCGAGATCGCGCCACTGCACTCCAGCCTGGG
>NW_012114644.1:4044647-4046597 GCF_000951035.1 Colobus angolensis palliatus | reverse complement strand
GCCACAAGGGTTTCCATAAAGCAAGGAATGAGGGTGAAATAAATATCCAAAGGGGTATGGTAAGCATATACAGGGTTGAATGGCTGCTGGAAAAGTTGGGGGTATGTGAAGTGGGAAGAGTATTCATGAAGTCTTAGATACAAGGAGTGAGCAAGGAACTTTAAGGATGTAATTGCAGTGTGACAGAAGTGTGCAGTGAGCATGCAAAAGATGTGAGAAGGGCAGATGAGGAGTATGGGGTGCACAGAAAGGGGGTGTAAAAAGGGCAGGGGTGGAATGGAGTGTGTAAGAAATAAAGATCGTTATGTGCTGAGTGTGCAAGGGGTTCAGGGTGACTGTGCAGAGAGTGAGATGGGTTGGGATTAGTGAAGGGAGAGGGAATGATGTCTATGGAGTGTGGGGTAAGCATGCAAGGAGAATCGGGTGTGGGAAAGTTTGTGGACAATGTTTTTCAGCGTTTGCAATGTGGAAGGTATGGTAAGTGCGTACAAGGTGTGCAGAGTTTGTGAATGAGAAGTGTGGTTGTGCAGTGGGCCTTGGGAGTCATGTGGGAGGAATGGATTATAATGGGATGCATGTGAAAGGAGGGTGGAATGAGCTTGGAAAGGGTATGTGAAGAAATGTGGGAAGGGATGTGAGGAGTATTGAAGGCTAGTGGGTTGATTTACAAGAGTGGGCTGTAATAGTGCCCAGAGGAGACAATGAGTGTAGGAGGAATGTTTGAGAATTGTTAGAGAAATATTTCAAAGGGATGGATGTGAGGAGGATACCTCATTCCTCCATCCATCCACCTTTCTACCCATCCATTCATCCATTCATCCACTCACAAATCCATCCATCTGTCCATCCATCCATTTATCCAACCATCTATCCATCCACCTATCTACCCATTCATGTATCCACTCACCACCCAGTCATCTTCTATTTATCCACCTATCCACCCCATCTATTAATCCATTGACCCACCCACCCATCCACCCTCTATATATCCATGCATCCATCCACCCATCCATCTACCCATCCATTTATCCACTCACCATCCAGTCATTTATCTGTTCACCCACCTATCCACCCTCTATTCATCCATTGACCCACCCGCCCATCCACCCTCCATATATCCATCCATCCATTTGTTCATCCATCCACCCACCCACCTGTCATTCCCTGAACACCTACAATGTGCTATGCTAGGCCATTATAGGCACCTCCATCAAGGACCACACAAACTCAAGAAGTAGGTTAGAGTGATGAGTTCGAGAAACATGAAAGGAATGTGCAATGAGTATGTATGGTGACAGCACCCCCACTAGGTGTTGAGGGGAGGGAGGGAGGAGACGGGGTGTGGAAGCCCTTACCCAGCTGGTGGACTGGCTGTGCTTGCCCTGTGAGAAGAAAGGACAGAGGAGACGTGCTCAGAGAGGACAAGACTGGTGTGGCACGGGTAAGGGAGTGAGGGTGTGGCACGGGTAAAGGAGTGAGGGTGTGGCACGGGTAAAGGAGTGAGGGTGTGGCACGGGTAAAGGAGTGAGGCCATGGCATGGGTAAGGGAGTGAGGGCGGCTCTCAGTAAGGCTCGGGGTAGGAACAGGGCCTAGGTTGCGGTAACTCTGAAAGGTACAGGGAGTAAGTCAGGGCTGTCAGGGAGAAATAGGGTTAAAGCAGATTGGGCATGGCTTTGGACTTACCTGGGCGCCAGGCCTCCAGGGGTACTGGGAGGCTCCAGGGTCCATCCCCAGCAGCAGTGTAGGCTGCCACACACACTGTCAGATTGGACACAGACCCGTCCCCCTGCAGCTCCAGGGTCACCTCTTGCCTTAGCCCTATGTCCATTAGCACCTAGGGGTCCAGAAGTGGCATCAGGGTAGAGCCTCACCCCCCAGCTGTTAAGCCTTCACTCTTGGGCTCAATGCCCCATCTCTTTCTCAAAGCCCTCTCCCCATCCTCCAACTCC
>NW_012114644.1:4041872-4044597 GCF_000951035.1 Colobus angolensis palliatus | reverse complement strand
ACCTACAATGTGCTATGCTAGGCCATTATAGGCACCTCCATCAAGGACCACACAAACTCAAGAAGTAGGTTAGAGTGATGAGTTCGAGAAACATGAAAGGGATGTGCAATGAGTATGTATGGTGACAGCACCCCCACTAGGTGTTGAGGGGAGGGAGGGAGGAGACGGGGTGTGGAAGCCCTTACCCAGCTGGTGGACTGGCTGTGCTTGCCCTGTGAGAAGAAAGGACAGAGGAGACGTGCTCAGAGAGGACAAGACTGGTGTGGCACGGGTAAGGGAGTGAGGGTGTGGCACGGGTAAAGGAGTGAGGGTGTGGCACGGGTAAAGGAGTGAGGGTGTGGCACGGGTAAAGGAGTGAGGCCATGGCATGGGTAAGGGAGTGAGGGCGGCTCTCAGTAAGGCTCGGGGTAGGAACAGGGCCTAGGTTGCGGTAACTCTGAAAGGTACAGGGAGTAAGTCAGGGCTGTCAGGGAGAAATAGGGTTAAAGCAGATTGGGCATGGCTTTGGACTTACCTGGGCGCCAGGCCTCCAGGGGTACTGGGAGGCTCCAGGGTCCATCCCCAGCAGCAGTGTAGGCTGCCACACACACTGTCAGATTGGACACAGACCCGTCCCCCTGCAGCTCCAGGGTCACCTCTTGCCTTAGCCCTATGTCCATTAGCACCTAGGGGTCCAGAAGTGGCATCAGGGTAGAGCCTCACCCCCCAGCTGTTAAGCCTTCACTCTTGGGCTCAATGCCCCATCTCTTTCTCAAAGCCCTCTCCCCATCCTCCAACTCCGCATCCTTTCTTGTCCTTCCCTTCATCTCTCATCCTCATCCTTTAACCTGTATCCCTCCATCCCCTTCTAGCTTCCCTTTCCATCCTCTCTCCCTGCGTCAGGGTATTGCTAGCCCTGATAGCAGTGCCTTTGTGCAAATTGGGAAAAGGTACCCCTTCCCCAAGGTGCTATACAACTATCTGCTGTGAAATCGTTATAGTAAATACGAGTCTGCTGAAATGCTTTTGCAGTGGTTCAAAAACAGCCATTCCCCATGCCCTCCCCTAGACCCCCTTATTTTCCCCAGAATGTGAATGTGAACCTTCCCTGAACGTGCCCCTCTAGGCATAGAGCAATTGCGTACTACACAACTTGCACAGCCGTCCATGTCTGCCCTGATATCTTCTCCTCCCTGTCTCCCTCCTCCCCCAGCCACTCCAATCCCACCAGCAGCACCCACCTCTGGGGTGTCCTGGCCTTGATACGCCAGCCGGTACCCTAACAGGGTACCCTGCAGGGGCGCCCGGGGCTCCTGCCAATGCACGAAGGCCTGGCTCCCATTCCGCGTGGCACTAATGTTCTCAGGGGGGCCCAGGGGCACTGGAGGACAGGGAAGAGGGGAAGCTGGCACCCCCACCTCTTCCTGACCCCCTCCCCTGTTCCCAAGAAATGGGTGCAGGGTGCCAAGGGCACGCACATGGGCAACTCGTGGAGGCCTCCCATGAGCGGAAGCACAGG
Organism: Colobus angolensis palliatus; assembly: GCF_000951035.1. NCBI lineage: Eukaryota > Metazoa > Chordata > Mammalia > Primates > Cercopithecidae > Colobus > Colobus angolensis. Next base: position 4,043,099 of record NW_012114644.1, on the reverse strand, counting down.
GGAGAGAAGGGCTGGGAGAGAGGCCAGTGGGCAGTGCTGCTGAGGGGTCAGAGATTGGACGGGAAGGAGATTGAGGCCATGAGGGGTAAAGGGGTGAAAGGGGACAATGGGGTGGCACTGATGTAAGCAAAGTCCAGTGGGGTAGCCGTGACGTCTCCCTCCCCAGCCCTTCTCACCTCCCTCCGGCGTCGCCACAGGAAGCCAGTGTGTCCAGGATGAGGGGCCCTGGCTGCTGGTGCATGCCACACGGATGTGATAAGGGGTGTGAGGATGGAGGCTGCCCAGCCGAAGCTGGTGGGGGGGCACAGATGCTTGCAAGGTGAGGGGCTCCTCTGGGGGGTCTGGTTCTCTCGCCTGGATGCCCACCCCATCGTCTGACAGCACAGCCTGGGGAGAGGGAAGGGTGTGAGGACAGAACAACTACGCAATCACACGAGATGGTCACACAGCTCCCAGTGGTGGTGGTTCTAGTGTGACCATACAGCTTTGCAAGGGTGTGTGTGTGTGTGTGTGTGTGTGTTGCAGCACCATGCTAGGATAACACGGGCACCTGGATTTGCAAACCAAGGAGATCATTTGGTTGTATACGACGCGGTTCTATCACCACTTCCAAAAGCCACCTCTGGCAAGACTCTTCCCTCTCTGAGCCTCGGTTTTCTCCTTGGGCAAATGGGGCCTTAGAGGATCAAATGCCTTATAGGATTGTTTAAAGATTAAATGTAGTTATGCCCAAAGGATGCCACAGTGCATGGCGGGTGGTCAGCACCAATAATAATGATACATAGTGTGATGACAATAATAATGCAAATAGACTGGGCACAGTGGCTCCCGCCTGTAATCCCAGCACTTTGGGAGCCCGAGGTGGGTGATCGCTTGAGGTTAGGAGTTCGAGACCAGCCTGGCCAATGTGGTGAAACCCTATCTCTTCCAAAAATATAAAAAATTAGCCGGGTGTGGTGGTGCTCGCCTATAATTCCAGCTACTCAGGAGGCTGAGATAGGAGAATCCCTTGAACCTGGGAGGCAGAGGTTGCAGTGAGCTGAGATCACATCACTGCACTCCAGCCTGGGTAACAGAGCAAGACTCTGTCTCAAATAATAATAATAATAATAAAAGCATGATATTGTGAGATCCCATTTATATGACATTACGCTACAGGCAAAAGCATTGTTCTAGAAGCAGAAGTGTGGTCATCTCTGGGGCCTGAGGGAGCCTTCTTGGGGACTG
>NW_012114644.1:4038475-4039947 GCF_000951035.1 Colobus angolensis palliatus | reverse complement strand
TTATTATTTGATGTGTGTTTCCTGGTAACAAGTGTCAAGCTCTGCATAGCAGCACAAGTTCCCATACCTATTCCGCTCCAGGAATGGCACACCGAGGGTGGAGGGGGCCACCGCTGGTGTACACATCCGTATAGCCCTGCCACATGGAACCACAAAATTCCCATAACCACACAACTCACAGCCACGCGCCTCAGGAATGCTGCAGCCAACGACTTCCCCTTCACCCTGGAGACCCCAGCCATATAGCCACACAGTATGTCAGGAAGGAGTTTACTGCCACAGGGTGTGGGCTCTAAAGCCAGATTCCTTGGATCTAAGTCCTGGGTTGGATGCTGTTTGCTGTGTGATCTAGAGTGAGTGTCTTAACTTCTCTGAGTCTCAGTGTCTGTCTCTAGAAAATGGGCATCACAGTTCCTACTTGTCAGGGTATAAGGTTTAATGAATGGTGCATATAAACTGCTTTGCACGTTATAATTATCAACAGCTAACATTTGTTTTCTTTCTTTCTTTCTTTTTAGGCAGGGTCTCACTCTGTCACACAAGCTGGAGTGCAGTGGTGCAATGACAGTCCCACCTAATTTTTTAATTATTTGGAGAGATGGGGTTTCACCATGTTGGCCAGGCAGGTCTCAAACTCCTGGGCTCAAACGATCCACCTGCCTCGGCCTCCCAAAGGGCTGGTATTACAAGTGTGAGCCATGGCACCCGGCCTAGCAAACATTTCTTGAGTGCCAAATATGTACCAAGCTCCCTGTCAAGCACATTCCTGGATGAACTCATTGACTTTGCATTACCACCCTATGGGGTCAATTTCTTTTCTCATCCCCATTGTACAGACAGGGAAGCCAAGGCCCAGAGAGGTTCAGCAACTTGCCCAAAGTCACACAGCCCCCATGTGGGGAGACGACACCACCATGAGACCTGGGGAGGACTGGCGGCAGATGGTGGGTACAAGGAGGGGGTGAGGCTGTCACCATGCCTGCTCTCTGACCCACAGTGACAAACAGGAAGAGGAACCTCTACCAGGACAGAGGGGAGATGGGTACAGACAGTTGGTCTCCCCATGCCTGCTCCCACTTCTCTTTTCCCTGGGACGGCTGTGACCCTCCCACTGGAACTCTTCAGCCCTAGCCCGCGTGCAGCAGGAAGTGAGACCTGGAGAGGGAAGAGCACACACTTCTGCTTTCCTGGGAACACTTGGTGGATGTGGGCAGGGGTGCAGCTGATGCCTGACCTGGCATTTGAGGTCTCCCGAATCCGGCTGGCCTCTGGGATTGAATCTCAACTTAGGCTTTCTAGCCCTGGGGAGCGGTGGAGGGTAGGGAAAGGTCATTTCCCCTCTCTGGGCCTTAGTTCCTTACCTTGAAAAAGGGAAGATTAATAGCCACTATTTTTTTTTTTTTTCTGAGACTGAGTCTCACTCTGTCACCCAGGCTGGAGAGCAGACGTTCAATCATGCCTCACTGCAGTCC
>NW_012114644.1:4028273-4030126 GCF_000951035.1 Colobus angolensis palliatus | reverse complement strand
CGCCTTGGCCTCCCAAAGTGCTGGGGTTACAGGTGTAAGCCACCACACCTGGCCTGGTTTTAGTTTTCTTACTCTAGGAGCAACTTGAGGGCAGAGTCTGGGTCTAGCTCATCTGGGTTGTAATATATCCTTCTAGCAAATATTCCCTACTGTATGTCTGGTCCTGTGCTGGGCAAGAATGAGGAGCCAGTGGTGACTGGGACAGCTCCAGCCCTGCCCGTCAGAGCTTACATTCCAGTAGGGGACAGACCCATCCCTGGACAGTGACCACACAGAGTAGCCAGGGCTGGGATGGGAGAAGTGGAGGGTTCTGGGTACCCAGTGGTGACAGAAATGGCTCCAGACCCTGCTGTCTCAGGGCTCCCACTCTGGCTAGAGTTAATATCACTAATACTGAAAATAATTTAAACTGATCATTTTCATTTTGTTAAATTTGTTTTTTGGTTTTAAGACAGAGTCTCGCTCTGTCACCCAGGCTGGAGAGCAGTGGCGTGATCTTGGCTCACTGCAACCTCCGCTCACTGCAACCTCCGTCTCCCAGCTTCAAACAATTCTCCTGTCTCATCCCCCTGAGTAGCTGGGACTACCAGCCCATGCCACCAGGCCCAGCTAATTTTTGTATTTTCAGTAGAGATGCGGTTTCGCTATGTTGGCCAGGCTGGTCTCTAACTCCTGACCTCAAGTGATCCGCTCACCGCGGCCTCCCAAAGTGCTGGGATTATAGGCATGAGCCACCGCGCCCGGCCAATTTTGTTAAGTTTGTTTCCTATGTTCGATATACCATTTTAAGTTGGTAATTTGCATTCACTCATTGAATTTTCACACTAAGCATTCCAGGTAGGCACTACCATTATGTCCATTTTGTAGACGAGAGAACTGAGCCCCAGAGAGGTTAAGCCTCCTACTCAAGCTCACACAGCCAGAAGGTGATGGAGCTAGGATTCGAACCCAGGACATCTGGCTTAACCCCCCAGGCTCTACTGCTTCTCAACAGTGGCAGAGAAGTGGCAGATTCCCAGGGAGAGGATGAAGGTTGTGGATGTGGGTGGAAGGAGGCCTGAGACTGAAATGAACCTAGTTTGGGCATCTCACCTGCAGGGTGCAGTGGGTCAGGGGGTAGATGCCACTCAGGCCTGGAGTCCAAGCCACCTCCAGCTCCGTGGGTTGGCGGGAGACCAGATGGAGGTTACGGGGCTGCTGGGGGAGCACTGTGGACAAACAGGAGGGATTGACCCTGGGGAGCCTTTGCTCAAAGCTCCCTACCCTGCTCTCTGCCCCCACTCTGACCCCAGACCCAAGCCCTACCCTCTGATGCCCAGCTCCCCACCTCCCAACCCTGTCACCTGTGACGGTGGCCGTGCGGGACGTGGTGACTCCCTTGGCGTTATGGGCTTCGCAGGAGAAAGAGGATGTCTTGTTCAGCCCTAGGGAGTCACATGAGGGAAGGGCCCAGTATCAGAGAGGGGCAGGAAGGGCTCCCGGGCCATGCCGGGCCACTCCTACCACGGCCTGCCTGACTAGGGTCAGTGCAGCCCACACAGGCACTTGCCTGAAGGGAGAGTTAGCGGAGTTGACAGCAATGAGTTAGGAACACAGCCTCCATCCCCAAACACAAGGATGGCTTGGCTTCAGCCCTAACCTCCCACCACACAGACACACATAGTACAGACACACACAGCCACACACAGGCACAGGCACAGGCACACACACTCTCGCACACATTCTTACACCTCAGAGAGACACACTTATACACACACATAGACATATACTCACACAGACACACACAAAGACTCACACAGCCACACACAGGCACAGGCACACACGCCCATACACACACATAGACACACATACAC
>NW_012114644.1:4018758-4020678 GCF_000951035.1 Colobus angolensis palliatus | reverse complement strand
ACATATATAGACACACACAGAAACACACATGCTTGTATATATGGACATAGACACATATATACATACACCTAGACACACAAAAGCATACACAGACACACACACAAGGAGACACACAAACATGCACACACTCACATGCACAAACACAGGCACCCTAACTCACAGGGTCACACGTATGGGCACACACACCTGCTAGACACACTTAAGGAAACCGGCCCATGGCTGTGCGTCAATGGAGACGTGTCTGTTCATCTCTAAGCCCGCCTCCTACCAACCCCTCTCCCGCTCTCCTCGTCACACGCTCTGCTCCGGCCACACTGGCCTCCGGTGTCTTTGGAACGAATACATGAAGCATGTTTCCACCCCGAGAACTGTGCACTGTTCCCTGTGCTCAAAACAGTCTTCCACAAATGTCCACGTGACTCGCACCCTCTTCTTTCATTTTTGTTCCTCAACAACACCTCTCAGTCCGCTGGGCCTGGCCACCCTGTTAATATTGGAGCTTGGCCAGGCACGGTGGCTCATGACTGTAATCCCAGCACTTTGGGAGGCCGAGTCAGGAGGATCGCTTGAGGCCAGGAGTTAGAGACCAGCCTGGGCAACATGGTGAGACCCCATCTCTACTAAAAAGAGAAAAATTAGCCGGGTGTGGTGGTGCACACCTGTAGTCCCAGCTACTTGGGAGGCTGAGGTGGGAGGACTACCTGTGCCCGGGGAGGTAGAGGCTACAGTGAGCTGTGATTGCACCACTGCACTCCAACCTGGGCGACAAAGTGTGGCCCTGTCTCAAAAAAATTAAAAATAATGAAATGAAATATAAAGGCTAGGCACAGTGGCTTGCGCCTGTAATCCCAGTCTTGGGAGGCTGAGGCAGGTGGATCGCCTAAGGTCAGAAGTTGGAGACCAGCCTGGCCAACATAGTGAAACCTCGTCTCCACTAAAAATACAAAAAATTAGCTGGGTGTAGTGGCAGGCCCCTGTAATCCCAGCTACTCAGGAGGTTGAGGCAGGAGAATTGTTTGAACCCGGGAGGCAGAGGCTGCAGTGAGCTGAGATCACGCCATTGCACTCCACTCTGGGCAACAAGAGCGAAACTCTGTCCAAAAAAAAAAAAAGAAAGAAAAGAAAAAAAAAAGAAAGAAAATAAAATAAATACAAAATAAAATAAAATTGGAGGTAACTGGAGCTTCCCCTCCAAATCTACCCCCTTCTTGCTTTACTTTTCCTCTTTGGTTCTTCTCATCGCCCAACATACTTTACCTGTTACCCAGGTACCTTGTCCATTGTCAGTCTCCCCCACTAGAATGTCAGCTCCAGGGGGGCAGGGGTTGTGTCTATTTCGTCCCCTGCTGTGTCAGGATGGTCTGGCACACAATAGATGTGCCATAAATGCGTGTTGAACGAGTGAGTGAATTTGTGCGTTCAGCTGTGTACTTATGAGTGTCCCTGGACATAGGTGCAGAAATGCGAGCGTGTGTAATTCCACAGGGGAGTTCATGTATTGTGTCTTGACTGTTCTTTTCTTTTCTTTTCTTTTCTTTTTTGAGAGTCTCGCTCTGTCGCCCAGGCTAGAGTGCAGTGGGATGATCTTGGCTCACTGCAACCTCTGCCTCCCGGGTTCAAGTGATTCTCCTGCCTCAGCCTTCTGAATAGCTGGGATTACAGCAGCACACCACCACACCCAGCTAATTTTTGTATTTTTTAGTAGAGATAGGGTTTCACCATGTTAGCCAGGCTGGTCTCAAACTCCTGACCTCAAGTGATCTGTCCGCATCACCCTCCCAAAGTGCTGGGATTACAGGTGTGAGCCACCGTGCCCGGCCTTGAGTAACTGTTTTTGAGCGAAAGTGGATTGCCTTCACTCCCTAATGTGGTGGTGGTGGTGTTGGTATCACAGGTGGTCACACACAGAAGCACATACAA
>NW_012114644.1:4016981-4018708 GCF_000951035.1 Colobus angolensis palliatus | reverse complement strand
AATACAAAAAAAAAAAAAAAAAGAAAGAAAGAAAATCAGCCAGGTGTGGTGGTGGACGCCTGTAATCCCACCTATTCGGGAGGCTGAGACACGATAATCGCTAAAACCCGGGTGGCGGAGGTTGCAGTGAGCCAAGATCGTGCCACTGCACTCTAGCCTGGGTGACAGACCAAGACTCTGTCTTTTTAAAAAAAAAAAAAAAAAAAGCTCCAATGTGCAAAATAATGATGGATGCAATTCGAATAGGCCAAAGAGAAGCCTTAAAGTGCTGCCTTTAAGTGAAAAGGTGAAAGTTCTCCACTTAGAAAAAGATAATCAATGGCCGGGCGCAGTGGCTCACGCCTGTAATGCCAGCACTTTGGGAGGCCGAGGTGGGTGGATCACGAGGAGTTTGAGATGAGCCTGACCAACATCGTGAAACCCTGTCTCTACTAAAAATACAAAAATTAGCCAGGTATGGAGGTGCACAACTGTAATCCCAGCTACTCAGGAGGCTGAGGCAGGAGAATTGCTTGAACCCGGGAGGTGGAGATTGCGGTGAGCCGAGATCGCACCATTGCACTCCAGCCTGGGCAACAGGAGCGAAACTCTGTCTCAAAAAATAAATAAATAAGTAAATAAAAAATTAGCCAGGCGTGGTGGCAGGCGCCTGTAGTCCCAGCTACTCAGGAGGCTGAGGCAGGAGAATTGCTTGAACCCGGGAGGTGGAAATTGCGGTGAGCCGAGATCGCACCATTGCACTCCAGCCTGGGCAACAGGAGCGAAACTCTGTCTCAAAAAATAAATAAATAAGTAAATAAAAATAAAGATAATCACATATACTGAGGTAGCTAAGATCTACAGTAAGAAAACAATCTATCTGCGAAATTGTGAAGGAAAAAGAAAGCTATGCATAGTATACATAGGGCTTAGTATTCATTGTTTCAGGCTTTTGCGGGGGGTCTTAGAGAACGTATCCTGGTGAATAAGGGGAACCCCCCCAACACAGATACACATAGAAACATGGCCCCCCAACACACACACACACAATGTCTGTGCTAGGGTGTAAGAAGGATCAAGTTTTTCGTTTTGTTTTTTGGGAGAGGGTCTTGCTCTGTCACCCAGGCTGAAGTGCAGTGGCACAATCACGGCTCACTGCAGCCCTGATGTTCAGGGCTCAAGCGATTCTCCTGTCTCATCCTTCCGAGTGGCTGGGACTACAGGAGGCCACCACACTTTGCTAACTTTTAAATTTTTTTGTAGAGAAGAGGGGAGTCTCACTATGTTGCCCAGACTTGTCTCGAACTTCTGGCCCCAAGCGATCCTCCCGCCTCGGCCTCCCAAACTGTTGGGATTGCAGGCTGAGCCACTCCGTGCCTGGACCTGGCACCAAGTCTTGTAAGTGCAACTGCAGCTCTGCGTGTTGTTTACGCGTGTGCCTGTGCATCTGTGTCTGTGTTTCTGAGACGGCATGTTTGTGACCCTGCGTGTGTCTGTGGATGGCGTGTATGTGCGTGTGTTGAGTATCTGTGTGCGTGTCTCTCGTGTTTGCTACGTGCGTGTACGCCCGTGTTCCCACCGCATTCGCAAGGGAGGCTGGCTCTCCATCCGCAGACACAAAGTTTCCTTTTCTCCATCAGCGGAGGGAGTGGAATGGAGCAAAGTCTGCAGAGGCCGGAAGCGGGTGGGTAGGGGAGCTCCTCAGTCGCGGCTTCCTAGGTGGCCGTTCCCAGCCAAGGTCAGGTGCC
>NW_012114644.1:3996303-4010981 GCF_000951035.1 Colobus angolensis palliatus | reverse complement strand
TGGGGCCCCGCCAGGGTCAGCGCGCGGGAGCTGGCGCCGCCGGCCGGAGAAGCCCTGGGGCGGGAGGTGGGTTCTGGAGCTGGGTCCCGTTCCGACCGCAGCATTCCTGCCCCCGCGTGAGTCACCGGGGGCACCTCCCCACCCCAGCGCTTCCGGCTGGCTTCGGGGGCACGGAGCCAGAGCCGGGATACCCCTTCCCAGGCCCCAACGGCCGCACCTTGAGTGAAGGGGACAGGAGGAACTGGGACTCCTTCCCTTCCAGAATTCTCTTGCTTTACCGCAGGAGGACAGGAGCGGGCGGACTCCAGATGTGCTTTCCAGATGTCCTGACCATCCCCCTACAACCCCTGCTCTCCGCCCCAGCTTTTCCAGAGAATGAGAGGGATGGAAGGAGGAGGGGCACGCCCTGAGTCAGATAGAGGGACAGAAGCACACAAACGGACAAAATTCCTTCACACAGCAACCCCCCCAACACACTCACAATGAATCACACTTAAACACACAGGGGCTGTTATTAGCACAGAAAACGCAGCACTTGGTAAGTTAAGGGCACACAGATATGCAAGGGCTGATGTCACACCGTGACACAAAAACACCATGACTCACACATATACACACGGACTGACACTGATGTACGTTCATAAAGAGACATGTATGCATACAAGCCAACGTGGGACAAACGCATCAACACACAGTCGCACGTGTACACATTGATTACAAACACCTAGCAACGCAATATACATCTAGGCTGATATCAGCACACACAGAAAACTAAATGTCCCTGCATATTGAGAGACACACACCACGCAATAGCATACATGGAGTTGAGGTGGACAGACAGATACACACCAGGACACAATGAAGGGTTATGTTGACCTGCTCAGACACAGACACAACGATGCGTACCAACACACAGCCTTTATCTACGCCATAAGATGGAGCTGGATGCACCCCGGTTTCATGTTCACTGAGACACAGACTGATACAAAAACACATTTGCGCTGGGTGCGGTGGCTCACGCCTGTAATCCCAGTACTTTGGAAGGCCGAGGCCGGTGGATCACTTGAGGTCAGAAGTTCGGGACTAGTCTGGCCAACAGGGTGAAACCCTGTCTCTACTGAAAATACAAAAATAAGCCGGGCGTGCCTGTAATCCCAGCTACTCAGGAGGCTGAGGCAAGAGAATCGCTTGAACCCGGGAGGCGGAAGTTACAGTAAGCCAAGCTCGTGTCACTGCACTCCAGCTTGGGTGACAGAGTGAGACTCTGTCTCAAAAAAAAAAAAAAACCCAAAAAACAAAAAACAAAGAAACACAGTTTCGTAGATGCGCAGGCCTGATGCAGACACGAGGATGGAGACACTGCCATGGACACACAGATTGACACAGACACACGTCTATATGCTGGCTGGTAAGCATCCTTGGGTCATGTACTCAGAGGCAGCAGGGGCCAGTGCACACACAGGGAGACCAGAGAGAAGCAGAGAGGGCTGTTGCATACACACACACAGATCTGTGACGACAGTCATACACCAACGTGCCTTACCCTATGACATATACACATATGCCACAGAGACATCTATGGACACACACAGAAAGCTGGTAAGAGGCTGAGAGTTGAGTGCAGTGGCTCACGCCTGTAAATCCCAACACTTTGGGAGGCGGAGGTGGGGGGATCACTTGAGGCCAGGAATTCAAGACCAGTCAGGGTAACATGGCGAGACCCTGTCTCTACCAAAAAATATAAAAATTATCCAGGTATGGTGGCGCATGCCTGTAGTCCCAGCTCCTTGATGGGTGGGTGGGTGCTGAGGTAGGAGGATTGCTTGAGCCCAGGAGGTGGAGGCTACAGTGAGCCATGATCACAGTACTGCACTCCAGCCTGGGTTACATAGCGAGAGCTTGTCTTGAAAAAAAATAAGGGAAAAAAAAAAGTTGGTAAGAAACACAAGTTATCCGTGGACACATTCTGATTCTGCAAGGGAACAGAAGCTCTCACTAGGACATGCTCACACCCATAGCTGCACACCTGTGGGCTGACACTACCACCTGCATACAGAGTGCACCATAGCCCCAAACCCACTACCCTCCATGCACACTTTACTTTCATACAGTGAGACTCAGCTGTGAACACACAAACACAAAAAAGAGGGACAGACACAGGCTGACACTGGTATACTCAGTCATGCACACACACACAGACACCCACACACAGGCAACCCCTAAGAAACAGAGAGAGAGAGACATACTATGAAGATCCAAACACACACTGGGACAGAACCCAAGTTGAAGGAAATATACTTATTCACACACACACACACACACCACACACAGGACATCCACAGAAGCCCACCCTGGCCGAAGCCCACCCTCGCCAAGACACACCCTCACACAGAGGTTGTGCTGACGAATACACTAACACTCAGATCCAGAACACACGGATATCCAGACACCCCACCACACCACACAGACACGCACAGACCCTCACACCTGTGCAGCCCCCATTTCTCTCCCTTCCCTCCCCTTCTTATGGGACCTGCCAGGCTGACTCATGCCCCATCCCCAACCCTGGTCCCTCCTCGGGCACTCGAGCCATGGGCCTGAGTCACTCCTCTGGGGTCAGCATGCTCACCAGGTCTTCCTTGCAACTCAGGGTCCCAGGAATGCTAAGAATGTGAGCTCCTCCCTCCACCCTGGAGACCCCCAGCCAGGAGGCCCCTCCTCATTCCAGCAGAGAGAGGCAGCGGGTTGGGAGTGTGGGAAGCTGATGCCCTCAAGGCTGTAGTCTCCTTCCTCTATGGAGCCTCCGCCATCTGCTCCTCTGTCTTTCCTCCTTCAGTAGGGAGAACCCCCTGAGTCCCGGGTACCCCAGTGATGCCTCTGACCACTGCATAACCCTGAGCTCTGTCCTGTCTCGTCTGCATGGTACAGAAGGGAATGGTCACCAAGAAGGAGAGGGTTTCTGTCACTCAGACTTCCCTGTCCTGTCTTTTGTTTTGTTTGTTTGTTTTGAGATGGAGTTTTGCTCTGTCACCCAGGCTGGAGTGCAGTGGTGCAATCTCGGCTCACTGCAACCTCCGCCTCCCGGGTTCAAGCAATTCTCTTGCCTCAGCCTCCCAAGTAGCTGGGACTACAGATGCCTGTCACCATGCCTGGCTAATTTTTGTATTTTTGGTAAAGATGGGGTTTTACCATGTTGGCCAGGCTGGTCTCAAACTCCTGGCCTCAAGTGATCCACCTGCCTCAGCTTCCCAAAGTGCTGGAATTACAGGCGTGAGCCACCATGCCTGGCCTCCCTGTCCTGTCTATGTACAACTTGGGTCACTGTGGCCTGTCCCTTCCAGTGTCTTTCTGTCTCTCTCTGTCTCCCACTTTGTTTTGTTTTGTTTTGAGACGGAGTCTTGCTCTGTCACCCAGGCTGGAGTGCAGTGGCGAGATCTGGGCTCACTGCAAGCTCCGCCTCCTGGGTTCACACCATTCTCCTGCCTCAGCCTCCCAAGCAGCTGGGACTACAGGCACCTGTCACCACGCCTGGCTAATTTTTTTGTATTTTTAGTAGAGATGCGGTTTCACCGTGTTAGCCAGGATGGTCTTGATCTCCTGACCTTGTGATCTGCCTGCCTCGGCCTCCCAAATTGCTGGGATTACAGGAGTGAGCCACCGCGCCCAGGCTCTCCTGACCTTGTGATCTGCCTGCCTCGGCCTCCCAAATTGCTGGGATTACAGGAGTGAGCCACCGCGCCCAGGCTCTGTCTCCGACTTTCTTCCTGTTCTCTCTTCTTTGGGTTTAGTCTCCCCAGTGGGGACCGGGCTGGACATTCTCCCTTTGACCGAGGTCAGCAGGGCTTGTTAGGGCAGGAGGTGGGCCGGTTGTGGAGGGAGGCGGAGGAGAGGAGGGCACAGTTGATTCCGGTGCCCTGCTTGGGTCAAGGGCTGACAAAGGGGCACCAGGCCCACACACACTCGGGCCATGGAACAGCCCAGAGGGAACCCAGGACAAAGAATTCTATTCAGAGAGAGGCTGGGGTGAATGGAGGGAGAGAGAAGCAGAGAGACAGAGAGAGAGACACATACAGAGAGAGACAGAAAGACACACACACCGAGAGACAGAAAGACCGAAAAAGGCATTCGGAGAGAAACAAGGTAAGTAGAGACAGAGAGGCAGAGACAAACTCAGAGGGAGAAACAGAGACAGACAGTGAGGGACAGAAGGACCGTCAGACACCCACGCAGAGGTAGCAATACTCCCTTGCTCCTGACTTCAGCCCTGCCCGGCCCCCTGTGCAGAGCTGACCCACATCCCCGGACTCACCTGGAACATGCAGGCTGCGCTGGGGACCGTGACCTGGAGCTGTGGCCAGGGGGGCAGCATCCAGGAGCCAGAGTAGGTCCACGGGCTCTGGGGGTCCCTGGGCTTGGCAGCTCAGGTTGAAGGGGGTGTTGGCGGCCACAGTCCTGTCCTCAGGCTCCTCCAGGAAGTAAGGCAAGCCTGCAGGGATGGGCAGTGGTAGAGGCTGGGGTCCCTCTGAGCCCCCAAGATGTCTGACCCACACTAGGATGCTGTAGGCTTTGGGCAGCAAACTCACCCTGCAGGGTCATTGACCTGCCTGTGTCTGATCCCCCGAGGGCACCTGAGCCATACCCAACCCACGTGACTCCAATATCTGATTCCTCCCATGTCAGACCCCCCAAGATAGCTGAGCTCCTCATGTCTCTCTCCCAGAACGTCTGACAGCTCATCCTCATCTCACTCTACAGATGAGAAAAATGACACCGCTGGGATCGTGGCGAGAGGGGTACGTTGCGTGCCTCTGATGCCTTATCTGATGCCCAGAATGGCCTCCTGTGACCTGATCGTGTCTGATGCCTAGGACATCCAACTGCCCCCAGGAAGTCTTTTCACCCAGAACATATAATCCCCCCAGCCTTGGCCCCGTAACTTACATGGACTCCCAGCTTCTTGACCCCCCAAAACTCTGACATTCTTACTGTATGTCGCCTAGGGTCATCCCAAATCCTCCAGCACCCTTTGACCCCTCAGGATTCCTGACTTCCCGCAACCTGTGAGTGCCACACATCCTCTGACCCCTCAGGACCCCTGACCCCAGAGCTCACCCTCCAGCCCTACGTAGCCAGGCTGGGACACGAAGTTTCGATGTCCCAGAAACACCAAACACTGGTACTGTCCCGCGTCGGAAAGCTGTAGGGAGGCGATTCTGACAGGGCAAGAGGAGAGACAGAGAGGTTCGGGGTCAGAGTTGGACACTGGGAGGGGGTCTGTCAGAACGGAAAGAGGGTGTCCAGCCTGGAAGCTCGTGACAACCACGAAGTAGCTCCTATTATTAACTCATTTTGCAGAAGAGGAAAACGAAACCTAGAGGTTCCATCACACACTCCAAGCCGCACGGCTGACAAGTGGTCAAGCTGGGGTTCCCACCCAGGTGGGCTTTCTGCCCCCTGCGTGACGGAGGCAAGGGTGGGATTTGGGGATATGGCCACACACCTGAGCTGGCTGACCACTATCCAGTCATCCTGTTCGTCTTCACCTAGGGGCACCTGGGTCTGGGTGCTGTCCGCGAGCTCCAGGATCTGTCCGTCCCGAAGCCAGTGTACCTCGGGGGGCTCTCCCTGAACCTGGAGCTGACACCGAAGGGTGCCCGTGAGTCCCCGGGCACCTGTGATATTCCCTGGGTTACCCACGAAAGGACTTTCTTCAGCCTGTGTGCCTGCAGGGGAGATGGGAAGAGTTAGCTTAGGAACCCCCCAGCTCCTTCTGGCCCTCAGTTCCACCCTGTCCCTGCCTGCCCACCGGCCGCCAGGACCCCGCCAGGCCCTTAGGCCCACATAGTTGCAGAGTGACCTCAGAGGGGGGTGGAGGGCGGAGGCTCTGAGGGGAGGATGGGAGCCCTCCCAGGGGACTGGGATCCAGCGTCCATCCCATCGGGAAGGAGGCTCGGGATCTGGCAGCCTCCCACGCCCTGCACTGCCTGGCAGGGCCAGCCCCTGCCCCCTCCGTCCTCTCTTAGGTCTCTAGAGACTTAACAGATCATGCTGGTGCTGGTGGATGGAGGGGAAGAATCAGGGGTCAGGGGAGGGAGATAAGGGTGGTGGAGGAGTGAGAAGCCAAAGAAAGTCAGGCAGGGGAGACGAGACAGAGAGGAGCAGAGATACAAGGAGTGACAGAAAAAATGAAGAAACAGCCCTCAAGAGAGAAGACAAAGTGGGGGCGGAGGGGGGATACAGTCACAGAGGGAGGCTGAGAAGAGAGAGACAGAGACTTAGAGAGCAGGGAGAGATAAAGGCAGAGACTGTGTGAGAGAGAAACAGAGACCTACAGAGAGAGCAGAGCTGGAGGCAGAGACAGAGAGATAAAGTGAGAGCCTCTTCCCCAGAGATGGAGTGGACTGGTGGGGTAGGGACAAGTTGGGGGGGAGGTGTTGGCAGGGAGAAGGGTTTTCCCCCAGGGCTCCAGAGCCCTCCTCATCCCGCCGCCTGACTCAGTCCACTTGGGAAAGATTTCTTCCTTCTCGGCGACCCCCAGCTCAGCCCCTCTTCCCATGGCCCGCTTCTCAGGTCCGGCCCCCACCCCGCCCTCAGCTTCTCCTTGTCTGTCTGTCTCTCCGGGTCCTCTCTTCCGTACCCCCTGCCCTTCAGTTCCTCTCTCAGTCTTTCTCTCCCTCTGCTGCACTTAGTGTCTCTGAATCTGTCTCCTTCTCTTGAAGTCCCTTTTCTGTGGTCCCAGGGAAACTCCCTAAGCCAGCCCAGGCCAGCCCCCACCTGCCATCATCCCCCACCTCCTACCCCTGCCCCAGCCCCTCCGAGGGGGTCCCTGCCCCAAGGAGCCCCCATTACTCACCCCTGGGGGCCATGCACACCCAGCCGCACAGCGCCAAGCACCAGGCCAGCGGGACCCTGCCCATCCTGGGGCACCACCACGCCATGGGTGCCAAACTTTCCTCAGAAGTTGTTGGGCTCTCAGCAGGGGAGGGGGCAGGGCCGGGCTGTCCCCGGCCCTCCCCCCAGCTCCAGGCTCCCTGGATTTGGCACTGCCTGCCTGGCACAGCGGCAGGGGAGGCCCTCGCCACCACCGGCTCTGGTCAGCAGCCGCCTTCTCAGCACCCCTGCCTCTTTCTCTCACTCCCAGACTTGGGTAAACCCTTTCTCCGCCCCTGGCTCCCCCTTTGCCTCCGCCCACCAGGGCCAGAGCCCAGGGGCCACCTGGACAGTCAGGGGTTAACTCAAGAGAGGAGAGGATCAGCCCTTTCTTAAAGGGGCCAGGGAGGGAGCTGAGGAGGGGGAAGGGGACCCTGGTGGCTGTGCCCCCAGTCCTGGTCCAGTGAGGCCGTGTCTCTCTATCCGGGCTCTGGGCGCTGTCCCTCTGGGCTCTGTGTCTGGTAAACATTCCTCCAGAACTCCACTCCCCTCTCAGCTCAGGCCGTGACGCCCCTCTCCCTGCCTCCACCCCCAGCCCAGCCCCAGCCAGGCCTCCTCGGCCCTTCACTCCCCCTCACACTCACGGCTCCTCGGACAAGGACACACACACACACACACACACACACTCTCTTAGACGTCATTGACACGCAGAGGCTAGGACAAGCAGAGACACGCAGAGGGACCCAGACGGGCAGGGGCATGCTACTGGCCCACAGACACACAGACAAGCCGGGCCAGGAGCTCAATTCCTGGAGAAACCTCAGAGACGGGAGGACACTACTGGGTGGGCGTCCATGGGGGACACTTACTTAGGGAGACACAGATCTTCAGACAAGTCAAAACCTGCGTGGACGCCTAAATGGGACACCAATATACATGCGACACGGAAGGGGACCCAAGTTGGAATCCCAGTGCTACCACTAACTGTGGGCTACTGGCAAGTGACTGGCCTCCTGAGCCTTAGTTTGTTCATCTGTAAAATGGGAATAAGAATAGTTGTTGGCCGGGCACGGTAACTCACTCCTGTAATCCCAGCACTTTGGGAGGAACTGGTGGGAGGATCGCTTGAGCCCAGGAGTTTGAGACCAGACTGGTCAATGCAGTGAGACCCCCCATCTCTACAAGAAGTTTAAAAATTAAAATTTAACTGGATATCATGGCGTGTGCTGTGGTCCCAGCTACTAGAGAGGCTGGAGTGAGAGGAACACCTGAGTCCAAGAGATTGTGGCTGCAGCGAGCCCTGGTCATTCCACTGCTCTCTCCTTCTGGTGGGATTGTGTATCCTGGTTGTTGCAGATCTGCTGCCTACGTATCGGCTCTGCTGCACCTCCATTTCTCTGCCCTGTGTGTTTGGCATGTGGAGGGCTCTGCATGTCTGGATGTCTGTGAGGAGGAGGCTGGGCATCTATCCTTCTGCTCTTGGCCACCTCTGGGTACTGGTATCCCTATAGTGCATCATAAAGTCCTATCTGTTTCACCTCCTGATGTCTCTTCCACCTGCCCCTTGCCAGCACCCCTGGTCTGATCCTCCCTTCCCTGCCTCTATACTCTCACTCGTTTCTCCCATTTAGCAACCAGAGGACTGTTTCTGAAAGTCAAATCCTACCCTGTCCCTTCTCTGCTTGCCCATGGCCTCCTGCTGCCCACAGGGCAAGCTCCCAGCTCCTTGTCACTGGCCACTTAGGGCCCTTCACCATTGTCTCCCTGGGCTGTGTCTTTTTTGTTTTTGTTTTTGTTTTTGAGACGGAGTCTCGCTCTGTTGCCCAGGCTGGAGTGCAGTGGCGCGATCTTGGTTCACTGCAAGCTCCACCTCCTGGGTTCAAGTGATCCCCCCAAACCCTTTCCCACCTCTGCCCCAAACCTTTCAGCAAAACCCTAAACTCCTTATGTTTCTGTGACCCTCCCCTTGCCTCCCCAGGCTTCTCTCGCTTTCTCACCCAAAGGACCCCCTCAGAGGCCTTGGAGCAACCTCCTACAGCACTTTGTCCCCAACTCTATCATCCCTTCTCCATCACATCACTGCCTGGCCCCCACAGCCCAATCTAGGGTCCTCATGTTGTTCACTCCCCAACACGCTGTCCCTTTCCTTGGTAACACTTTGCCTGGGTTGTCATTATATATTTATTGGCATGATTATGTGTCTCACATCTGTCTCCTCCCACTTGTCTGTGGGCTCTGCGGGGGCAGGGACCGGTTATATTTTGGGCACTGTTGCATCTTCACCACCCTGTAAAAGGCCTGCCATAAAGGGGACAATTCCTTATTGTGGCTTTTTTATTTTTTTTTTCTTGAGACGGAGTCTCACTCTGTCGCCCAGGCTGGAGTGCAGTGGCTATATCTCAGCTGACTGCAAACTCCACTTCCCAGTTCAAGCACTCTGTCGTCTCGCTGTGTCGTCTTGCTCTGTCATCCAGACTGGAATGCAGTGGTGCCGTCATAGTTGCTGAAGCCTCAAACTCCTGGGCTCACGCGATCCTCCTGCCTCAGCCTCCCTGAGTAGCCAAGACTATGTGTGCATGCAAACCTGGCTAATTTTAAAAAACTGTTTTAGGGGCCAGATGCAGCGGCTCTCACGCCTGTAATCCCAGCATTTTGGGAGGCTGAGGCGGGCGGATCACGAGGTCATGAGATCAAGACCAGCCTGGCTAACATTGTGAAACCCCGTCTCTATTAAAAATACAAAAAATTAGCCAGGCGTTGTGGCGGGTGCCTGTAGTCCCAGCTACTACAGAGACTGAGGCAGGAGAATGGCGGGAACCCGGGGAGCGGAGTTTGCAGTGAGCTGAGATCGTGCCGCTATACTCCAGCCTGGGTGACAGAGCCAGATTCCGTCTCTAAATAAATAAATAAATAAATAAAATAACAACAACAACAAAAAAACTGTTTTAGGCCGAGCACAGTGGCTCATGCCTGTAATCCCAGCATTTTGGGAGGCTGAGGTGGGTGGATCATAAGGTCAGGAGTTCAAGTGCAGCCTGGCCAAGATGCGGAAACCCCGTCTCTACTAAAAATACAAAAATTAGCCGGGCATGGTGGCAGATGCCCGTAATCTCAGCTACTCGGGAGACTGAGGCAGGGAACTACTTGAATCTGGGAGGTGGAGGTTGCAGTGAGCCAAGATCATGCCACTGCACTCCAGCCTGGATGACAGGGCGAGACACAGGGTCTGGCTATGTTGCCAGGCTGGTCTTAAACTCCTAGCCTCAAGCAATCATCCCACCTGGGCCTCCTAAACTATGGGATTATAGGCGTGACCCACTGTGTGACCCACTGTGCCCAGGCCCATCTCTTTTTTCTTTTTTTCTTTTTTCGGTTGGGGGGATGGTCTCTTGCTGTCACCCAGGCTGGAGTGCAGTGGTGCAATCCCAGCTCACTGCAACCTCCACCTCCCGGGTTCAAGATATTCTCCTGCCTCAGCCTCCTGAGTAGCTGGGACTACAGAAACCCACAACAATGCCCGGCTAATTTTTGTATTTGTGGTAGAAATGGGGTTTCACCATGTTGACCAGGCTGGTCTCGAACACCTGACCTCAGGTGATTCTCCTGCCTCAGCCTCCCAAAGTGCTGGGATTACAGGTGTAAGCCACCACGCCTGGCCTATTGTGGCATTTTTGAGGGGTGCAAATATGTGCAAAGGTCTCACATATTTGTTGGGGGGCCCCTGTCCACCCAAGGGCTCAGTGGACCCAGCTGGTTGACGGCCTACTTGAACCTGTGAATTCATTCACTCATAAACAATATCAAACATTTGCTAAGTACCTGCTATGTGCCTGCAATTTACTTTGAAATGCATTTTAAAAAATGAGGCGGGGGCCGGACATGGTGGCTCATGCCCGTAATCCCAGCACTTTGGGAGGCCGAGGTGGGTGGATCATTTGAGGTCAGGAATTCCAGACTAGCCTTGCCAACTTTTAAAAACTCCATCTCTACTAAAAATACAAAAAAAAAAAAAAATTAGCCAGGCATGGTGGTGCGCACCTGTAGTCCCAGCTACTTGGGAGACTGAGGCAGGAGAATATCTTGAACCTGGAAGATGGAGGTTGCAGTGAGCCAGGATTGCACCAATGCACTCCAGCCTGGGTGACAGCAAGAGACCATCTCCCCTTCCCCCCAAAAAAGAGAAAAAGAGACGGGGCTGCGCCCAGTGGGTCGCACCTATAATCCCACACTTCAGGAGGACTGCTTGAGGCTAGGGGTTTAAGATCAGCCTGGCAACATAGCCAGACCCTGTGTCTTCCAAAAAAAAATTATTTTTTTAAATTTTTTATTTATTTTTATTTTTTGAGACGGAGTCTCACACTCTCACCCAGGCTGGAGTGCAGTGGCACCATCTCGGCTCACTGCAAGCTCTGCCTCCTGGGTTCACACCATTCTCCTGCCTCAGCCTCCTGAGTAGCTGGGACTACAGGCGCCCACCACCACACCCAGCTAATTTTTTGTATTTTTAGTAGAGACGGGGTTTCACCGTGTTAGCCAGGATGGCAAATTTTTTTTTAATTAGTCGGGCATGCTTGCACACATAGTCTTGGCTACTCAGGGAGGCTGAGACAGGAGGATCGCTTGAGCCCAGGAGTTTGAGGCTGCAGCAAGTTATAATGGCACCACTGCAGTCTAGTCTGGATGACAGAGTGAGACCCTATCTCCAAAAAAAAAAAAAGAAGAGGAAAGATGGACAGGTGGTGCTACGGGTGGGGCTTCTACAATGAGCAAGACAAGTCCACATCCTCCTGGAGTTTCCATTCAAAGGGGAAGAGAAATAACACTCACATAAATACGTATCATGTTGCAAGATGTGCAGTGAAGAAAAATAAAGCAGGGGCCGGGCACAGTGGCTCATGCCTATAATCCCAGCACTTTGGGAGGCCAAGGCAGGAGGATCACCTGAGGTCAGGAGCTTGAGACCAGCCTGGGCGACATGACGAAACCCATCTCTGCTAAAAATACAAAAATTAGCCAGGCACCATGGCTCACACCTGTAATCCCAGCACTTTGGGAGGCTGAGGCAGGTGGATCACGAGGTCATGAGTTCGAGACCAGCCTGACCAACATGGTGATACCCTGTCTCTACTAAAAATACAAAAATTAAATTAGTGTGGTGGCACGTGCCTGTAGTCCCAGCTACTTGGGAGGCTGAGGCAGGAGAATTGCTTGAACCCAGGAGGCGGAGGTTGTAGGGAGTGAGCTGAGATCATGCCACTGCACTACAGCCTGGGCAACACAGCAAGACTCCGTCTAAAAAAAAAAAAAACCCAACATTTATCTGGGCGTGGGGGTACATACCTGTAATCCCAGCTACTTGGGAGGCTGAGGCAAGAGAATCGCTTGAACCCCGATGGCAGAAGTTGCTTTGAGCCAATATTGTATCATTGCACTCCAGCCTGGGCAACAGAGCAAAACTCCGTCTCAAAAAACAAACAAACAAACAAAAAGAAAAAGAAAAAGAAAGCAGGGGATAGTGAGAGGTGTGGGTGCTGTTTTAGAGAGGATGGTGGGGGAAGGCCTCTCTCAGGTTATGATTGAGATCTGAAGTAAATTAGCAAGTGAGCCCTGTGGGGAAGAGCATTCCAGGTGGAGGGAACAGCCAGTGCAAAGGCCCAGAGGCAGGCGTGTGGCAGGCGTGTGAAGAACTGTGAAGAGGCCTGTTTGTGGCTGGAACATATGGGGGCAGGGGTAGAGGGAAGGTAGGCTTGGGGTGAGGGTGAGCGTTGGCCTGGCAAAGACTTTGACCTTTGTTTTAACTATGATATGAACAGGAGTAACACCATCTGATCTTGGGTTTAAAGGATCCCTCTGCTAAGGCAAGTGAAAGGTTGACACGTTCTTGCTCTGTTGCCCAGACTGGAGTGCAGTGGCATGAATACAGCTCATTGCAGCCTCGACCTCCTAGTCTCAAGTGATCTTCCCACTTCAGCCTCCCAAGTAGCTGGGACCACAGGTGTGCGCCACAATAACTGGCTAAATTTTTTAGTTTTTCGTAGAGACAGGGTCTCACTTTGTTATCTGGGCTAGTTTTGCACTCCTGGGCTCAAGAGATCCTCCCGCCTCAGCCTCCCAAATTGCTGGGATTACAGGCGTGAGTCACCGCACACCTGGCTGGTTGGCAGAGTTTCTAACAGAGGGATCAGGACCTGGACACATTAATTTTAAGCGTCACTACACATGGGACCATCAGTTATTGCAATGTGATGCAACAAGATGTGGCCTAGAACCTCCAGTGAGGATCTCTTGCCAGAATGAGCCTGAATCTGATCTAATTCCCAGTTTACAGGAGATCCTGGAAACAGAAGGACATCTTGAACAACACCACAAAGATACTGTCAGCCTAATTCAGAATGTGAAAAATTGTACAGGGCCAATGATCCAGTTGATTCAGGAAATTAATGGCATATAAAAGAATGGGTAACAGTTACAGATTTAAAAAACTTCAAAGACATTTCAAACAAAATTCAGATTCTGATTTGAACAAACCAATCTTAAAAGACATTGATATCCCAGCACTTTGGGAGGCCAAGGTGAGAGGATTGCTTGAGCCCAAGAGTTTGAGGCCAGCCTGCAAAATAAAGGGAGATCCCATCTCAAAAAAAAAAAAAAACGTTTTTTTAAATTAGTGGTGTGTGCTTGTTATCCCAGCTACTCAGGAGGCGAGAGGATCGCTTAAGCCTGGGAAGCAGAGGTTGCAGTGAGCAGAGGTTATGCCACTGCACTCCAGTCTGGGCAACAGAGCAAGACCCTATCTTTAAAAAAAAAAGGACAGCTGGGCGCGGTGGCTCACGCCTGTAATCCCAGCACTTTGGGAGGCTGAGGCAGGCGGATCACAAGGTCAGGAGATCGAGACCATCCTGGCGAACACAGTGAAACCCCATCTCTACTAAAAATACAAAAAATTAGCCGGGTGTGGTGGGCGCCTGTAGTCCCAGCTACTCGGGAGGCTGAGGCAGGAGAATCGCTTGAACCTGGGAGGTGGAGGCTGCAGTGAGCCAAGATCATGCCACTGCACTCCAGGTTGGGTGACAGAGTGAGACTCCGTCAAAAAAAATAAATAAAAAAAAATCAGCCAGGCACAGTGGCTCACACCTGTAGTCCCAGCACTTTGGGAAGCTGAGGCAGGCGGATCACCTGAGGTCTGAGGTCGGAAGTTTGAGGCCAGCCTGACCAACATGGAGAAATCCCATCTCTACTAAAAACACAACAATTAGCCGGGCGTGGTGGCGCATGCCTGTAATCCTAGCTATTCGGGAGGCTGAGGCAGGAGAATCGCTTGAACCCGGGAGGCAGAGGTTGCAGTGAGCCGAGATCGTGCCATTGCACTCCAGCCTGGGCAACAAAGTGAGACCCTGTCTCTACTAAAAATTCAAAATTAGCCATGCGAGGTGGTGGGTGCTTATAATTCCAGCTATTCGGGAGGCTGAGGCAGGAGAATCGCTTGAACCCGGGAGGTGGAGGGTGCGGTGAGCCGAGATCGCGCCATTGCACTCCAGCCTGGGCAACAAGAGCAAAACTCTGTCTCAAAATAAATAAATCAATCAATCAATCCTGAGCTGGTGGCCAGGTGGGTAGAAATGTTAGAAAGCAGTGTAGTGAAGTGCTAGTGGGAGAACCCTGGAGGTGCACAAGGTGTTCCTTGTACAATTCTCTCAACTTTGCTGCATGTTTGAAAAATGTCCTCATAAAATGTCAAGGGCAAAAATGTCCTTAACTCTTAGAAATGTGTATTAAATTACTTTCTTTTCTTTTCTTTTTTTTTTTTT
>NW_012114644.1:3969204-3994983 GCF_000951035.1 Colobus angolensis palliatus | reverse complement strand
CACCTGTAATCACAGCTACTTGGGAGGCTGAGGCAGGAGAATCACTTAAACCCAGGAGGCAGAGGCTGCAGTGAGCCAAGATCACACCACTGCACTCCAGCCTGGGTGACAGAGTGAGACTCCGTCTGAAAAAAAAAAAAAAGAAATTTAGAAATGCATCTGGTTTCCTTGTGAAGAGGAGGCAAGAGAAAAAGGGTGGAAGAAGTGGGAGTGGGTTTAGGGTCTGTGTTGCAAGCTAGTTCCTGTGCTCACATTTGAAGAGTTCTTGTGCTTTCAAGTTTGAAGAGTCTCTAGGGTCTGGATCTAGTTGGCTTCAGGCTTTCCCTGACTGAGGAAGCCCCCAAGGTCCACAGACCAGCTTGGGTTATCCTCTCCTTCGCCACTTCTCACCGCCGGACACCTTGGCCCTTTTTGGAAGTGAGGCCCAGGGCGGCCCCAGCCCTGCCCCTCCTCCCAGCTCCACATCTGGTCCTGATGTCAACAGCCAGGGTGGGCGGTGGCCATGTTTTTCAGCTCCCGCCCAGCCTCAGGGGAGGGGTGGACTGCCCTGTCCCCACCCCTTACTCACAGTGACTGACACGGGTCACACACGCAGTAGGCTAAAGGCCAGGAACAAACTTTAATTCCCAAACGGGACCCTTAAGTCACAAGGACGTCAGATCTGGCTCACTCCCTGACAGGGTGAATTGGAACCTGGCCCCTACTTGGTCTCTAACCCCTTCCACTGGGTCTAGTGGGGACTCTGACGCTGAATAGGGGCTGTAGATCAGTGAGTATGTACGTGTGTGTGGAGGAGCAGCAGGGGCCGCTTTCCACATGGTTACATAAGCACGTATTGGGGTGGGGCAGGTGTCCCTCTGGTCTGAGGGTCCTCGTATGTCCAAGGTCTCCGTGCACAATTGCACACCCAGATGTCTTTGCATTTGGGAGAATCAGGGTGCTTAAAAAGGGGTGACTGAGGGCTGCAGTTGCGAAGGTGGCTGGGGACTGTGCCTCCGTGGGAACAGCGTGTCTCGGTGGGAAGATACTCTGGGGAGCCAGGACGATGTCATATGTGGGTAGCTGTGTGGACCAATGGTTGGGGGTATGTGGTCACAGGCTGGGAGAGTGGTGCAGCCACGAGAGGGAGCACGTGTCAGGGCTATAGACAGTGATGGTCTCTCTGTGGCATAACTCAGGAGGGGGCATGCTGTTCCCTGTGCCAGGCACCAGAGACAAGGACATCGAGAAGTTTGATGAATGGAGACGGCGTGTGAGCTGTGAATATGTGTGGCTGTTTCTGTGGCTTGTGAAGGTGACAGGCAGACTCCCACGTGTGGGGTGAAGATCCAGGGGAGTTGGTGGGTTACCTGGCTATGTGCTCGTGATTGCAGATGGACTATATTTATGTCTGTGGAAAGCTAATGCAGCAGTTGCTCTGTGGCCCTTGTAGTTGTGTATGAGTGTGTGGTTGTGCACCTTAGCAGCATGAGTCAAGTAAGTGGAGTGTGTGGGCCGTGGGACAGACTCCGGAAAACAGCTGCAGGTTTGTAGATGTGGCTGCCTGCAGTGTACACTTTGGAGACATTAACCCTGTCCATACCCACTGTCGAGGCTGGAGGCACCGTCCTGGGCACCCACCACCTCCAGGTTGCCTTCCTTCATCTGGTCTGTGTGGTGGAATGAAGGTCAGTGGGACAGACTTGCAGTTGGAAGGCTGGGGGGATGTTGAAAAGGCCACTGATGGTGGGCTTGAGGCTCAAGGAGTCCAGTGGGCACGGGCTCTTCAGGGAGAAGGCTTGCAGGATGGTGGTGAAGAAGAGGAAGAGCTCTGCTTTTGCCAGGCCCTCTCCAAGGCAGACACGCTTCCCTTGTGAGGAGAGAGAGAGAAAGGGCTGAGCCAGCCCTCCTCACACCCAGGCCCACGGAAAGAACAGGGGGGCCAACAGTAAGCCCAGGGTGCAGAAGGATGCCCCCAGCTGGCACAGATGCCTGGAGTTTGCCAGCGCCTGCTTGTGATACCCAAGGCTGCAACAGATACCTAAGGAGAAGGGCAGGAACGCCTCATGCTTCCTGAACCGTCCATCTGCATCCAGGAAACGGTCTGGGTTGAACTCTTCTGGGTGCTTGAAGATGCTGGGGTCATGCAGGATGGAGCCAAGAAGGGGGAAGACCTCCGTGCCCTGAGGAGAAATAATAATCAAGCTACAAATCCCTTCCTACTCCAGTCTATTCGGTCCTCGAGTATGGAGCACAAGTCTGGGGTGCCAGGGACATGAGTTTACAAAACATAATGGCATCAACATTTGTTGAGTGTTGAGTGGCATGCAGCGGCTCATGCCTGTAATCCCAGCCACATGGGAGGCTGAGGTGAGAGAAGCATTTGAGCCCAGGAGTTTGAGACCAGCCTGGGCAATATAACAAGACCTTGTCTCTATGAAAAATGAAAATATTAGCCAGGCTTGGTGGCATGAGCCCATAGTCCCAGATGCTCAGGAGGCTGAGGTGAGAGGATCACTTGAGCCCAGGACTTCAAGGCTGCTGTGAGCTATGCTTGTACCATTGCACCCAGCCTGGGAGGCAGAGAGAGACCCTGTCAAGAAAGAGAGAAAGAGAGGAAGAGAGAAAGAAAGGAAGAGAGAAAGAGAGGAAGAGAGGAAGGGAGGAAGGGAGAAAGGAAGGAAGGGAGGGAGGAAGGGATGAAGGGAGAAAGGAAGGAAGGAAGGAAGCAAGGAAGGAAGGAAGAGAGGAAGAGAGAAAGAGGGGGAAAAAAAAAGGAAAGAAAGAAGGAAGGAAGGAACAAAAGAAAAGAAAAGAAAGCCGGGCACGGTGGCTCACACCTGTAATCCCAGCACTTTGGGAGGCCAAGACGGGCAGATCACGAGGTCAGGAGATTGAGACCATCCTGGATGACACGGTGAAACCCCATCTCTACTAAAAATACAAAAAAATTAGCTAGGCGTGGTGGCGAGCACCTGTAGTCCCAGCTACTCGGGAGGCTGAGGCAGGAGAATGGTGTGAACCCGGAAGGTGGAGCTTGCAGTGAGCCGAGATCGCGTCACTGCACTCCAACCTGGGTGACAGAGCGAGACTCTGTCTCAAAAAAAAAAAAAAAGAAAAGAAAGAGAGAGGGGCAAAGAATACTATATGCAGGCTGGGTGACCTTGGCAAATCTTCTAGAAACTTTTCAAGCTCTCAGTTTCCTTATCTGTAAGATGGGCGTGATAATGGTATAGGGTTGCTTTAAAGATTAAATGAGATAATAGATATGGAAAGCACTCAGAATAACCCCTGGTGTAGAGCGGGTCCTCAAGCCTGGATACCTGTCATTATCATCATTCAAGTGTTGCTGCCTGGTACACAGGACCGGCTCCCAAGAGCTAAGTTGGTGTTTATTTTACAAGCATTATCTTACAGCTCCAACTTGATACTATTATTGTTTCTAATTTAGAGGAGGGATATATTGAGGTTCAGAGGGAGAAGTGATTTGCCCAAGGCCCCATATACAAAACAGGAAAGGGTAGGCAGGCGCGGTGGCTCACACTTGTAATCCCAGCACTTTGGGAGGCCGAGGCGGGCGGATCATGAGGTCAGGAGTTTGAGACCAGCCTGACCAACACGGTGAAAACCCGTCTCTACTAAAAATACAAAAATTAGCTGGGTGTAGTGGCGCGCACCTGTAATCGCAGCTACTCAGGAGGCTGAAGCAAGAGAATTGCTTGAACCCGGGAGGTGGAGGTTGCAGTGAGCCGAGATCGTGCCACTGCACTCCAGCCTGGGCAACAAAGCGAGACTCCATCTCAGAAAAAAAAAAGGAAGAAGAAAAAGAAAATAGCAGCAAAGCAGCATTGGATCCTAACAGCCACAGATTTGATTCTGCAGTGAAGGTGGAGGGAGCTGCTTGCACTAAACCGCTGGGGTTTCTGGGGAAACATCGCCCCCTTTTGGTTCTGCATCAGAACTGCTCTCCAGTGAAGGGCACTGAGATTGAGGGGGAGAGACAGAGGAGAGAATGTGTCTGCAGCCGGGGCTAAGGGTCAAGAGGGCTTCCCTTAGTCCTGGACTTGCTCCTCAATTTTCAAGCTGCTTCTCTGTATATTACCTCATTCGACTATCACGACCACTTTGGAAGGAGATAGAATTAGGAGATCTCTGGGGCAGATGGGGTCCAGAGATAGAGTCAAAGGGCAAGAAAACATAAACCAAAAAGAAACAGAAAGAGTTACAAGATGCAGAAAGGGAGGGAGTGTCAGAGAAAGAAGGAGGAGAAAGATGCAGTGGGGAGTAGAGGAGGAAGACAGAGAGAGAGAGAGAGAGAAAGAGAGAGAGAGACTAAGATCAACTAAAAGTCAGGGAGACACTGAGAGCAATCAACCCGGGCTCAGGCCCCGAGGCAGAGAGCCACGGGCCACGGCTGTGCGCATACCCACCTGGGGCAGGGTGTACCCTCGGAAGCGGGTGGTCCGCATGAGGGTGCGGGGGATTCCCATGGGCACCAGCGCCAGCAGCCGCTGCGCTTCATGCAGAACTGCGTCGGTGTAAGGGAGGCGGGTACGGTCCCCTAGGCTTGGTGCCTGGCCAGACCCCAGCTCCTGAGTCAGCTCCTCATGTACCCGCTCTGCAAGCAAGAGGAGGGCGGGAGTCAGACAGCAGGTAGGGCCCAGGGATCCTCCTCTCAGAAGCCCATCTGCTTGCATAGCTGTAGTTTGGGGTGAGGCTGACAGGTGGGGAGGAGTAGTCCCCCAGCCCTCACTGAGCCCAAAGACCACACATCTTGTGTGTTGGGTGTTCCATCTATCTTCTCTCTCTCTCTCTTATTTTATTTTATTTATTTATTTTTGAGACCGAGTTTTGCTCTGTTGCCTAGGCTAGAGTGCAATGGCGCGATCTTGGCTCACCACCTCTGCCTCCCAGATTCAAGTGATTCTCCTGCCTCAGCCTCTTGAGTAGCTGGGATTACACGCTGTGTCACCCAGTCTGGAGTGCAGTGGCGCGATCCTGGCTCACTGCAACTCCGCCTCCTGGGTTCAAGAGATTCTCCCACCTCAGCCTCCTGAGTAGCTGGGACTACAGATGCCTGATATCACGCCTGGCTCATTTTTGTATTTTTAGTAGAGACAGGGTTTCACCATGTTGGCCAGGCTGGTCTCAAACTCCTGACCTCAGGTGATCCGTCTGTCTTGGCCTCCCAAAGTGCTGGGATTACAGACGTGAGCCACCGTACCCAGCCTTCTCTTTTTTTTTTTTTTTGAGACGGGGTCTTACTCTGTTGCCCAGGCTGGTGCAGCAGTGCAATGATGGCTCACTGTAATAGCCTTCACCTCACCTCCTGGGCTCAAGTGATCCTTTCACCTCAGTCTCCTGAGTAGCTATGACCACAGGCACACACCACCACGCCCAGCTAATTTTTCTATTTTTGGTAGAGACAGGGCCTCCCTATGTTGCCCAGGCTGATCTTGAACTCCTAGCCTCAAGTGATCCTCCCACCTCAGCCTCCCAAAGTGCTGGGATTACAGGCGTAAGCCACCATGCCTGGCTCATCTATACTTTCTTAATTCCCATAGCACCCTTGTGACGTAGGTATTGTTATCTATCCCCATTTCCTAGATGAGGAAACTGAGACTCAGAGAACTCAAGTCACTGCCAGAAGTCACAGCTGGTTCCACTCCTGCAACACTACCAGGACCTCAACTCCCATATTCCAGGTCAGCCCATCCCCATGGCCCACAGCAGCTGCCTGACCCTAAAATGCTGGAGTTGGGCTGGGTGCCTTGGCTCATGCCTGTAATCCCAGAACTTTGGGAGGCCGAGATGGGCAGATCACTTGAGGTCAGGAGTTCGGGACCGGCCTGGCCAACATGAGGATAACCTGTTTCTACTAAACGTACAAAAGTTAGCTGGGTGTGGTGGTGCACGCTTGTAATCCTAGCTACTTGGGAGGCTAAGGCAGGAGAATTGCTTGAACCCGGGAGGCTGGAGGTTGCAGTGAGCCGAGATCACACTACTGCATTCCAGCCTGGGCGACAGAGGGAGACTCTATCCCCTATAAAAAAAATAAAAATAAAAATAAAAAACCAATTTGACCCTGCCCTTCCCTGCTCAAAGTCATTCCATTGCTCCCCATGGCTCAGGATAAGGCACCTAATGTATCACTAAGGCGACGAGGCCCGCAGACACCTGCCTTGTCTTTCACTATGCCTCATACTGCAGTCAGCAACTCCTGAACCTCTTCTGGCTCCCAGACATCCCAAACGCCATGCCCATTGATGCCTCAAAGATTTAGCTCAGCCTGTCTGCTCGGCCTGCCCACTCTTCCCTCTAAAACTCTCACTTTTTTTTTTTTTTTTTTTTTTTGAGACAGTGTCTCGCTCTGTCACCCAGGCTGGCTGGAGTGCAGTGGTGTGATGTCAGCTCACTGCAACTTCTACCTCCTGGGCTCAAGCAATTCTCATTCCTCAGCCGCCCGAGTAGCTGGGATTACAGGTGCATGCCACCACACCCGCTAATTTCTGTATTTTCAGTAGAGATGGGGTTTCACTATGTTACCCAGGCTGGTCTTAAACTCCTGTTCTCAAGTGATCAGCCTGCCTCAGCCTCCCAAAGCACTGGGATTATAGGCGTGAGCCACCTTGCTCAGCCTAGAACCCTCACTTCTGTTCCCAAGGCCTGGCAGGTGGAAAAGGCTCTTACTTTGGACATGAGGGTATTTCATCAGGAGCAGGAGGGTATAGCCGACCGTGGCGCTGACCGTCATTGTCCCAGCGAACAGCAAATAAATGACTGTCATCAGCATGTTCTTGTTGGTGAATTCTGTGTCTGGGTTTTGTTCCTCCTGAAAGAAACCAGGCAGAGGGGCTGAGAGAACACAGCCTTCGGGAAGTAAATGTCCAGAATAGCCAAGCCTGGGGTCAGCACCACAAGTTTCATCATGGGGTTTAGATAAATTTTGGGGAAGGTTGGGAAGTAGACTCTTTTTTTTTTTTTTTGAGACAGAGTCTTGCTTTTTCGCCCAGGCTGAGTGCAGTGGCAAGATCCTGGCTCACTGCAACCTCTGTCTCCTGGGTTCAAGCAATTCTCCCACCTCAGCCTCCCGAATAGCTGGGATTACAGGTGCGTGCCATCACGCCCGGCTAATTTTTGTATGTTCAGTGGAGACGGGGTTTCTCTATGTTGGTCAGGCTGGTTTTAAACTCCTGACCTCAGGTGATCCACCTGCCTCTGCCTCCCAAAGTGCTGGGATTACAGGTGTGAGATACTGTACCTGGCCGGGAAGTAGACTCTTGATGTTAGTTCTCTCTGGTTGAAATGTTTTTTAAAATGAAAGAGAATACTACTAAAAAAACACAGAAAGTTATAAGCATTGATGAAGATGTGAAGACTTTGAAACCCATGTACACCATTGGTGGGAATGTGAAATGATGCAGCCCTGTGGAAAATGGTACAGCAGTTCCTAAAAAAATAAAAAATACGGATGGGAGTGGTGGCTCACATCTGTAATCCTGGCACTCCGGGAGGCTGAGGCAGGTAGTTTGCTGGAGCTCAGGAGTTTGAGATCAGCCTGGGGAACATAAAGAGACCTCATCTCTCCTAAAAAAAAAAAAAATCAGCCAGGTGTGGTGGGGCACACCTGTAATTCCAGCTACTCAGGAGGCTGAGGCAGAAGGATTGCCTGAATTCAGGAGATCAGGGCTGCAATGAGCTATGATTGAACCACTGGACTAGAGCCTGGGCAACAGAATGAGACCCTATCTCAGAAAACAAACAAACAAAAATTAGAATTATAGAATTACTATATAATCCATCAATGTGACTTCTAGGGATATAACCAAAAGAATTGAAAGCAGGGGCTGGGCACAGTGGCTCACGCCTGAAATCCCAGCACTTTGGGAGGCCTAGGCAGGTGGATCACCTGAGGTCAGGAATTCGAGACCAGCCTGGCCAATATGGTGAAACCCTGTCTCTACTGAAAATACAAAAACAAAATTAGCTGGGTGTGGTGGCGGGCGCCTGTAGTCCCAGCTACTTGGGAGTCTGAGGCAGGAGAATCACTTGAACCCTGGAGGTGGAGGTTGCAGTGAGCTGAGATCGTGCCACTGCACTGTAGCCTGGACGACAGAGCAAGACTCCATCTCAGAAAAGAAAAAAAAAAAAGAATTCAAAGCAGGGACTTGAAGAGATACACTGATGTTAATAGCAGTATTATTCACAATTGCCAACAAGTGGGGGCAACCTGGGTCCATCAGTGGATGAATGGATATGCAGAATGTGGTATATACACACAGTTGAGTATTACTCAGGCTTAAAAAGGAAAGAAATCCTGTCACAAGCTATAACACGGATGAACCTTAAGGACATTATGCTAAATGCAATGAGTCAGTCATAAAAGGACAAATACTGTATGAATCCACTCATATGAGGCACCTAGAATAGTCAAATCTATATAGACCAAGTAGAAAGGTGCCAGGCACAGTGGCTCATGCCTGTAGTCCCAGCACTTTGGGAGGCTGAGGCAGTTTGGTCACTTGAGGCCAGGAGTTTGAGATCAGCCTGGCCAACATAGTGAAACCCCGTCTCTACTAAAAATACAAAAATTAGGCAGGCGTGGTGGCGCATGCCTGTAGTCCCAGCTACTCGGGAGCCTGAGGCAGGAGAATCGCTTGAACCCAGGAGGCAGAGGTTGTTGTGAGCCAAGACTGCACCGCTGCACTCCAGTCTGGGTGACAGAGTGAGATTCCGTTTCACAAAAAAAAAAAAACAAAAAAAAAAAAGGGTGATTGCCAGGGGTTGGGGAAGGGAGGAACAGGCAGTTGTTTAATGGGTATAGAGTTTCAGCTTCACAACATGAAGAGTTCTGGAGACTGATTGCGTAACAATGTGAATGTACTTAACACTACTGTACTGCATACCTAAAAATGGTTAAGATGGTAAATGTTATGTATATTTTACTATAGTTAAAACTAAAAAAAATTCAATAAAAGAGAAAAGAAATGGGGCAATAGAGTTAAGAAAATTTTTTCTTTCTCCACAAACAGGGAGGCTGCATTTAATTAAAGACTGTGGCCCCATTCTTCCAAAGTTCGTACAATTAAAAACTATTTATTTCCTTAGGAGTCACCTTAATTCTAGTTTTCTTGCAGGGAATGGTGGCTTATGCCTACAGTCCCAGTACTTTGGGAGTTCAAGGTGGCAGGAGGATTACATGAGCCCAGGAGTTCAAGACCAGCCTGGGTAACATAGTGAGAGTCCGTCTCTACAAAGAAAAAAAAAATTTAGCCAGGTGTGGTGGTGCGCACCTGTTGTCCCAGCTACTTAGGAGGCTGAGGCAGCAGGATTGCTTGAGCCCAGGAGTTCAAGGTTGCAGTGAGTTATGATTTTGCAACTGTACTCCAGCCTGGGCCACAGAAAGACATCCTGTCTCTTTAAAAAAAAACAAAAGAAAGAAAGAAAGAAAAAGAAATATTGTTCTCATATAATTAATAAAGTGGACTTTACTAACATAAATTGATATTGTAAGGCTTCCTAATAAATGACCATAATTCACATAAAATTGTGAATTTACACAAAAGTCTGGGGAGGCTGCAGGGGGTGGGATGAAGTGATCTTGGGGATTGCTGGTGTAGGACCCTGGGCATGGGGCCTGAACACAAGGGCCGAAGTGGGAGGGAGAAAGAGGAGAAATGCTGGACAGACAGACAGCCTGGCACAAATGCCCAGGTTGGGGGCGGGAGAGGCAGTGAGAGCAACTCCCTTAGAGAGACAGACAGATGTGCAGAGAAGGGATACACACACACACAGACACTCATACTCACAGAGACATGCAGAGAGAGAAGGAAAGAGGGACCCAGTCGAGGTCCCCAGGGACACCTGGCTGGGGACCTACCAGGTCACCACACCCATTCAGAGAGGGGGTCCCTGCACCCTTCCCGCACCTGTGCCATCTTCAACAGGAAGGCATCCACAAGGTCATGTGCGGGACCCGAAGCATCCAAGTTCCCCTGGTGCTGCTGTACCTGCCGGACTGTGAAGGCAGCTAGGGTGCTGATGTGGTGGAGGAGCTGCTTGTGGGGGCCTGGCAGGGGCCACAGGAACCAGGAACACATCTCATAGGTCTGTGGGGAGAAGGATGGCTAGTTCTCATGGGGCCTTGGCAGGAACCTTCAGGGAAGGTAGTTGGAAAGGGGTCCCACCCACTCACCTGACCCCCCTGGGAGCTGACTCCCAGCAGGGTACCACCAGCTGCCCGGACCATGGCCTGGAAATCCTTATCCTCATAGGAGAAGCGGAGGCCAAAGAGGAGGGAGCAGACTACGTTGGAGGTGGCCTGGGCCAGCAGCAGGGAGGGATCGAATGGGCGTCCTGTGGGGAATGGGGGGCAGGGAGGTAGGCTGTGATGGAGCCAGGCAGAGGGGAGCAGGTTGGGGCTGAACCCAACCAGAGAGAGACAGGGAGGCAGGGAAAGACAGATGGACAGACAGTGCAGGGAGAGAGCTAAACAGGCAAAGAAGGAGACAGACAGATAGGGACAGAGAAACAGACAGGGAGAAAGAAACTGAGTGACCATCACATGGACAAGGAGAGAGAAACAGAGATAGACTTAGGGCCCAAAAAATAGAGGAAAGGAGAGAGAAAGAAAAGAGACAGAGAGAGAGATGGAGACCCAGGAAGAATGGGATGATAGCACCAGGGACACACAGAGAGACGTCGTGACAGCCTTGGAGAGACAGTGGGACAGAGACAGAGGGCGGGGGTGAACAGAACCCCCAGCCCAGCCCTAGAGTCCGAGGCTTCCCCTCCCGCCCATTCCAGGACCTGGGTTGGGGCCACCCCCAGCCACAGCAGGAGAGTTTCCCCTTTCACTCGGCTGGAGACCCTGGGGCGACCCCACCATGCTGACCTTCTGTCCCCTGGAATGCCTCCACCAAACACTGGGCCTCCGCCTGGATCAGCTCCTCGCCTTCTCGCTTCCCCATGCCCAGGTCCCGCAGAGCAAGAATGGTAAACTTCCTCAGCTGCCTCCACCGCTCCCCGTTGGAGAAGAAAACCCCTGCACAGAAGGCTAGACTCAAAGAGGGACCGGCCCCTCTGCCCATTCCCCCTTCTTTCTTTCTTTCTTTCTTTTTTTTTTTTTGAGATGGAGTCTCACTCTGTTGCCCAAGCTGGAGTGCAGTGGTGTGATCTGGTCTCACTGCAACCTCTGCCTCCTGGGTTCAAGCAACTCTCCTGCCTCAGCCTCCGGAGTAGCTGGGAATACAGGTGCATGCCACCACGCCGGACTAATTGTTTGTAGTTTTAGTGGAGATGGGGTTTCACTGTGTTAGCCAGGATGGTCTCGATCTTCTGACCTTGTGATCCGCCCGCCTCAGCCTCCCAAAGTGTTGGGATTATAGGCATGAGCCACCGCAAACGGCCGATTCCCCCTTCTTTCTAGTGAGGTTCTCTGAGGGGGACTCTTCAGGCTCCGAGTCCATTCCAGCCTAGCCCAGGGATGAGGACTCAGTAGGTGTTCAATAAATGCATAATCAAATTGGTTCTCCCATCCTTTGCCCTTGGGTAAGGGAGTACATTCTCCTGAAAAGTAGGTAGCTGGGATGACCCAGGCTCCTTCTGTTTTGTAATTATTATCATTATTGAGACAAGGTCTTGCTTTGTCACCCAGGCTGGAGTGCAATGGCACGATCTTGGCTCATTGCAACCTCTGCCTCCCGGGTTCAAGTGATTCTCCTGCTTCAGTCTCCCAGCTAGCTGGGATTACAGGCATACGCCACTACACCTGGCTAATTTTTATATCTTTAGTAGAGATGGGGTTTTGCCATGTTGTCTAGGCTGGTCTTGAACTCCTGACCTGAGGTGATCCATCTGCCTCAGCCTCCCAAAGTGCTAGGATGACAGGTGCGAGCACCACACCTGGCCTGTTCTGTAATTAACCAGGATGAATGAAGAGTTCTTTCCTCCTTTCTTCTTTCCTTGCATCCAACCATCCCATCATTTATGGAGTCCCACTGGGTCCTGGGTCCTGTGCCCCATGTAATTCGGAGGTTGAACACAGAGGGAGGATGGAACTGTACCATTTTCCTCCTTTGTCCAAGACACCTGTTCCAGACAGACCCTTCCTGTCCAATGCCAGCCTGTCGTGGCCTCTTGGGCACCTCCCCTTGGGCGTCTCCTGCCCTGGCCCCACTGTATCCAAAGTGATCTCAGCATCTCTCCTTTCTCTGTTTCAGCCCACCATCCATTCCCTGGCCAGAGCCCCCGGCCTCTCCCAATTACTCCTTCCTCCCCATCTCCTGACCCCAGCCCTGGTCCATTACCCTGGACTCCTAGCCTCCATTTTCATCCCCTTCAGGCAGCAACCACAGGATCTTCCCAACTCTGACTACAGCTGTTCCCTGCTTAAAACCAACTGCTCCCAGGAAAAACAAAAGCCCAAACACTCTGGCATGACTCACAGGCCCCGCATGACCAGGGGTTTCCCTGGCTTCTCAGCTTTGTTACTTAGCCCACTATGAATGCACTGGTCTCTCACTTCCTCAAAGGGGTCAGGATCCTGTCTAGGTCTATGATCCTGCAGTTCCCTCTGCCTGCATCACTCTCACCCACTTCCATCCCATCCTTGGTGAACTAATTTGTTCATCCTTCATGGCCCAGCTCAAATGCTACCTCCTCTGAGAAGCCTTCCCTGATTCCCTCTTTACCCTCGTACAGGTGCCTGTGCCCTGTGTTTGCCCTCAAATCTGTCCCTCTCATTTTAGGATTATATTCCCTCCCTCTATTGTCTTACTGCAGTACAAGTCCCCCTCTCCCACAGTAGGAGAGGACACCACACCTGTCTGAGTCATCTCTGTGTACCTGGTACTCAGTATAGGACTGGGCATAATGATCATTTTTATGTTTGTTTGTGTTCTGTGGAGGCAGGGTCTCACCATGTTGCCCAGGCTTGTCTCAAACACCTAGGCTCAAGTCATCCTCCCAATTCAGCCTCCCTAAGTGCTGGGATTATAGGCATAAGCCACCATGCCCAGCCTGAAAATTTACCAGTTGAATGAATGAATGCTTCTCTCAAAGTCATGCTTTTGTAGGTGCTGGTCTTTCTGCCTGGAACACCCTCCCCACTCATCTTATGAGTCTCAGCTTTGACAGCCTCTCTTCCAGGAAGACTTTCTGAATCTCTCTCACCAAACAAGCTGGGTCAGGTACCTCCTCTAAATTCCTACAGTCCTAGGGCTTCCTTCAGCCTGGCCCTGATCCCTCTTGCCCTGACCCCTCCCCATCCCACCCTGACCTTTCCCCCTGTGCTTCCCTGTCTTGGCCCTGACCACTCTGGGCTGGCACCGTGTCGTCAGTCTGTTTCCCCACTGGCCTCGGTGCTCTGGGGAAGCAGCACCAGTGCTGTCTTAGTCACTGCTGAGTTCCTGGCAGCACCCAGCATGGGCCTCCTGCTTTCTGTTGTAACACAGAGAACTGCCTCTATCATTGGAGGGCTTACCCACCAATCCTCAGCACCTTGAAAGCGCTCTGGAATCTTTCTGAACCCTCAGGGCTTTACCTGGATCACTGATGGTTATCACTGATACCACAACCTGGTGATTAGTGAGTGCTCACTTTGCACAAGGCTCAGTCCTCACTCACTCAGTCCTACATGATGGGCACTGCTTTTTGTTTGTTCGTTTGCTTGAGATGGAGGCTTGCTCTGTTGCCCAGACTGGAGTGCAGTGGCACGATCTTGGCTCACTGCAACCTCTGTCTCCCGGGTTCAAGCGATTCTCCTGCCTCAGCCTCCCGAGTATCTGAGATTACAGGTACGCACCACCGTGCCCAGCTCATTTTTATATTTTTAGTAGAGACAGGGTTTCGCCATGTTGGCCAGGCTGGTCTCGAACTCCTGACCTCAAGTGATCCACCCACCTCCGCCTCCCAAAGTGTTGGGATTTCAGGCATAAGCCACTGCCTCCCAGCCGATGGGCACTGTTATCACTCCATTTTACAGATGAGGAAACAGAGGCATTAAGCCATGTGCAAAGGTCACACACCCATTAGTGGTGGCAGGCTGTGAGTGGAGGGCCTAGCAGCCCTTGACTTACCATGGCCATCAAAAGTCCGTTCCAGCATCACTATGGTTCCCCGGCCACTGAACTCTTCAGCCTGACCTCCCAGGGCCTCTCGCACAGCCTCCTGCCCAACCAGGACCACCACAGGCCGCCAGGGTCCCAGGTAGATGGTGAACACCGGTCCGTACTTCTTACTCAGCTGGGCACAGGGAGGAAGAAAGAAGAGGATGCTGTGACCTCTTCCAGCCAAGTTGTCTCCATCATGGCCCCTGTCACTGGAGGAGCCACCGGATTTAGCTTCTACACCCTCTACCAGGAACCTGCCCCCACCCCAGCAGAAATAGCTGAGGCTCAGTTCTCTTTTTGTACTAGGCTCCCGGGCCTCCTCCCCCAGTACATCCTTCAGTGGCATCCCCAACTTCCTGCCATTCCCTTGCTTCCTGCTGAACCTTAACTTCTGACACTGGGCAATCCAGAAGCAGTTTGGGTCTCCCCTAATTCCTTAGGGCCCCCCTACCCACCAAATATCCAGCTACCCTTTCCAGTCACCGCAAAACCCTCAAATTCTAGAGCAGACACTGCTGAGTATCTGCCCCATCTCTCCCCCAAGACCCCACCCCTTTTTCTATGTCCTTGAAGTCACCCAGAATCCTTTTGAATGGAAAACTTTAGGCCTCTTCCCACTCCCACCCGCTCTTCCCTAAGGCTGGGGCTGCCTCTGCCTTCTTTCTTGCTCTCCTTCCCTCCCCCCCTCCCAGGAACTCCCAGCTGAACTCCACCCATCCTCCCATCCCGCATTCTGAGCAGACAGATTCCTTCAGCGGGACCCCCTCTCTGAGCCTGCAATCCTCCAGTCTCTTCATTGCCTCCAACTCCCGCAGGGACGCCTCCCCCTTTTCTTCTTTGTGCCCTCTTCAGCATGCCCCACCTGTATGGCTCCAGCTACCTCTCCCTCTGGGGCAAGCCCAGCCGCATCAGCTTCTCCTTGGCTGGAGGACTTCTGTCTCTCTCAGCCTCGGTCCCTGCCCATCACCTTCCCAGGATTCTGTAGGCAGAGGTGTCTGCCCCTTCTAGCCCTGGTCCCCCACCCCGCGATCCTCTCTCCCGGGCACCTCTCCGGTTCTCAGCCCTGGACAACCTGCTGCAGCCCCCACCCCAGGAAAGCTGCAGCCCCTTTGCCTTGGGACCCCTGCCCCTGCCTCCTCCCTAGGATACCCGAAAACCCCCTCGCCCTGGCAATCGGGTTTCTCTCCCAGGGACTCCCAGCCCCTAGCCAGGACGTCCCCTGGGCCCCTCACCCGCATGAGCCCCGAGTACAGCGCCCCGGGCCGTAGCTGCAGAAGGTTTCCCAGCAGTGGCAGTGGCGTGGGCCCGGGGGGCAGTTGGCCTCGGGCCCGGGTCCCAGACAGCGCCAGCGTCAGCAGCAGGAGCAGCGCCAGCGCCAGCAGCAGCGCCCAGGTGCCGTTCGCCTCCATCTCGGCAGGTCGGCTCCTTCTCCTCTCCCAGGCGCTCCGCGCGGCTGGGCTAGTTAGGGGCGGGAGCCGGGCGTCTCCCTCCCCAGCAAAATCAGGCACGGGGCGGGGCAGCTAGCCCAGCCCCCTGCCTGCTGGGCAGGCTTATCTCCCCGCCGCCGGGTTTCTCCCAAACCACCGCCGCCGCCTGATGTCGGGAGCTCATGCTCCAACGGATGTCTCGGAGGTCACCCAGATTTACGCGGGACTCGGGCGGCGGAGACAGCGCCTTGGGCCCCCGGGTAGGGAGGAAGCAAACAGAAGAACCTGGAAGCCAGAGACTTTGGCCGCCTGGAGGTTGCCACACCCTGCACACCCTCCCAGCTCTACCTCCCTCATTGTTCGGGAGTGGGTTCGCGTGTGCCTGCGTGTATGGGGTGTCTTTGAGCCAATTTTCTCCAGCATCTTAACATCTTCACGAACCGAGAGGAAGGACTTGACCTTTAAGGATAAACAATCTGAAGTCCAGCGAGATAAATCGGTTGGTCCCAGGTCAACTTGGCTGAGTGGCAGAGTTAAGATTTCGACTTGGGCGAGTCAGAATGATTGAGTCATTCATTCATTCACTTAGAGGCAGTTTGTAGAGCCGTTAGGACGGTGACGGCTGAAGCCAGACTGCTTGAATTCACAGCCTAACTCCTCTGTGCCTCTGTTAGCCTTGTAAAATGGGGCTAGTTTTCAGGATTAAATAGTGCACACAATTTAAAGCAGACGCAGGTGCACATGTAACAAGCACTAAATAGATGTTAGCTAGTATTTCTGCAACTAATTGTTATTGAAGTCTTACTGTAAACAAGACTTGTGTTCTAGACCCGAGGATGCAGCTATGAGCGATGGAGAGAAGGGCTCTGACCTTCCTGAGCTCATATCCACATGCAGATGAAGTTGAGATGAAGACAATTTCAGGAAGTGAGAAGACCCGCCAGGGGAATGGGCTTCTTGAGAAGGAAGAATGTTAGAGCCATTCGTGCATGAATTATTACAGGTTTGGTTCACTGCTGTATCCCCAGCATGTCATGCAGTGCCTGACACACAGTAGGCACTCAGTAAATATTGGTTATATCTTCAAAGATTGAATTTAGGAGACAAGATTCATGAAGTCTTCAGGAGCCACCTTGCAAGGTCTTGGAAAAGACTGCATTTTATTTCTATTGCAAACAGAAGCTGTCTGGAGGGGTTTTCAGCAGGGAGTTACTTTGTTTGCTTTGCATTTTCATTTCTTATTTTATTATAAAAATATTAAAATTTCAAACATACAGTGAACACCTGTATACCCATCAGATTCCACCATTTTATTATCCTTTCTTTGTTGCCTATTCTATTTTTGTTTGTTTTTTGTTTGAGATAGAGTCTCACTCTGTTGCCCAAAGTGGAGTGCAATGGCATGCAATTTGGGCTCACTGCAACCTCTGCCTCCCCGGTTCAAGCAATTCTCCTGCCTCAGCCTCTCAAGTAGCACTGGGATTACAGGTGCGCACCACCATGCCTGGCTATTTTTTGTATTTTTAGTAGAGATAGGGTTTTGCCATGT
Organism: Colobus angolensis palliatus; assembly: GCF_000951035.1. Lineage (NCBI taxonomy): Eukaryota > Metazoa > Chordata > Mammalia > Primates > Cercopithecidae > Colobus > Colobus angolensis. The sequence continues at coordinate 3,977,917 of NW_012114644.1, read as the reverse complement.
TGACCAGGCTGTTCTCAAACTCCTGACCTCAGGTGATCTTCTCTCCTCAGCCTCCCAAAGTGCTGGGATTACAGGCATAAGCCACTGTGCCCAGCCCATTTTTCATTACATATCTATTAATTTTACCTATCTATTCATTGATTTGTTTTAAGCATTTCAAAGTCAGTTGCAGACACCAGTACACTTCACTCCCAAATACATCAGCATGCATATCAGTAGCTAGAGCTCAGTATTTGTTTGCAGATACTTTTTGTTCCTCAAGGTATCCTATATATGATGAAATGCATACCTCTTAAGTGTATAATTAGATGAGCTTTTACATGCATATGCTGGAGTTTTAAAATATTAGACTCTTAGAATTTTCACAATCTTTTTTGAGACAGGGACTCGCTATGTTGCCCAGGCTAGAGTGCAGTGGCACGATCTTGGCTCACTGCAACCTCTGCCTCCCAGGTTCATGTGATTCTCCTGCCTCAGCCTCCTGAGTAGCTGGGATTACAAGCACCCACCACTGCTCCCGGCTAACTTTTGTATTTTTAGTAGAGTTGGGGTTTCACCATGTTGGCCAGGCTGGTCTTGAACTCCTGACCTCAGGTGATCTGCCCACCTCGGCCTCCCACAGTGCTGGGATTACAGGCATGAGCCACTGTGCCTGGACTTTAATCTTGCAATTTTTATTCTAGTCCGGAGCCCTCTCCCTCAAGAGCATAGCAGAATGCTCCCTGGAGTCTAGGGAATCCTTGACTGCGGCCTTCTCTAGCATTGATTCTATCCTCTGACACCCCAGGGGTGCCCGGAAGCCAAAGGAGGAGGGGTGGGGAGGCTCATATGCTCTTGCTATGAAGTAAATGCCAATTCTCAGTTCCTCCTTTGCCTTGTTCTGGAAGGTTTCCAGGACGTCCCAAATCCAACCTTGAGCCTATCTGCTCACTCTGTTCTACCCCTGGGAGAACTAACAGACATCTCAAACTTCATGGATCCAAAAGAATTCCTGATTCCCCCACCTATTGCAAAATGGGCTCTACCAGCTTCCCACCCATCTGGGAATACTTTCTGTCATCTCCTTCCTTATCTCTGTAAAAGGTATCATCATCTTTTCACTTGCTGATGACAACAAAATATAGAAGGAGAGGCTGAGCACAGTGGCTCATGTCTGTAATCCCAGCACTTTGGGAGGCCGAGGTGAGCAGATCACCTGAGGTCAGGAGTCCGAGACCAGCCTAGTTAACATGGTGAAACCCGCCTCTACTAAAAATACAAAATTAACCAGGTGTGGTGGCTCATGCCTGTAATCCCACCTACCCCGGAGGCTGAGGCAGGAGAATCGCTTGAACCTGGGAGGCAGAGGTTGCAGTGAGCTGAGATCGCACCATTGCACTCCAGCTTGGGCAACAAGAGCAAAACTCCATCTCAAAAAAAAAAAAAAAAAGGAGGGGGGAAAAAATTAGTTTCATTAGACAACACATCCTTCTGGGTTATCAGATTCTGGTGTCGTTCATTGTTTTTACAGCCATCTTTCCTCTGTTACAATAGTCTTTTTGCATAATGTCTCTACTCGCCTGAGACCACATCTGTTTTTATTCATTTGTTAACCTTGATTTCTCTCTTTGACTTTAAAACCAATTTGTCAGCAAACCCTGCTGGCTCTACCTCCAAATACATTCCAGATGTATCCATTTCCTCCTTTCCCTACCACCCTGATCTAACTGACACCAGCCCTGATCCAAGGTACTGTCATTGCTTGCCAGAATTTTGCAGTAGCCTCCCCACTGAGCTACCTGCTTCCTCTCTCCTTCTCCTTCTCCTCCTCAATTCATTCACTGGATGCCAGCCAGAAAGGTATTTTTAAATGCAAGGAGAAAACTAATGTACAGTGGGAGGGAGGAGGGATCAGTACAGACTCCAGGGAGCATTCTCATTTTGTTCTTGAGAGAAAGGTCTCCAGCCTAGAATAAAAATACCAAGAATGTTGACCAGGCACAGCGGCCAAGGCAGGTGGATCACCTGAGGTCAGGAGTTTGAGATCAGCCTAATAAGCATGGTGAAATCCTATCTCTACTGAAAATATAAAAATTAACTGGCTGGGCGCGGTGGCTCATGCGTGTAATCCCAGCACTTTGGGAGGCCGAGGTGGGTGGATCACGAGGTCAGGAGTTCAAGACCAGCCTGGTCAGGATGGTGAAACCCCATCTCTACTAAAAATACAAAAATTAGCCAGGCATGGTTGTGGGCGTTTGTAATCCCAGCTAGTCGGGAGGCTGTGGCAGAGAACTCCTTGCTTGAACCCGCAAGGAGGAGGTTGCAGTGAGCCAAGATCTCCCCACTGCACTCCAGCCTGGGCGACAGAACGAGACTCCATCTCAAAAAAAAAAAAAAAAAAAAAAAAATTAACTAGGTGTGGTGGGTGGTGGTGCACTCCTGTAGCCCAGCCACTCGGTTGGCTGAGGCAGGAGAATCACTTGAACCCAGGAGCTGGAGGTTGTAGTGACTCAAAATTGTGCCACTGTACTCCAGCCAGGGCAATAAAGTGAGACTCAGAGTCATACACACACACACACACACACACACACACACACACACACATATATATGACTCTTTATAGTCCTGCTATATATATATATTCCAAGTCTAATGTTTAAAGATGATGATGATTGCAAAATCCTATAGATAAGAAAACTTAAAAGTTCTTGTGGGGCGCAGTGGCTCATGCCTGAAATCCCAGCACTTTGGGAGTTTGAGGTGGGTGGATCATGAGGTCAGGAGTTTGAGAGCAGCCTGAATATGGTGAAACCCCTTCTCTACCGAAAATACAAAAATTAGCCAGGCGTTGTGGCATGCACCTGTAATCCCAGCTACTCAGGAGGCTGAGGCAGGAAAATCTCTTGAACCCAGGAGGTGGAGGTTGCAGTGAACTGAGATCATGCCATTGCACTCCAGCCTGGGCAACAAGGTGAGACTATATCTCAAAAAAGGCAGGATTGCTTGAGCCCAGGAGTTCAATATAGTGGGAAATATAGTGAGACCCCATCTCTCCAGAAAGAAAAATTATTCAGGCATGGTCGCACATGCCTGTAGTCCCAGCTACTCAAGAGGCAGCGGTGAGAGAATCACTTGAGTCCAGGAGGTCGAGGCTGCAGTGAGCTGTGATGGCACCACTGCACCCCAACCTGGACAACACAGTGAGACCCTGTCTCTCAATAAAATAAAATAATAAAGATTTCAGGCTGGGCGTGGTGGCTCACACCTGTAATTCTAGCACTTTGGGAGGCTGAGGTGGGCGGATTACCTGAGGTCAGGAGTTCAAGATCAGCCTGGCCAACATGGAAACCCCATCTCTACTAAAAAAGTACAAAAAGTTAGCTGGGTGCAGTGGCACATGCCTGTAATCCCATAATCTCAGCTATTCTAGAGGCTGAGGCAGGAGAATCACTTGAACCCAGGGGGCAGAGGGTGCAGTGAGCCGAGATTACGCCATTGCACTCCAGCATGGGCTACAGAGTGAGACTTTGTCTCAAAAAAAAAAAAGAGTCCAGAACAAGACTTCCCACTATCCTGGTAATAAAATTCGAGCCCCTCATGGTGACCTACAAGGCCCTTAAGCATCTGTCCGTTGGTTGCTGAATTTGACATAATCTTGGCCCACTGTCTTCTCTGCTTATAATACATCACTTGTTTCTGTTTCTCCAATGTCTACCCAGCCTCAGGGCCTTTGCACTTGTCCTGTGTCTGAAGTGCTTGTCCTGGAAATTGAGGTTGGCTCATTCTGTTCCCTTCTCAAAGACCAGCCCCCTTCCAACAGAGACCCTCCCAGACCACACGAGCCGAATTAGCTTAACTCCCTTCCCCATCCCAGGCCCTGCTTTTTTATTAGAGTACCTTATACATATTAAATTAGTTAACATTTTAAAAACAACACCACACCACCTGGTGTGGTGGCTGGCACCTGTAGTCCCAGCTACTCGGGAGACTGAGGCAGAAGAATTGCTTGAACCTGGGAGGCGGAGCTTGCAGTGAGCCAAGATCGCGCCACTGCAGTCCAGCCTGGGTGACAGAGTGAGACTCCATCTAAAAAAAAAAAAATTAGGCAGGTACGGTGGCACGTGCCTGTAATCCCAGCTATTCTGGAGGCTGAGGCAGGAGGATTGCTTGAACCCAAAAGGCAGAGGTTGAAGTGACCTGAGATTGTGCCCCTGCCTTCCAGCCTGGGTGACAGAGTGAGACTCCGTCTCAAAAAAAAAGAAAAGAAAAGAAAAGAAAAGAAAAGGAACTTATTCCTTCTATCTAGCTGTATTAACCAACCTCTGTCCCCACCCCACCCCACCCACACACCTTTCCCAGTCTCTAGTATCCATCATTCCATTCTCTACCGCATGTGATCAACTTTTTTAACTTCCACATGTGAGTGAGAACATGCATTATTTATCTTTCTGTGCCTGGCTTATTTCAACTAATGTAATGACCTCGTTACGTCCGTGTGTAACTGTAATAGGTTCATCGCCCAATGCACACAGCACGTCAGTATACTGAGACACTGTGAAACCATCCCCACAGGGTTGACAAGAACTGCATGCTGGGTTCTGGACAGAAACATAATTATAATTAAGTGTCACTCAGGCTGCACTTTGGTCCATTTCCTTGTTGCTAGAAGTCAGGTAGCGCTAGATGCTGACCATGTGCACACCCATTGTTCCTACAGACAGGATCTCTGATATTAGAATCATAAGGCTTTTGTTAAAGAATCACTTAAGATGCTTTTCAGGGCCAGGCGCGGTGGCTCACGCCTATAATCCCAGCACTTTGGGAGGCCGAGGTGCGTGGGTCACTTGAGGTCAGGACTTTGAGATCAACCTTGTCCACGTGGTGAAACCCCAGCTCTACTAAAAATACAAGGGAAATTAGCCGGGTGTGGTGGCGGGCGCCTGTAATCCCAGCTACTCGGGAGGCTGAGGCAGGAGAATCGCTTGAACTCAGGAGGCGGAGGTTGCAGTGAGCTGAGATTGTACCACTACACTCCAGCCTGGGCGACAGAGTGAGATGCCATCTCAATTAAAAAAAAAAGAAAAAAAAAAAAGATGCTTTTCAGACCCTGAATTCCAGCAACCAGTGTGAAGCCCACCCACCGGGGAATGGGATCAGCATGAGAATACAGCTCCTTCATCCCTCTGTCCCATGACTTCACCCTGCATTCTTCAATTCTTTTGGCGACCCTACGATGAAACCTCTTCTCTCCTGCAACCCAGCGTCTCCTTACATCGATGTGCTTTGTGCACTGGGCAATGAGCCTATTACAGTTATAACTGGTTTGCAGCAGAGAAGCAGGTTTAATCGTAGGGTCACTGAATGAGGAGATGGGAGGAAACCTCACATCCATCTCTCCTAAGAGTTCGGGGCTAGGGTTTTCAAGGGTTTTCAAGGGTTTTCAAGGGTTTCAAGGGTTTTCAAGGGTTTTCAAGGGTTTTGGGCTGAAGGGTGGAGATCGTTGATTGGTTGAAGAGTGCAGAGTGAAGTCACGGGACAGAGGGTGGAAGAAGTTATAGTCTCATGCTGATCCCTTTCACCCCTGTCCGTGTAAAGAGACCACCAAACAGGCTTTGTGTGAGCAACAAGGATGTTTATTTCACTTGGGTGCAGGTGGGCTGAGTCCGAAAAGAGAGTCAGTGAAGGGAGATAGGGGTGGGGCCATTTTATAGGATTTAGGTAGGTAGGGGAAAATTACAGTCAAAGGTGGTTGTTCTCTGACTGGCAGGGGTGGGAGTCACAAGGTGCTCAGTGGGGGAACTTTTGAGCCAGGATGAGCCAGGAGAAGGAATGTCACAAGGCAATGTCATCAGTTAAGGCAGAAACAGGCCATTTTCACTTCTTTTGTGATTCTTCAGTTACTTCAGGCCATCTGGATTTATACGATGGCTTAGCTTGGGCTCGGAGGCCTGACAATCCCCATCCTCCGTGGGGGTCTTCAAACTGGTGGCTGGAATTGGGGTCCAAAAACCATCTGACGTGATTCTTAACAAAAACATCATGATTCTAAGGTCAGCGATGCTGTCTATAAGAGCAATGGGGGATACAAATGAATTTTTAAATAGTCTTAGGACCCTAAAGTCAGAAATCCTATGTACAGGAACAATGGGCGTGCAAATGGTCAGTATCTAGATCTTTGTAGCTTTCAGCAACAAGGAAGTGGACCAAAGTGCAGCATGATTAATGTTTAATTTTCTTTCTTTCTTTTTCTTTTTTTTTTTTGAGACAGAGTCTCACTCTGTCCCCCAGGCTGGAGTGCAATGGCACGATCTCAGCTCACTGCAACCTCTGCCTCCCGGGTTCAAGCAGTTATTCTGCCTAGGCCTCCCAAGTAGCTGGGATTACAGGTGACCGCCATCACACCCGGCTACTTTTTGTATTTTTAGTAGAGACGGGGTTTCACCGTGTTAGCCAGGATGGTCTCGATCTCCTGACCTCGTGATCCGCCCGCCTTGGCCTCCCAAAGTGCTGGGATTACAGGCGTGAGCCACCGCACCTGGCCTGTATCACATATTCTTTATCCATTCATCTGTTGATGTTGACGGACATTTACGTTGATTCCATATCTTTGCTATTGTGAATAGTGCTGCAATAAACATTGCTGCATAGATATCCCTTTGATATATTGATTTCTTTTCCTTTGGATAAATTCCCAGTAGTGGGATTGCTGGATCATATGATAGTTTTGTTTTGTTTTGTTTTGTTTGTTTGCTTGCTTTTGAGATGGAGTCTTTCTCTGTTTCCCAGGCTGGAGTGCAGTGGTGGGATCTTGGCTCACTGCAAGCTCCGCCTCCCGGGTTCACGCCATTCTCCTGCCTCAGCCTCCTGAGTAGCTGGGACTACAGGCGCCCACCACCATACCCGGCTAATTCTTTGTATCTTTAGTAGAGACAGGGTTTCACCGTGTTAGCGAGGATGGTCTCGATCTCCTGATCTCGTGATCCGCCCACCTTGGCCTCCCAGAGTGCTGGGATTACAGGCGTGAGCCACCGCACCTGGCCTGTATCACATATTCTTTATCCATTCATCTGTTGATGTTGACGGACATTTACGTTGATTCCATATCTTTGCTATTGTGAATAGTGCTGCAATAAACATTGCTGCATAGATATCCCTTTGATATATTGATTTCTTTTCCTTTGGATAAATTCCCAGTAGTGGGATTGCTGGATCATATGATAGTTTTGTTTTGTTTTGTTTTGTTTGTTTGCTTGCTTTTGAGATGGAGTCTTTCTCTGTTTCCCAGGCTGGAGTGCAGTGGTGCCATCTTGGCTCACTGCAAGCTCTGCCTCCTGGGTTCATGCCATTCTCCTGCCTCAGACTCCCGAGTAGCTGGGACTACAGGCACCTGGCTAATTTTTTTTTTTTTTGTATTTTTTGTATTTTTAGTAGATATATTTCACAGTAACTGAGTCATTCCAGGTGGATTCTGGCCTTTCTGCAATGCGAGATCCCCACCCTGGGCCAGGAGATGCCCATATATATAGTTCAGCTGCAAATAGCCTGACTTTTTCCACCACGCCCTGCCCTGACCACAGCTACTTCCCATCAGAAACCCTCTGATCTGGACTGGATGGTGCTGGAGTGACCCTTTTTGTGTCTGGCCTCCTACTGTGGATTTTCTTTTTCTTTCTTTCTTTTTTTTTTAAGATGGAGTCTCGCTCTGTTGCCCAGGCTGGAGTGCAATGGCACGATCTCGGCTCACTGCAACCTCCGCCTCCTGGGTTCAAGTGATTCTTCTGCCTCAGCCTCACAAGTATCTGGGATTACAGGTGCGTGTCACTGTGCCCAGCTAATTTTTTGTATTTTTAGTAGAGATAGGGTTTCACCGTGTTAGCCAGGATGGTCTCGATCTCCTGACCTCGTGATCCACCTGCCTCAGCCTCCTAAAGTGCTGGGATTACAGGCATGAGCCACCGCGCCTGGCCACTACTGTGGATTTTCCTAACTATTCTGGAAGCTGCCAACCCCAAAGTTCTGGCAAGCTGAGAGATGGATGGGTTTGAGAAACTGCTGGGGGGGTTGAGTTTGCTAAGGCTCCTCCAAGCATAGGGCTCTGGAACCCCACCTGCTGTCCGAGGCTAAGCCACAGCCTGTCTGCTCTGTGATCCACTTTACCAGGCTCACTCTGCCTGCCTACTCTGATTTTTTCCTCTCAGACTTGCTTATCTTAGTCTCTCTCCTTTCTCTTCTTCAGAGCTGCCTCATTCCGCACCTGGAACTGGATAGGGAAGTCCAAGATGAGTCCTGCTTCCAGGCCTTGGACTTTCCCGGATTCTGCGACCATCATCCCTGACTGAGAATAGTGTCAGTGAGTTGAACTGATTACATCATAGACCCCAAAGCAGCAATGTTCTCTGCTCTGGGCTTCTACAGCCATCTCGTCATCCTATCCCTCCTCCCTTCCCTATTTATCCTGTCATCCACCCACTCATGCACACCCCCCATCAGCCCTTCCGCCACTGCCTCCCCCTGCTCTCATTTACCCCCACCTATCCCTTATCCAGTCCTTCGTTCCATCCCCTCATCCCACTGCTCATCCTGTCCCATTATCCTACATCCTCACCCCATCACCTCGCCCCATCCTTTCTTTTCCCGACATGTTCTCTATACTATGGACCTAAAAGAAAGAAGTCAAGGGCTGGGTGCGGTGGCTCATGCCTGTAATCCCAGCTACTCGGGAGGCTGAGGCAGG
>NW_012114644.1:3967617-3968615 GCF_000951035.1 Colobus angolensis palliatus | reverse complement strand
AGCCAGGATGCTCTCGATCTCCTGACCTCGTGATCCGCCCGTCTTGGCCTCCCAAAGTGCTGGGATTACAGGCTTGAGCCACCGCGCCCGGCCGCCTCTAGGTCGTTTCTAATCTTTTCCTCTTAGAATCAGTTCTGCATCTATCTCTGGGTTGAGAATTCCCTCATTTCAAACACCTGAGTCCTGGCGTTCTGTTTTCTTCTGCCTCTAGCATTTGGCTTTGATCTGCCCGCTTCTGCCCTGGGTACATTCTATTCTGGCTCTTTCCCCTCCCATCTAGGCCCCACCCATTCTCCTCTCAGAGCCCCAGGCCTCCTGGTTCAGTTCCCCTCCACCCTCTTCTCTGCAGCCAGAGGATCTTGAAACAGCGGGCATCTGAGATTATTTGTCTGAGCTGGTTTCCTCTCCTAGCCCGAAGTGGGGTGAGTGCAGGGACAGGGCTTGTCTGCCTTCCCCAGGCCTGCCATGAGATGAGGAAGACACAGTCATTAAATGGGATGAAAACGTACCTGTCTCAACAACTGGCTTCTTGCTCATAGGTGGAGAGCGATCTTGGCTGATGAAAATATGTGGATTGGCAGGTTAGTGGAGACAGGGGGAGTGGAAGAGGGGTGGTGGGTAGGTAGTGGGATAGGCAGGAACTGGAGTTTAACAGTTTAGCAGGAACATGCTTGGGGGATGGAATGGAGAGGAGCGTGGATGCCAAAGCTTGAGGTCTGAGGGCTGGAAGCTCTGTTCTGGAAACACAGGGGAACCAGAGTTACTGGAATTCAACTCATTTCCCTGCTAATACCACTGCCTTTTTCTTTTCTTTTCTTTTTTGTTGAGACGGAGTCTTGCTCTGTCGCCCAGGCTGGACTGCAGTGGCACTATCTCGGCTCACTGCAAGCTCCGCCTCCCGGGTACACGTCATTCTTCCACCTCAGCCTCTGAGTAGCTGGGACTACAGGCGCCCGCCACCTCGCCCGGCTAGTTTTTTGTATTTTTAGTAGAGACGG
>NW_012114644.1:3964414-3967287 GCF_000951035.1 Colobus angolensis palliatus | reverse complement strand
GCTGGTCTCAAGCTCCTGACCTCAGGTGATCCCTTCGCCTCGGCCTCCCAAAGTGCTGGGATTTCAGGCATGAGCCGCCGCTCCTGGCCTCAAAGCAGACCAATTTAACCAGCGTTCCACCGATGTCCATGCCGAACCATGGGAATGGCAGCCTGTTCTTTCTCCTGGAGTCCATCCTCCTCTGCAGCCGGATTTCTTGGCCGGAGAGTCATGCTGAGGGAGCACCCCACTGCGTCTATTATGTGACTTTAGCCAAGTTGTCCAACCTCGGTTTTCCTCATCTGTGAATGGGGCTTATAACTGTACCTAGTCCTCCTCTGAGTGCGATACTAACGTATCATCTTCATTTTCAGATGAGGAAACTGAAGCTCAAGGTCCCTAGGTCACCTGCCCAGAGTCACACAGCCCCTAAGTGTCTATGGCTCTGGAATGCTCCTTCTCTCCTTCTCCCACTACTCTCTTCGTCTGGGGGCATTTTTTTTGCTCCACTCCTATCCCCCAATATGCCCAGAACAGAGTGGCCCCGCTGGGCTGTGATGATGAAGAAATGAAAGAGTGCACTCTCCTCTGACGCCCACCTTTCCATATCTTGGTGGGACCGAAACCACTCCCACACTGTCATCTGCCTCCACCCTGTACCGCCCTGACTTTCTGTACCAGGCACACACACGCCAGGGGGTTCCCCCAGCCTACAAGTCACCCCTTTGGGTTTTTGGAGAATGGGGCAGGGGAGAGGAGAAGGATGGTCCAGAGACAGACTGAAAACCCTGGAGGTGAGGGGTGTGCGGAGAACCAGAGAGAGACGGACAATAATCCTTTCTCTCCTTCCCCTCCTCCTCCTCCTCTCCTCCGTGGGTTCCAGTCTTAGGCTGGCTTGATTTGTGACCTTGGGCCTTTGACTGAACTTCTCATCCGCAGGTCAGGGATGACATGTGAGTACAGCCCTCGGAGGCTTATGGGAATCATATGATGAATACCTGCGCAGCATTTAGGGAAATCCTGGCACATAGGCAACATGTGCCGCCTGGCATTCACTGCCCTCCTGTTCTCCATGCTTTTTCTGTGCCAGGTGTGGCACCGAAATCTTACAACAGCCTGGAAGTCGGCACCTTTATGATCTCCACTTTATTATGCTTTTCATAGGAATTCAGTTATGTAAGTAATAGATGATTATGGGTCAATTACAAACTTCAGCTGGGTGCAGTGGCTCAGGCCTTTGGGAGGCCAAGGTGGGAGGATCGCTTGAGTTCAGGAGTTCGATACCAGCCTGGGCAACATAGTGAGGCCCCATCTGTATAAAAAATTTAAAAATTAGCTGGGTGTGGTGGCAGATACCTGAAGTTCCACCTGCTTGGGAGGCTGAGGCGGGAGGATCACTCAAGTTCAAGGCTGCAGTGAGCTATGATTGTGCCATGGCCCTCCAGCCTGGGCAACAGAGCAAGACCTTGTCTTCAAAAAAGAAAAGAGAAAAATAAAATTTCAAAGGCTACAGAAAAAGAATTCCCTTTTTCCCTTCAACCCACTACTCCCTGGTTGCTGTCAATTTCAGTCTCACCCCCAGCTGTCCATCACCGGCCACTCCTTCCATTACTATTGTTCTCCTAAAGCTGCCGGAGTCACCCTGGCCTGGTTCTATTCTTTTCTATCTGGGTGGGTCAGGAGGTTAGTGCATTACTTCTTTTTTTTTTTTTGAGACTGAGTCTCGCTTTGTCACCCAGGCTGGAGTGCAGTAGCGTGATTTTGGCTCACTACAACCTCTGCCTCCTGGGTTCAAGTGATTCTTTTGCCTCAGCCTCCGGAGTAGCTGGGATTACAGGCACGTGCCACTACGCCCAGCTAATTTTTGTATTTGTAGTAGAGACGGCGTTTCACCATGTTGGCCAGGCTGGTCTCGAACTCCTGACCTCAAATGATCTGCCTGCTTCAGCCTCCCAAAGTGCTGGGATTACAGGCGTGAGCCACTGCACCCGGCCTCTATGTGTCACTTTGGAGAATAAATAAATAAATACATAAAATATTAGCATCTGGTACAGATAGGAGTTTAAAATATAAATATATTAGCAAACAGAATCTTACAAAATATAAAAATGTTAATACATCATAGTTCAGTTGTCATTATTCCAGGAAGAATAATTTAACATCTGAAAACTACTCAGTATTATTTAGACTAAAGGAGAAAGCTGTATGATGATCTCAATGGATCTAAAAAAGTATCTAACAAAATTCAACACCTATTCATGATTAAAAGAAAAAATGGCTGGGTGCGGTGCTTACACACTTTGGGAGGCTGAGGCAGGCAGATCACTTGAGGTCAGGAGTTTGAGACCAGCCTGGCCAACATGTGAAACCTCATCTCTACTAAAAATACAAAAATTAGCAGGGCATGGTGACATGCACCTGTAATCCCAGCTTCTCGGGAGGCTGAGGCAGAAGATCGCTTGAACCTGGGAGGTCGAGATTGCAGTGAGCTCAGATCGCACCACTGCACTCCAGCCTGGGTAACAGAGTGAGACTCTGTCTCAAAGAAAAAAAAAATTCCTAGCAAACTAAGAATAAAATGCCTTAATCTAATCAAGTTTCCTATAGCAAACTTATACCTAATAGTGAAACACTGAAAATGTTCCATTTCAGAATGGCAACAAGATAAGATGTCTACTCTCACTACTTGTATTGAATACAGTACTGGAGGACTTAACCCATTTACAGATGAGGAAACCGAGGCTTGGACGTGTTCTGTCACTTTCCCAAGGCCAGCCAGTCAGTAACTCCCAGGCTTTGGGCCCAAGCCCGGGCTCTCTCTGAATCCAGAGTCGTTGCCACACTGCCTGGAGACTCTAGACGCTCAGAATTGAGAAATTTTAATCTTGGGACCC
>NW_012114644.1:3957722-3962264 GCF_000951035.1 Colobus angolensis palliatus | reverse complement strand
CACTGCAGCCTCCACTTCCCAGGTTCAAGTGATCCTTATGCCTCAGCCGTCCGAGTAGCTGGGTCTACAGGCACATGCCACCACACCAGCTAATTTCTGTATTTTTAGTAGAGACAGGGTTTTACCATGTTGGCCAGGCTGGTCTCGAACTCCTGACCTCAGGTGATCCAGCTGCCTCAGCCTCCCAAAGTGCTGGGATTGCAGGCGTGAGCCACCATGCCTGGCCATCTCTCTCTTACTCTCCAAAGATTGCTCTTTCTTCAATGACTACCCAATGGACTCATATATTGCACCAAATATAGTCTTCCCCCTGAGTGCTCTATAGATAGGGGCCCAACGCCTGGTTGGGTCACATAGCCAGTTGGTGGCAGGGAAGAGTCTCTTTCCTGAGTCTAGCATCAGTCACAGGTGCATTCTAAGACACACAGACAGGTCCAGGCTTCGACACATGATCCATGGCCACATTAAAGAGGGTCCTAATCCCATCATCCTGTCCTTTAATGCCAATTAATTAACAAAACTTCTGACCGAGGTTTACTAAATCTGTAACGTAAGCTCAGTAGTGTAGGGTCCAGCCCTACGTGGCTTAGCGGGTGTTCTCCCCATGTGCGGAGAAGAGAGATTGTAAGAAATAATGACACAAGACAAAGAGATAAAGAGAAAACAACTGGGCCCAGGGGATCACTACCACCAAGACGTGGAGACATGTAGTGGCCCCGAATGCCTGGGCGCACTGGCATTTATTGCATACAAGACAAGGGGGGCAGGGTAAGGAGGGTGAGTCGCCCAAGTGATTGATAAGGTCAAGCAAGTCACGTGATCGTGGAACAGGGGGCCCTTCCCTTTCAGATAGCTGAAGCAGAGAGGGAAGGCAGCGTATGTCAGCGTTTTCTTCTATGCACTTGTAAGAAAGGTCAAAGACTTTAAGACTTTCACTATTTCTTCTACCGCTATCTACGACGAACTTCAAAGAGGAACCAGGAGCATGGGAGGAACATGAAAGTCGACAAGAAGCATGACCATTGAAGCACAGCACCACGGGAAGGGGTTTAGGCCTCCGGATGACTGCAGGCAGGCCTGGATAATATCCAGCCTCCCACAAGAAGCTGGTGGAGCAGAGTGTTCCCTCACTCCTCCAAGGAGAGGAGATTTCCTTTCACAGTCTGCTAAGTAATGGGTGCCTTCCCAGGCACTGGCGTTACCGCTTGACCTAGGAGCCCTCTAGCGGCCCTTATGCGGGCATGACAGAGGGCTCACCTCTTGCCTTCTAGGTCACTTCTCACAATATCCCTTCAGCACCTGACCCTATACTCACCAGTTATTTCTTGGTTATATCAGTAATACAAAAAAGTAATATTAAAAGCTAGTGATTAAAAATGTTTGTACTAATGATTGATAATGTCCAAATATAATCATCTCTATATTTAATTTGTATTGTGACTATTCTTATTCTATTTTCTTTATTATACTGAAACTGTTTGTGTCTTCAGTCTCTTGCCTCGGCACCTAGGTAATCCTTTGCCAACACAGTAAGACTCAACAATGAAATACAAGGCAGGACAGGTCAAGGCACAGGCTGGCTAGCAGGCAATAGCTAAAAATGCATGCTCAGTATCAAGCAGTGGAGTGGGTTAGCAGGTTAGCAAGCCAAAGCAAAAGAAGAAAGACCCCTGGTGATGGTAGTCAGAGTCTAACAATCCACAGTGTCAATTGTTATGGTCACTCAGAGAGGCAGATGAACACCCACTCAAAATTTGGTGCAGGTGTCAAAACTGATGATGCCACACACACACACACACTGAGAGGGCATGGAAAGTTTTATTACTCCCATAATTGAGGCCTCTGGGGAGAGTGGGACAGGCCCTTGATTTCCATGGTGGCTAAAGGCTGAGGGTGATGTGAAAGTCCTACTGTACTCCTGCATGGGCAGCAGCTTGTGTGATTTCAATCTTCCATAGGCACCAAAGGAGAGAGAACCTGGGCTTTCTTTATTATTATTATTGTCATCATTATTATTATTTTAATTGACACATAATAATTGTACATATTTATGGAGTACAGTGTGATGTTTCAATATATGCATACAAAGTGTAATGATCACAGATTGGGGTAATTAGAATATCTATCAACATGAAATAATATGGGAGTGATTTATCATCATATTCATAGGTTTTTAAGAATATTGCACCAAATATGAACTATCTTGTGAAACCATTAGTCTTGCTAGCAGCCTATCTATTTTGTTGATCTTTTCAAAAAGCAGCTCCTGGATTGATTTTTTTGAAGGGTTTTTTGTGTCTCTATCTCCTTCAGTTCTGCTCTGATGTTAGTTATTTCTTGCCTTCTGCTAAATTTTGAATGTGTTTGCTCTTGCTTCTCTAGTTCTTTTAATTGTGATGTTATGGTGTTGATTTTAGATCTTTCCTCCTTTCTCTTGTGGGCATTTAGTGCTATAAATTTCTCTGTACACACTGCTTTAAATGTGTCCCAGAGATTGTGGAACATCTTGTCTTTGTTCTTATTGGTTTCAAAGAGCATCTTTATTTCTGCCTTCATTTTGTTCTGTACCCAGTAGTCATTCAGGAGCAGGTTGTTCAGGTAGTTGTGCGGTTTTGAGTGAGTTTCTTAATCCTGAATTCTAATTTGATTCCATTGTGGTCTGAGAGACAGTTTGTTGTGATTTCTGTTCTTTTACATTTGTTGAGGAGTGCTTTACTTCCACCTGTGTGGTCAATTTTGGAATAATTATGATGTGGTGCTGAGAAGAATGTATATTCTGTTGATTTTGGATGGAGAGTTCAGTAGACGTCTATTAGGTCTGCTTGGTGCAGAGCTGAGTTCAATTCCTGGATATCCTTGTTAACCTTCAGTCTCGATCTGTCTAATAGTGACAGTGGGGTGTTAAAGTCTCCCATTATTATTGTGTGGGAGTCTAAGTCTCTTTGTAGGTCTCTAAGGACTTGCTTTATGAATCTGGGTGCTCCAGTATTGGGTGCATATGTATTTAGGATAGTTAGCTCTTTTTGTTGAATTGAACCCTTTACTACTATGTAATGGCCTTCTTGGTCTCTTCTCATCTTTGTTGGTTTAAAGTCTGTCTTATGAGAGACTAGGATTGCAAGCCCTGCTTCTTTTTGCTTTCCATTTGCTTGGTAGATCTTCCTCCATCCCTTTATTTTGAGCCTATGTGAGTCTCTGCATGTGAGATGGGTCTCTTGAATATAGCACACTGATGGGTCTTGACTCTTTATCCAATTTGCCAGTCTGTGTCTTTTAATTTAGCCCATTTACATTCAAGGTTAATATTTTTATATGTGAATTTGATCCTGTCATTATGATGTTAGCTGGTTATTTTGCTCATTAGTTGATGTAGGTTCTTCCTAGCATTGATGGTCTTTACAATTTGGCATGTTTTTGCAGTGGCTGGTACAGGTTGTTCCTTTCCATGTTTAGCGCTTCCTTCAGGAGCTCTTGTAAGGCAGGCCTGGTGGTGACAAAATCTCTCAGCATTTGCTTGTCTGTAAATGTTTTTATTTCTCCTTCACTTATGAAACTTAGTTTGGCTGGATATGAAATTCTAGGTTGAAAATTCTTTCTTTAAGAATGTTGAATATTGGCCCCCACTCTCTTCTGGCTTGTAGAGTTTCTGTTGAGAGATCCACTGTTAGTCTGATGGTCTTCCCTTTGTGGGTAACACAGCCGTTCTCTCTGGCTGCCGTTAACATTTTTTCTTTCATTTCAATCTTGGTGAATCTGACAGTTATGTGTCTTGGAGTTCCTCTTCTCAAGGAGTATCTTTGTGGTGTTTCTCTGTATTTCCCAAATTTGAATGTTGGCCTGCCTTGCCAGGTTGGGGAAGTTCTGGATGATATCCCGAAGAGTGTTTTTCAACTTGGTTCCATTCTCCCCGTCACTTTCAGGTACACTAATCAAATGTAGATTTGGTCTTTTCACATAGTGCCATATTTCTTGGAGGCTTTATTCATTTCTTTTTACTCTTTTTTCTCTAACCTTGTTTTCTCACTTTATTTCATTAATTTGATCTTCAGTCACTGAGACCCTTTCTTCCACTTGGTTGAATTGGCTACTTAAGTTTGTGCATGTGTCACGTAGTTTTTGTGCCATGGTTTTCAGCTCCATCAGGTCATTTAAGGTCTTCTCTACACTGGTTATTCTAGTCAGCCATTTGTCTTATCTTTTTTCAAGGGTTTTAGCTTCCTTGTGATTGGTTCGAACATCCTCCTTTAGCTCAAAGAAGTTTGTTATTACTGACCTTCTGAAGCCTACTTCTGGCAGCTCATCAAAGTCATTTTCTGTCCAGCTTTGTTCCATTGCTGGTGAGGAGCTGTGATCTTTTGGAGGAGAAGAGGTGCTCTGGTTTTTAGAATTTTCAGATTTTCCACTCTGGTTTCTCCCCATCTTTGTATTTTTATCTACCTTTGGTCTTTGATGTTGGTGGCCTACAGATGGGGTTTTGGTGTGTATTCCTTTTTGTTGATGTTGATGCTATTCCTTTCTGTTCATTAGTTTTACTTCTTTTTT
>NW_012114644.1:3922469-3957367 GCF_000951035.1 Colobus angolensis palliatus | reverse complement strand
CAGCTCCCTCAGCTTCAAGTCTCTTGGAGTTTGCTGGAGGTCCACTCTAGACCCTGTTTTCCTGTGTATCACCAGTGGAAGCTGCAGAACAGCAAATATTGCTGCCTGATCCTTCCTCTGGAAGCTTCATCCCAGAGGGGCACCCACCTGTATGAGGTGTCAGTTGGTCCCTCCTGGGAGGTGTCTCCCAGTTAGGCTACATGGAGTTTAGGGACCCACTTGAGGAGGCAGTCTGTCCGTTCTCAGAGCTCAAACACTGTGCTGGGAGCACCATTGCTCTCTTCAGAGCTGTCAGACAGGGATGTTTAAGTTTGCAGAAGTTTCTGCTGCCTTTTGTTTAGCTATGCCCTGCTCCCAGAGGTGGAATGTACAGAGGCAACAGGCCTTGCTGAGCTGCAGAGGGCTCCACCCAGTTCGAGTTGCCCTGTATGCTTTTTACCTACTCATGCCTCAGCAATGGCAGACACCCCTCCCCCAGCCAGGCTGCTGCCCCACAGTTCGATCTCAGACTGCTGCACTAGCAGTGAGCAAGGCTCTGTGGGTGTTGGACCTGCCGAGCAAGGCGTGGGATATAATTTCCTAGTGTGCTGTTTGCTAAGACCATTGGAAAAGTGCAGTGTTTGGGTGGGAGTGTCCCAGTTTTCCAGGTACACTCTGTCATGGCTTCCTTTGGCTAGGAAAGGGAAATCCCCCAACCCCTTGTGCTTCCTGGGTGAGGCAATACCCTGCCCTGTTTCAGCTCACCCTCCATGGGCTGCACCCACTGTCCAACCAGTCCCAATGAGATGAACCAGGTACCTCAGTTGGAAATGTAGAAATCACTCGTCTTCTGCATTGATCACGCTGGGAGCTGCAGACCAGAGCTGTTCCTATTCGACCATCTTGGAACAGATGAAAGTTCCTATACACTTCCTTTTCCTTACATCTCGTGTAAGTATGATACCTTTGTTAAAATGATTAACCAATATTGATATATTATTATGAAACAAAGTCTGTAGTTCACATTAGTGCTTTTTTTTCTGTTGTACAGTTCTGTGAGTTTTGAAAAAGGCATAATGTCATGCAACATTTTGGTATCATACAGAATAGTTTCTCTGCCCTAAAACTGCACCTATTCATCCTTCCTCTTCCCTAAACTCCTGGCAACTGTACTGTCTTCACAGTTTCATTTTTCCAGAATGTCATATAGTTGGAATCATATAGTTTGTGGCCTTTTCAGATTGGCTTCTTTCACTTAGCTATATACATTTCAGGTCTTCCATGTCTTTCTGTGGCCTGATTTCTTTTTATTGCCAAATAATATTTTGTTTCTTTTTTTTTTTTTTTGCTTTTTTTTTTTTTTTTTTTGAGATAAAGTCTCACTGTGTCACCCAGGCTGGAGTGCAGTGGCTCCAACTCAGCTCACTGCAACCTCCACCTCACAGGTTCAAGCAATTCTCCCACCTCAGCCTCCCAAGTAGCTGGAATTGCAGGCACATGTCACCATGCCCAGCTAATTTTTGTATTTTTAGTAGAGATGGGGTTTGCTATGTTTGCCAGACTAGTCTCGAATTCCTGACCTCAACTGATCCACCTGCCTTGGCCTCCTATAGTGCTGTAATTACAGGCATGAGCCATCACACCCGGCCATATTTCATTGTATGAACATACTACAGTTCATTTATCCATTCACTTATTGAAGAACATCTTGGTTGCTTACAAGATTCAGCAACTATGAATACAGATGTTATAAATATCTGTGCAGAAATTTTTGTGTGGCTATACGTTTTCAACTCATTTGGCTTAATACAGAAGAGCATGATTGCTGTATCACATGGTAAGAATATGTTTAGCTTTGCAAGAAACCGCCAGTCTGTCTTCCAATGTAGCTGCACCATTTTGTCATCATCAATGAATGACAGTTCCCGTTGAGCCACCTCCTTGTCAGCATTTGGTGTTGTCAGTTTTGGATTTTAGCCATTCTAATAGGTGGGTAGTGGTACATCATTAATATTTTAATTTGAAATTGCTACTGACATATGATGTGGAGCATCTTTCCTTATGCTTATTTGCTATGTGTATATTTTCTTTGGCAAGGTGTCTGCTCAGATTGTTTGCCCATTCTTTAATTGGGTTGTTTTCTATTGTTGAGTTTTAACAGTTCTTTGTGTATTTTGAATGTAAGTCCTTTATCAGATATGTTCCCTGCAAATATGTTCTCCCAGTCTATAGCTTGTATTGTCATTCTCTTGACAATTCTTTTGCAGAACAGAAATTTTTAATTTTAATGACACAGAACTTATCAATTGCTTCTTTCAAGAATTGTTCTTTTGGTGTTGTATCTAACAAGTCATCACCAAACTTAAGGTCATCTAGATTTTCTCCTGTGTTATCTTCTAGAAGTTTTACAGATATTCACTTTTCATTTAGGTCTACAATAAACTTGGAGTTAATTTTTGTGAATGCTGTAAGGGAGCTTCTAAGGGGGACATACACTAACTTCTTTGAGAGTGGGGAGGTGATTGTGAAACTCTTAGCTGGGTATTATAACGACCCCAGACCCATCAGGAGAGCCCAACCTTCAGAAACCCATAGTGGAATGTGTTTCACGCATACACGGAGGAGAATATGCAGTCATATGCTCACATGCAAGCCTGCACATGATCACACACATGCATATGGTTGTCCTGATCCAGAGTTCTCCCGGCATTCTCCGAAAGTGGTTCTCTCCTTCACCTTCAACTTTTTTAAGAGATACAATGACAGAATGTCATTAAAATTAAAAAGTTCTGCTCTGCAAAATAATTGTCAATGGACTGACTCTGTATGTCCATTCATGTCTCGTTGTGTCCCTGGACTGACTCTGGATGGGCGACAGTGGTCTTACCTGGTAGTGAGCTCAGACTGCACCCTGGTATTCAAAGCGTGCTGAGTAGGTGAGAGTGTGAGCAAGCGTGCAGTGAAGGTAGGACAGCCGTCCTTCAGGTCTCCGGAAAAACCCCCAGAACAGGGATGTTCAGGCCGTGTGATGCTACTAAGCTGTTTTACTTGAGGAATGGGTGCTTTTTAAGAATCTGGCCAGAGGGCTGTGGACACAGACCTGTGTTTAATGATTTTCTGGGCACTTACGTTTTGTGAGACATGAGATAGAGACAACTTTCTGAGCCTCAGTTTCATCACGTGTAAAATGGGCATGAGTGCTGTTCCCCTTCCCAGAGGTTTGTGGCAAGTAAGTGAGGTGAGTGTGCAATGTTTTTTGAACAAAGCTGACATAGAGGTACTTGTTCAGGAAATAAGAGCTGCTATTATTACTACTCTTCATAGCATACTGTAAGGTTTCCCTTCCTCTCATCCCAGCTCTGAAAGACATCATCAAAGTCAACGGAACCCCTTCTGTTTCTTCTCTTCCCTCTAACCACGTCGCCCCTTCCTTTCCCCTTATCCTGCCCCCATTCTTAGCCCCGCCCCTTCCCCCGCCCTTTCCCGGGCCCCGCCCACCAGCCGTGCACCAGCACAGCCCTCCCTCAGCGGGGCAGGAAGCTCATGGTGTAGTTTCGTGGGATCGTGGCAAAGCCCACGTGTTTGGGGGACACATCGATGTCCTTAGGCGACTGGGGGGACTTGAAGCGAAAGTTCTGCATGATGGTGGTGAGGAAGAGAAAGAGCTCCATTCTGGCCAGGCTTTCTCCGAAACAGTTCCGCTTTCCTGAGGAGGAAAGGCGGGAGGGGTGGAGGTGAAGCCCACTCTCAGTGCAGCCTCGCCCCACTACCGACCTCCAGCTGCTGCTCTCCCAGGGAGGAGGGATGGAATATTATGGACTCAGAGACTTTCAGAGGAGACTCTGATCCTCCCTGAGCCTCAGTTTCCTTCTATAAGAGATGTAACAATGGTGAACCAATATTGATATATTATTACTAACCAAAGTCCATAGTTTACATTAGGGTTTACTTTGTGTTGTACAGTTCTACGGGTTTTGAAAAAGGCATAATGTCACGCATCCATCAGAGATGGATGATCCATGCCAGGTGTAGCAATGGGAGATTTAGATGCCCCTACCTGTCAGACACACTTGCAAATATGACTGCTGTGCTGTGCCGTTATCTCCTTTTCAGGGATCTGAAGAATCTGCTGTGTGACCCTAGACAAATAAATCTATGGGGAAAGATGTTTCCTTCCCTTTTGCCTGGGCGCAGGTATTGGGTTCTTGGTACTTAAGGGAGTATCAGCTGGTGGCTCAAAGGTAGAATCTAAAAGGAACTTCCAAGCTGGAGAAATAGAAGACTACACTTCAGAGAGGGGAGCTGGGTGAGAGACGCCCCTGCTGGTATGAACAGTGGCCTGGCGGCAAACGGTGGTCTCTTACCGATGGAAAAGGGCACAAAAGCATCACTCTTCTTAAACTGCCCCTTCTCATCCAGGAAGTGCTGGGGATTGAAGTCCTGGGGGTTGGAGAAGAACCTGGGGTCTTTCAGCACGGAGCCCAGCATAGGGAACACTTCAGTGCCCTGGGAGGGAAGAGGAAGGTGTGTGTGATGAGGCAGGTTGGGGGATTGGTGAAAGTACCCAGGGGCTGGAGGGAGAACTAGGGTGTCCCACGTAAGCGGAAATGACAGGCATGGAGGAGTTGGGATCCTCTGAGGAAGGAATTTGGGGGATAGAAGGTTCATGTCTCTGAAACAGGAAGTTTGGGAGACATGGGGTCCATGTCCTGCTAGGCAGAGTGTTTGGGGGACCTGAGATTTGTGTCCCTAAGGCAAAAGGCCTAATGGAAAGGGGGCTCCTATTTCTTAAGACAGGAAATTTGGGAACATGGGGTTGATTCTCATGACACAAAGAGTCTGGGGAGATGCAGGACTCAGGAGTCTCTAAGTGGGAAGGTGGAACGGATGTGGTGGTGGGGGAAGTCCTTTTTGACTGATTGAGGGAGTGGGACAGGGTCTAGAAAGCTTCTAATGGGGGTGGGATGCTGGGGACACAGACAGAGGCTGGAAGTCCCTGTAGTCTGGGGGGTGGGAGGACAGTACCTTAGGGAGGAAGAAATTCCGAAACTTGGTGTCCTTGTTGACCCTGTGGGCCAAACCCATGGGGATCACGTCTCCAAATCTTTGGATCTCGTGGATCACTGCCTCCATGTAGGGCATCTTGACCCGGTCCTCAAACTTGGGCTGCCGGTTCTTGCCGATCACTCTGTCAATCTCTTCGTGGACCTTGGCTGGAGGAAGAGGGGGAATGTGTTTAGGTATCTAGGGGTCTCAGAGCAGGGATGATAGTCTGAATAGGTAAAACGGGGTGGATGACATGGCTCCGTGTATGACAGAGGTGGATCATTCATAGCAGACATCAGTCATTCTCATTGTTGGAGCAGGATCCTGTTTACCAGGTCGTGCCAGAATCACAGTGGAGGCACCAGGAGGAACTTAGGGGATGATCCGGAGGAGCAGGTAATGGGGCACTCAGTGGGCTTGGGACAGGAGTGACTGACCAGCGTTTTAATAGCCAGTGAGACTCAGCTGATTCCTATCAGCTGAATATTGCCCTGTCTCTGGACAGCAAGGCAAGACTCAGGGTCCTGGGATCTGGGACAGGTAGGGACACTGTAGCAGGCTCAGGGAGTTTTGAGGGTCTGGGGCCCTCCAATTCCCTCCCCCTCCAGCCTTACCCTCCACCTCTGGGTGTTTCATGAGCAGCAGGAAGCCGTAGCGCAGGGTGGTGCTGACGGTCTCAGTGCCCGCAAAGAAAAGATTCAGCGTGGTCAGCACCAGGTTCTTCAAGTGGAACTCTGTGTTGGGGTTCTTCTCCTCCTGCAGGGAGAGGGGGCTTTAGACCAAGCTCACTTCCCATGCTCTTGGGGCCCTTCTAGGGCTTTTTCCTTGGATCTACCTCTCTTTGGTCCAGACCAAAGGTGGAAAGAGGGATCCTAGATCTGACAGACTTGCTCCAGGTTCCAGCCCTTACCCTGGCTGCTGGCTTTGCCCAAAATGCTCTTCCTTCTTACCTTCTTTACCTTGCTGACCATTTGTCCTTTAATTATCAACTTAGCTGTTAGTTTTTTTTTTTTTTTTTTTCTTATACAGACTTGGTCATGCTAAGTTGTGCAGGGTGGACTCGAACTCCTCGGCTCAAGGAATCCTCCAGCCTCAGCCTCCTGAGTAGCTGGAACTGTACATGCACATGACCATGGAGGCTCACTTGTTTTTAAAAAAAATTAATTTTTTGGCGACAGGATCTTATTCTGTCACACAGGCTGGACTGCAGTGCCATGATCTTGGCTCTTTGCAACCTCTGCCCACCCTGGGCTCAAGCTATCCTCCCACCTCAACCTCCTGAGTAGCTGGGACCACAGGCATGCACCACCACACCCAGCCACTCTTTGTATTTTTTGTACAGACGGGGTTTTGCCATGTTGCCCAGTCTGTTACTTTTTTAATGGTAGGAATATTTAGAAAGAGAAGGATGAGGAGAGACGAAGAGAAAGTAGTACAGAGATGGCAAGATGAAGAGTCAGAAAAAAAGAGTTTTTCTGAGATACAAGCACAGAATTTTAGGCAACAGCATCCTATTTCTTCCCTAAAACAATCTTGAAACTTACTGTGGAGGCATCTCCTCCCTTGATCCTTTCTCCCTGAGCTTCAGACTCCCTAAAGCCTTCCCACATGGGAGACTGACGTCCAGATGGAGGTGGGGACCCTGTAATGTAAAGCCAGGTCACCTGTCTACAGAGGTGTGTCTGATAACCAGGGCATGAACAGTTACAGAGCATGGTGGGTAAAAGCACCAGCTTTAGGCTCAGAGACACCAGCCTTTGAGCTTAGGGAACCAAGGCTTTCTCGCTTTGTGATCTCAGTTAAGATACTTAAACTCTCTGGGCCTCAGTTTCCTCATTTGCACAGTTGGGGCCATGACTGAACCTCCTTCAAGAGCTGTTGTGAGTGTTCAATGGGGGACTATCTTAAAGCACTTAACGCAGTGCCTGGCACATGGTAGTGCTGTAGAAGTGCTTGCTATTCTAATTCACATGCACAAGTCCTGCCTGTGGGTGAGGGCTCAGTGGATGGAACAGCAGTGGTTGATATAGTTGGGATTGTGAGGATTTTTTTTTTTCCTGAGAGTCTTGTTCTGTCACTCAGGCTGGAGTGGAATGGCATGATCTCGGCTCACTGCAACCTCTGCCTCTCATGTTCAAGCCATCCTCCTGTCTCAGCCTCCTCAGTATCTGGGATTACATGCACACCCCACCATGCCTAGCTAATTTTTGTATTTTTAGTAGAGATGGGGTTTCATCATGTTGGCCAGGCTGGTCTCGAACTCCTGACCTCAGGTGATCCATCTGCCTCGGCCTCCCAAAGTAATGTGATTACAGGCATGAGCCACCGCGTCCGGCCAATTGTGAGGATTATTATGATGAGGGCTAATTTGAATGGGCCTGTGTTGTCTGCCCGCCCCACTCCCAGCCTGATTTCCCTCTGCCTGGCTTTGCACCTCCCCGCACTGGCTGCTGGGGTGTACCTCCTGCATGCGGATGAGAAAGGAGTCGATGAAGTCCCGTGGGGAATTGGGATCCAGCGTGCGCCTGTTGTGCTCCACCTTCTTGGCTATGAAGTCCTCCAGCCCTTGCAGCTCCTTAAAGGCCTGTTGCTGTGGTCCTGGCAGGTGTTTCATCAGCGAAGAGAACATCTCATAGAGCTGGGGTTGCAGAGAGAGGATGGGAAGGGAAGGACAGTTGTCAGGGGGCAGGAACTGATGGGAATGGGACTTGTTTCATGGTAAGGAAGGAACTGAGTTAAAGGCATCTGTCCAGGTGTTTAGGTATTTCAGTGGGGTTGGATGGGAACTTATATCTAAGTTTTCACGTGGGTTAGGTGCCAGGGCCACGTTCTAGGAATTTCGGTGAGAAGAACTGAGGCATATATCCAGGTTTCAGGTATTTAAATGAGGCTGGATTGGAGCACACATCTAGGTGTTCAGATATTCAAGTGAAGTTGAGTTGGAAGACACCTGACCAGGTGTTTAGCTATTCAGGTGTGGCTGGTATGAGGAGAGTGTCACCTGTCTAGGTATTTAGGCATTCAAGTGGGCTTGGTTGGAGACAACTACCCAGATACTTATACTTAATACCTGAACACCTGGATTGGGGGCTTTTGTTCAGGTGTTCAGGTATTAAAGCGGGGCTGGTGAAGATGTTGAAGTGGAGGGGATACCTGTTCAGGTCTTTACTAGCCAAGTGGGATGCATTGGGAGCTCCTCTGTAAGGTGTGTGATAGGAAAGTTTTGGGGAACACTTATTTGGGTGTCTGGGGAATAATCTGTCTAGATATTTATGTATTTAGGGTGTTGGTTAGGGCAGCTGTCGATGTTTTCAGGTATTTAAGTGGGTGAAGTAGAGGACGCTTGGCCAGATATTCCAGTGGGCTAATTTGGAACATTTGTGTAGATGCGAAATGATTATGATGGGCTGGATTTTGCAGCACCAGGTGTTCAGGTATGCAGGAGGCGGGTTGAGGCAGTCACTTGTCCAGGTGTTAAAATATTCAGAAGAATTGGGTAGGGAGCATCTGTTAGAAATTTTGGTAAGTTCGGGATGGGAACACGTGCCCAGGTGAGAGAGCTGAGCTAAGGGCTTGCATCCTGCCCTCAGGCTCTGTTTTGGGGAGCGTCTATTGGGCTATCCAAGTGTCCTTGGAGACTGGGTATTGGGCACCCATCCTGGGTTCTGGTGCAACCGTCCAGTTGTCCAATATTTGGGGCTGATTTTGAGGGGACACTGTCTGGAGTAGGGTGGGAGTTTGGGGTACCTGTCTCCAGGTAGGGGAGCAGTTGACAGGTTGTGGTAGGGTCGTCACGGGTCGGGCTGCAGCCGGTTACCTGCCCGGCGGAGGTTGCCGTGAACTGGAAGCTTCCCAGCATCATGCGCAGCAGTGACAGGAACTCTTTGTCCTCATAGTCAAAGCGGTATCCAAAGACAATGGAGCTGATGACATTGGAGACGGTGCGGCTCAGAAAGAAGGTAGGATCGATATTGGCGCCTGCGGATGTGGTGAGAGAAGAGGGTTGGGGAGAGAGTCAACTCAGAGGTCTGAGGAGAGTCAGAATTCCAGTAGGCAGGGCCCAGTTGAGCCAAATTCCCAGCGCCAGACTCCAGGGTTGGAAATACGGGCGCCTTTCCCCACCTAGTCCCCATCCCCAGGCAGAAAGAGCGCACAGGTCCCCGCCGTAGGCGTTTTCCTGCTCCTGCCCAGCACTCGGAGTCCCCTGCTCACCGCGCGTGCCCCGGAGGGCCTCGATGAGGAAGCCCGCCTCCTCCTGGATGCGCTCCTCGATGCCGCGCTTGCCCACCCCGAAGTCCCGCAGGGTGGCGATGGAGAAGCGCCGGAGTTGCTTGGCGCGCTCTCCATTGCTGAACGCCACGCCTGGGGAGGTGAACGTGGAGGTGGAGAGAGGTCAGGGGGCGGCGGGGGCAGGAGCAGACCAGCTCCAGGGGGCTCCCCAAGGGTGGAGCAGAGAGGGAGTGGGGTGGAAGAGAGATGGATTCAGCGCAAGTGCCCAAGAGAGCTGCAAACTCAGTCAGAGAAACGAGAGAGAGAGAAAGAGAGAGAGAGATCAGGTAGAAAGAATAAGATAATCAGAAGAGAAGCAGAAAGGCCAGACAGACAGATGTACAGAGAAACAGAGGGATACACCGACACTCCATGGAGAAAGGGAAGGAAGGGGGGAGAGAAAGAGAGAGAGAGATGGAGGAAGAGGATGGAGGGAGGGGAAGTGAGACATGGGGAGATCTGGGAGGAGGAAATAAAAATGGTGAAAGATTCTTAAGCTGAGCTGGAGAAGAGAGAAAAATAAGGAGACAGAAACAGAGAGGATCAAGAAGGAGGACAGACTGTTACCAGGAGGTGGAGGCTGGAGATGTGGAAGTAGGAATAAGGTGAAATCCTAAGACAGAGGAAAAAGTGGGAGAGGGAAGCGGAGAGAGGAGAAACACGGAGAAGCACAGAAGCAGAGCGCGACAAAAAGACAAATGAAGACAGAGGACCAGGGTTGGAAAACAGAAACCCAGGATGTCCTCAGAGATGGACAGAGAGGGGAAATAGGTGGCTCCAGTGAGGCAGAAGGAAGAGAGAGAGCAAGGGGCAGAGAGAGGCAGGGAGGAATCAGGACAGGGACGCTGGAGACAGGTGAGGGACACACAGGGAGAGGCCACAATGAAGGGAAAAGGGGAGAGAAGACCAGACCGGGGGCTCTGCCGTAGCCTCCAGTGGGCAGGAGAGTCAGGG
The DNA here is from genome assembly GCF_000951035.1 of Colobus angolensis palliatus. Lineage (NCBI taxonomy): Eukaryota > Metazoa > Chordata > Mammalia > Primates > Cercopithecidae > Colobus > Colobus angolensis. Next base: position 3,947,119 of record NW_012114644.1, on the reverse strand, counting down.
AGAAGCCTGGGGACACTGAGACCATCGCGTCCGCCTGGCCACCTTCCCCTTCTTGGGCACCCCCTCACCATAGCCTTTGAAGAGCCAGTCGAAGGTGGCCTGCTTGCCTCGCCCGCTGAACTCCTCAGCGTGGTCCACCAGAGCCTCCCTGACGGCATCATGTCCGCAGAGCACCACGACCCGCCGGGGCCCCAGGTGAATGGTGAACACGGGGCCATAGCGCTCACTGATCTGATGGAGGCGGGTGGGAGTGGTTAGAGGGAGCAGCCCCCACTCTGAATGGACCCAGCACCCAGATAACATGTACTGGGATGTTTCGCCCAGTCAGGTTCTCACAGTCAGGGAGCTGGACATCCCAAGATCCTGCTTTCCTGGCTAGGACCCTGATGCTGAACCTCCAAAACTCTTTTTTCCTAAGACTCTGGTCCACAGTGGTCAACCCCCTGCCACAAAGCCCCAGCCAGCTGGGCAGCCCCCACCCCGTGCCACCCATCTCCCTGCCTTGGGACACCTTCATGAGGGAGGTGTACATCTGCTCTGTGTTCAGCTGCAGGTAGTTTCCAATGAAGGGCAATGGGGTGGGTCCTGGAGGTAGCTTCCCCTTGCTCTTCCTCTGCTGCAAGACAGACATCAAGACCATCACAGTCAGGCAGGCCAGAAAGGCCACCAGAAGCAGCCCTGAGGCCAGCATGGTGGCAGTGGGATGATAGATGGTGACGGCTGGGGTATTTTGCCTTTATACTGCCTGATAAAGAGGGGCGGAGTTCTGTTGATTATATAACCACCTCATTTCACCTCCCAACTACACCCCCAATCTACACCTGAATCCCGCCTAGCTTGCGACGTAGCCAGCAAGGGAGGAGGAGGGGGACCCCAGGTAAGCTGAACAGGGATGGGGAGCTCCAGACTAAATCCGTGGTACTTCAGGAAGGGTGCCCCAGGGCTGTGGGTTTAGGAGGGGGCAACAGATAAACAGTAGAACTGAGGAGTTTGGAATATTTGCATAGGGGAGCATCTGGACTTTGGATTCTGGATTTGAGAGTGAGAATGCACCTCAAAGTTGTGGATTTGGAGGTTCCAGGGGAGAGGAACCCAAAAGTCTGGGTTTTATTAGGGTGAGATGGAAGTGTGGCTGTGCATTTGGGGGTCTTCTGTTGTGAAGAATGGAGGGTTAAGGGTCTCAGGAGGGGGATTCCACGCATATGGACTTGAGAGTCTTGGGGCTAGGAAGACCCTGGGCTGTGGGTGTGGAGTTTCTGGGAGGAGGAGTGTGTAGCAAGCCCAGCAGCTCCTCCCAGAAAGCCCAGCAGCCCAGCACTGGGCCCAGGGACTGACTTGATTTTGCTTTGGCCCAGAGCTGCTTCTTGATGCCCAGAATCTTCACTGGAGCTTCAGAGTGAGGCCAGGATGGGTGCCACAGAACCTCCACTGCCCATCTCTTGTTGGGAAAGGAGTGAAAGACCAGAGCCATATTTCAGGGGAACTTTCCCGACAACTGGAGGAGAGTACCTCGAGTTATCAGTTGGCAGAAGGATTGGCCAGGCCTGGAGAAATAGTAATAACAACCCCCAACTGGCGGAAAAATCTCATGTCCCAAGGGTTGGAATTTACAAAGACCTCCACTAGTTTCCAACCCAGAACCTTAGGAAAACCCACTAGATTGATTGTATCATCCCTATGAATATTATTATTGTTATTTATGTTTCTCATTTTATATAAGGGTCTACAGAGGACAGAAAACAGACAGTGGGCGGAGACATGCGTGAGTGGCCCTGAACTCCCGTCTCTCCTGCTCTGCTTTTTTAGTTCCACTTTGTGGATTTGGTTTTCCTGCCAGTGGAAAGGGAGTGTTTGGGAAGAGAAGATCATATTTGAGGGTGAGTTAAGTCTTGTATAAGGGCAATTCCTGCTTTGTCAGGGGCTACTACTATTAGCAGGCAGAGGGAACAATCGCAGAAGAGATTGGGGTAAACTCCAGTGTTAGGCACAGAGGCAGATCCTGGGGTGGGTGGGAGTGGAGAAGGGATGAGTAGGCCTCCTGTCCTTCCCTCAGAGAAATTCTTCCTTAGTCAACAGGACAGTTACCCTTTGGTGAGCACGGTCGTATATGGGAAGATCAAGTCTAGGTGTGTATGATCTGGTGGAATCTTTGTAACAATGTGGTTGGTTCATCATCATCCTCAATTTGAAGATGAGCAGATCTAGACTCCATAAATCCTCTTGAGTGAGGTCATACAGGGAGTAAGTGAGGGAGCTGGGATGTGAACTCTCTCCTCGTCCCACTTCATTTTCTGGCCTAGATCACCTTGGGATTCAAGTGCGGGCCAGGCTTAGCAGGAGGTGGGTGCTGAGACTGGCATCAGCAGTGGACACAGGGATGACACTGACGGGTTCTGATATCTGCATCAGGTACGACCCGGGAGGGGAGGCATCGTGTTGGCTTTGGGACTGCCCCCAGGTGTACGTGAGGATGGGAAACAAGTTGGCACTGAACTTGACAGCAGGAGAATATTAAAGTCACATTTGGTGCCAAGAGGGCTCTGTGTGTTGTCTCAGGTGTCATTCAGGGCATAAGAGTGTCCTGCTTCAGGAGGGCATAAGAGTGGCACCATCTAGGGTCTGAGGTTGGTCCCAGTAGGCTCTGACATGAGCATGAGGCAGGTGTGATATTGGTCCTGTGTGAGCCTCAGCGAGACCCTGTGAGGGGCCCTAGATGGCCACAAGACAGGCTCTGATGTTTGGAGCTTCCAGGGTTGCACCTGTCCTCTGGGTCACCAACTTTGGACAAATGGAGATGGATGAGGTTGGCACCCCAGGACTGACATCTTGCTCAAAGTGTTCTAGGATGCTGAGCTCTGAGACCTGTGTGGAGGGAACAAAGGTCAGAGAACAATGTGGAGAGAGGAATGCTGTTTGTTGATTTTGGAGGGGAAGAGGTGGGAAGGAGGATTAGCACCAGCTGGGCAGATATCAAGCCCTCTGATCCTGGTCACCAGCCTGCATCTGGGCTGGCCCCAAGCCTGGGTCCCTCCTTTTCCTTCTTGTTTCTTAGAAAGGTGAGAGATAGAAATCTGGGGACTCTGTTTCTCAGTGAGGTTGGCACTAGGAAGTGCATTGAGTGTCAGCAGGCTGCCATGACCTGGCCAGGGAGGGGTGGGGAGAGACAGGCTGGGAGAGCTCCAGTATTTGTGGACATAGAGGTCAATTGATGTTGGACTTGTTGATTACCCTGGAGCATGGAGTGAGAGAATGGTGTCTGAAAACATCTGGGAGGGACTTGTCCCATTGGGCAGTGTCTTGGGTACAGGCTTTCAGAGTGAGTTAGTGGCAAACCCAGGAAGATCCCTTTTCTTTTCTGGGCTTCAGTTTCCCTTTCTGGATGGATGAAACAATGATTAAGGTCTGGATTGGAATGCTAACCTTATCCCTTCTTTGTTGTGTGGCTTTGAACAGTTGACTTTATCTCTGTGAGCCTTATGGAGCCAAGAACAGCTCCTACCTCTTCAGCTATTTAGGGGAGAAGTATATGTGTTGATGCAGATGGCAGTAAGTGTTCAGTGAATAGTAGTTGTTCTCTTTAATCTGTAGGATGAAGCGGATGGATGAGATGTTCCCTAAGCACCTTCCTTGCTTTTACATTCTCTAGTCTAAAGCTCCCAAATCTTTTCCTTTGGGAAGGAGGAAAGGGACAGAGTCTTTGGGAACCTCTTTCTCCATGTCTTCCTCAGCACAGCCAAGATTTACCCCATGGAGCTGTGAACAGGAAATTAATCCTTCATGGCCTCCTGGAGCGTGGTGCTGGGTAACTGCAGAAGGACAGGCCAGCATTAGACTCTCAGTTTATTCTGGTTGGCCCTGGTGCCACTGTTTCTCAATGCTTGCCAATCTTTTTGTCAGTCGCTGCATATAGCATGTGTGCACACATGATTTAGGGGTGTCTACGATTTGCATTTCTGTGTGAAACAAGATGTATGCTGCATATTCATATTTGTGTGTACGCATTCACAACTGGGTGACTACATATAAGTATGTGGATGTTTTCATGTGTGCATTCAGGTGTCTGTATGCAGGCTTGTGGGCCATGTTGCATACGTGTTTGGATTAAAACAGTCCTAGCCCAGCTCCATTTATCTGCTTGAAAAACACCCCAGAACTGTGGGAAGATTTTATGAGCATTATCTTAATTAAACTCCTCATCGCAGGACTGTGAGGTTGGCTTTATCATCTCCATTTTGCAAATGAGTTAGGTAAGGCCCCAAAGTCAGTTGTAAGTGACTTGCTTCTGCATTCCACAGCTAGTGAGGGTAGAGTCTTAGTACGGTCTTGTGTGACTGTAAATTTTGTTCTTTATCTCTCTCTCTCTTTCCTTCCTTCCTTCCTTCCTCCCTTCCTTCCTTCCTTCCTTCCTTTCTTTTTCTTTCTTTCTTCTTTCTTCTTTCTTTTCTTTCTCTCTCTCTCTTTCTCTCTTTCTGTCTTCTTTCTTTCCTTTCATTCTTTTTTTCTTTTTGAGATGGAGTTTTGCTCTGTTGTTCTTGTTGCCCAGGCTGGAGTGCAATGGCGCAATCTCGGCTCACTGCAACCTCTCCCTCCTGGGTTCAAGTGATTCTCCAGCCTCAGCCTCCCAAGTAGCTGGGATTACAGCCACCATGCCCAGCTAATTTTTGTATTTTTAGTAGAGATGGGGTTTCACCATGTTTGTCAGAGTGGATCTCCTGACCTCAGGTGATCCTTCCACCTCAGCCTCCCAAAGTGCTGGGATTACAGGCGTGAGCTACCACACCTGGCTGTGAATGTAAATTTCATGCTGTTAATCACTACTTTGGACTGCCAGGCCCCATCTGTTTTTCTTTATGAAACATTAGAAAAACTGCTTGTAATCTCTTGTGTTTCTTCAAATACTTCCGTGTAAACATGTAACAAAAGATTTCAAAATGTTAGAAAAAAAGTCTTTTAATAGGAGGGAGACTTGACCTTCTGTAGTGTTTGTACTCTTTGGAACCTTAACCAAAGGTTGCAGTTGACCTAGTTGACCAGTATACCCCTGAGGCCTTTGGCAATGATGCAGTGGGGGAGTTAGGGTGATAGGGGTTGTGGTCAGAGAGTGAAATGTCTGTGTTTCACATTTCAGAGTGATGACAAGGATTAGGGTGGGGCTGTGGGAATGTTGGCTGAAATAGAGTGAGGAAGGTCAAAGAAGAGAAGAAAGTTAAGATTCTTTTCTTCTGAGTGTTTGGGCAGCTCACATCCATGGCCATGAAGTTCCTCCCTACCAGGAAAATGGCAAGACTTAGAGTCCAGAGATGGGAAAGAAGTTGGATAGATGACAGGGCTGAACAACTTTTTTTTTTTGTGAGACGGAGCCTTGCTCTGTTGCCCAGGCTGAGTGCAATGGCGCCATCTTGGCCCACTGCAACCTCTGCTTCCTGGGTTCAAAAAATTCTCCTGCCTCAGCCTCCTGGGATTACAGGCACCCACCCTCATGCCCGGCTAATTTTTGTACTTTCATAGAGACAGTGTTTCGCCATGTTGGCCAGGCTGGTCTTGAACTCCTGACCTCAGGTGATCTGCCCGCCTCAGCCACCCAAAGTGTTGGGATTACAGGAATGAGCCACCATGCCCGAACAACTTATTTATTTTTATTTTTTAATTATTTTTATTTTTTAAGAGGACAAAGATGTCAGCCGCCAAGTGCACTGATGAAGAGTTTCTTCTGGTAATATTTGAGTAGCTTCTATTGGAGCAAGCATCCCGTGAATAAAAACTATTAACTCTGAGGAAAACATTTGTAACAACCTAATTCCCTGAAATCACTGGGGAATGAAAAAAAGCAGCAGCTTCTGAAGGGAGTTAGAAGAAAGGGATTTCCAAAAGAAAAGAAAAAAGAAAACACATAGCTTTGGTCTTCCCTATCGCAGGAAGAATGGGAGGTGGGGTCACTGCAAATTTAGTTTAGAATATTTTTCATCTTATTAAAATCCTTTAAAATGCAGACCACTTCTTGACTGGGAGGGCTAGGTAAATAACAATTCCTAAGGGAACTAATTTTTTTTACATGCTGTTTCTCTTTAAATGTAGAAAGGTGATCAAGATGGCTGAACAGATGCAGGTAGCATGGCCTTCTTCGTGGAGAGGAACTCCATTTTAAACAGATTGTCTAGGAGAGAATGCTTGGATTCATCAGAGAAGAGACGGGATTCAACAGAGAAGAGATGGGAAGCAACGGAAGTGAGTAAGGAAAGGGGATTGACTGAAAGCTGAGAGTGGCTCCTGGATGTGGGGAAATTATAAGAGAGAAACTCCCAGGGCTCCACACTTTGAAATGGGCATTTATGATCTTGGCTATGATACAAACCCTCAACCCACTTGGGTCTTAGGCCTGACATGGGAGCTCCCTAAAGATTGTGCGGAGACATTGCCCTGGAAAATGGAACCCACATGGAATCCCATCTGAGCCTAGAGCAGCCTCAGCTGGGTGCCATTTTGAGAACCTAGATACTGGAGATCTACAGAAATGGTTGCTGCCCCTCTACTGCTTCAGGTAGGTATAGAGGAGACCCAGCACTCCCAGGCAGCCATGGGAGGGTCCTTTTTGCCTTGCTGTGGGCTGCTGTTGAGACTGAGATGTGAATGAACCACACTCCCTGCAGCTTCTTACCCTGGTTGCAGGCCCAAGAAACCATTTTGAGAGTTAAATATTGTGCTGTGCCCTACCCTCAGGCCCAGTTTGAGTTGACCTGGTTGCAGCCACCACTTGGCCAAGGAGGGACAGGGAAACAAAGCTCCTTTACATACACCAAGGACAATTCCCCTGACTCTGCTATGGGCTGTTGTGACAGGGAGACTTGAGTGGATCCCGTTCCCCACAATTTCTTGTCCATACTGCTTACCTGAAAGGGTCCTGTCCTCTTGGGTCACAAGCCCACAGCTTGCACAATTATGAGAGTTTAATGTTGGGCTCTGTCCCCCTTTTTGCCAAGTGTGAGTTGATGCCACTGTAGCCACCACCCAGATCGGGGGGGGACAGGGGAGAACAAGCTCTCCTAAGCACACTTAGGACAATACCACCACCCTTCTACAGGATGCTGTGGGACTGGGGAGTAGCCCACCGAACCCATTGCATCTACCAGCAACACCAACATGGACTGCCTGGGTCCTAGTGGATTGTTCTACCACCACCACTGCCATCACCCATATCACACCAGGATGTGCTTCCCAGGGGCCTGAGAACTTGCCCACATGCCTGTCCCCCAACTCCCATGACTACCCTCTCACCAAGCCACTAGGAAGCTCAAGAATCAGCCTCCCAGGACTCACTAATACCAAAGCCAGTGTAGGCTGCTCTGGGGCTCAGGCACACTCTCCAAGCTGCTGCCACCACCAGGGCCCAAAGATGGGCTCAGTTGGCATCCAATACCCAGCTAAATTTTTCCACAATCTCAAGTAATAACTTTACTCTAAGCTACCAAGGAAATCAAAGATACCAGTGACCCTGGGTACTGCCTATGAAGTCATACTAAGATCACACTACCATAGGCACCCAGAATGAAAGCCAAAGTATCCTACTCAACTAACAACATAATACATTTTTCAGGAAAAAAATTTTCTCCTACAAAAACAATTAAAAAAAACTTGAACAAGCTACTGCTACACAAGATTTGCAGATACCAATGAAAAGACACAGGAAACATGAAAAAGGAGAAAAATGAGACATCATCAAAGGACTACAACAATTGTCCAGCAACAGATCCCAATCAAAAAGAATCCCTCAATATGCCAGATAAAGAATTCAAAATATTGATGTTATAAAGCCCTACAAGATGCAAGAGAAATTTGAAAATCTATGCAAAGAATTAGAAAATCAGTCCAGGAAATGAATGATAAATTTAACAAGGCGAGAGATACTTTTAAAAAAAAAAAAAAAACAAGCAGAAACTCTTGAACTAAAAAAATTCAATGAAGGGAATACAGGGAGGCAGGGAGATAGAGGTTGCAGTGAGCCGAGATCATGCCACTGCATACTCCAGCTTGGGTGAGAGAGCGAGATTCCACCAAAAAAAAAAAAAAAAAAGAAATCATTTTATAAAAGGGATACCTACACTTGTATGTTTATTGTAGCGGTATTGATAATAACAAAGCTATGGAATCAATCTAAGCCCATCAACAGAGGTTTGGATAAAGAAAATGTGGTATATGTATAACATGGAATACTACTCAGCCATAAAAAAGAATGAAATCATGCCTTTTGTAGCTACATGGATGGAACTGGAGACCATTACCCTAAGAGAAAGAAGTCAAACCAGAAAGTCAAGTAACACATGTTCTCAGTTATAAATGGGAGCTAAACAATGGATACCCTTGGACATACAGAGTGGAACAACAGACATTGTAAACGTCGAAAGGTGGGCGGGTAGGAGGGGGTGAAGCTTGAAAAGTTACCTATTGGATACAGTGCTTACTATTTGGGTGCTGGGGTGCTAATATGCTAGACTTTGCCATGATGCAATATATTCACATAAGAAATCTGCACTTTGTGACTCAGTTCAGTGGCTTACACCTGTAATCCCAGCACTTTGAGAGGCCGAGGCTCACAGATAACTTGAGGTCAGGAGTTCAAGACCAGCCTGGCCAACATAGTGAAATCCCATTTTTACTAAAAATACAAAAATTAGCCAGGTGTGGTGGCACACACTTGTAGTACCAGCTACTCGGGAGGCTGAGGCAGGAGAAACGCTTGAACCCACGGTGTGGGGCGGGGGGTGAGCGGGGGCAGAGATTGCAGTGAGCTGAGATCGAGCCACTGTACTCCAGCCCTCAACACAGTGAGACTCTGTCTCAAAAAAGAAGAAGGAAATCTGAACTTGTACCCCTTAAATATAGAAAAATAAAAATACCTTAGAAAATAATATGGCGGTTTTAAAAAAATTAAAAACAGAATTGCCATATGATGCAGCAATTCTACTCCTTGGTATATATTGACAAAAACTGAAAGCAGGATTTCAAGGAGATCTTGGCACACCCATGTTCATAGCAGCAGTATTTGCAAAAGCCAAAAGATGGAAGTTACCCAAGTGACAATCAGCAGATGAACGGATAAAATTTGGTACCTACAGAGAATGGAAATATTAGCCTTAGAAAAAGAATTTTTGATACATGCTGCAACATGGGTGAACCTTGAGGATGTTATGTTAGTGAAATAATCAGTCACAAAAAGACAGATACTATATGATTCCACTTATATGAGATACCTAGAGTAGCCCAATTCATAGAGATGGAAAGCAGAGTGATGATCTTCCAAGGGCTCAGAGCAGGGGGAATGAGGAGTTGGTATTGAATGGGTTTTAAGTTTTCAAGATGAAATGGGTTCTGGAGAGTGGTTGCACAACACTGTAAATATAATTAACACTACTGAACTGCACACTTAGAAATGGTTAAGATGGGCCTGTAATCCCAGCACTTTGGGAGGCCGAGGCAGGCTGATCACCTGAGGTCAGGAGTTCGAGACCAGCCTGGCCAACATGGAGAAACCCTATCCCTACTAAAAATACAAAATTAGCCGGGTCTGGTGGCAGGTGCCTGTAATCCCAGCTACTCGGGAGGCTGAGGCAGGAGAATCGCTTGAATCCGGGAGGCAGAGGTTGCGGTGAGCTGAGATTGTGTCATTGCACTCCAGCCTGGGGCAACAAGAGCAAAACTCCATCTCAAAAAAAAAAAAAAAAAATTGTTAAGACAGACTTACCCCGTATGGCCGGTGATGTTAGCTAGTGCTGGTTCTACCCTCTCTAATAAGGAAGGAGCGGATGACAAGAGACTGCACTGTATCTCCAGGCACACACCACCACAGCTGGCTAAGTTTTGTATTTTTGTAGAGACGGAATTTTGCCATGTTGACCAGGCTGGTCGCAAACTCCTCACCTCTGGTGATCTGCCCACCTTGGCCTCCCAAAGTGATGGGATTACAGGTGTGAGCCACTGCCTGGCTGAAGCTGCGCATTTTTTCTGAAGGGACCAAGGAGCTGCCAGACATTTGGTTCTCCCAGCAGCAAGCCCAGTGCAAACCAAAAATGAGGGAAATCCCAAAAATGGGGGGATCGTACTGTCCCAAGATCTGAGTAGGATGTACTTCTGAAGGATGTACAATGTTCAGTCCTAAGTGTGACAAGTAGAAAGCTTATGTACTTGGTGAAAGTAACATGTTTGTCCCCAAGAGACATTTCATCTTGAAGACACATGGTGCCACCCCCTGACTGAAAGCATTGGCTCCCCTGTTGAAGCTTGCTAGGGATTACAGCTTCTACTAACCAACATTCTACTTTCCACTTTCATGAAATCAGCTTTTTAACTCCTATTATGAGTGAGAATGTGTGATATTTGTCTCTCTCTGCCTGGCTTATTTCACTTAGTATAATGTCCTCCAGGTCCACCCATGTTCCTGCAGATGATAGGATTTCATTCTTTTTTATGGCTGAATAATATTCCTTTGTATATATAACCATGTTTTCTTTCCTTTTTTTTTCTTTTCTGGTGGAGTTACCAGGGAATGAACATGTTTTCTGTTTTAAAATTGTTTGTGAAATGTTATTTTATTTTATTTATTTTAATTTTAAATTCAGGGGTACATGTGCAGGTTTGTTATACAGGTAAACTCATGTCATGTGGGTTTGTTGTACAAATCATTTCATTACCACAGTATTAAGCCTAGTACCCATGAGTTATTTTTCCTGATCTGCCTCCTCCCACCCTCCACCCTCAGGCAGGCCCCAGTGTCTGTTGTTCCTCTCTACGTGTTCATGTGTTCTCATTATTCAGCCTCCACTTCTAAGTGAGAACATGTAGTATTTAGTTTTCTGTTCCTGCATTAGTTTGATAAGGATAATGGCCTCTAGCTTCCTCCATGTTCCTGCAAACGGCATGATCTTGCTCTTTTTTTATGGTTGCACAGTATTCCATGGTGTATATGTACCACATTTTCTTTATCCGGTCTACCATTGATGGGCATTTAGGTTGATTCCATGTATTTGCTATTGTGAATGTGCTGCAGTGAACATACATATGCATGTGTCTTTATGGTAGAATTATTTATATTCCTTGCAGTATATACTTAGTAGTGGAATTGCTTTTAGTTCTTTGAGGAATCATCACACTACTTTTCACAATATTTGAACAAAAGATCAATGAGTCCAGCAATTGGTTATTTGAAAGAATAAATAATGCTAGCAAGAATAATAAAGAAAAAAAAAGAGAAGATCCCTAAATATACACAACCATAATGACAAAGGGAATTTTGCCATGGAACACACTGAAATACAAAAAAATTTCACAGAGACTACTATGAACACCTCTATGCACACAATCTAGAAAACCTGGAAGAAATGGGTAAATTCCTGAAGACATACAACCTCCCAAGATTGAACCAGGAAGAAATTAAATCCCTGACCAGACCAATAACAAGTTCTGAAATGGAATCAGTAATAAAATCCTACCAACCAGAAAAAGCCCAGGACCAGATGGTTTCACAGCTGAATTCGACCAGGTGTATAAGGAAGAGGTAGTACCATTTCTACTGAAACTATTCCCAGAAAATGAGAAGGAAGGACTCATCCCCAGTTCATTCTATGAGGCCAGCACCATTCTGATACCCAAACCTGGCAGAGACACATCCAAAAAAGAAAACTCCAGGCCAATATCCTTGCTGAACATAGATGCCAAAATCCTCAGCAAAATACTAGCAAACTGAATCCAGCAGCTTATTAAAAAGCTAGTCCATCACAATTAAGTAGGCTTTATCTCTGTGATACAAAGTTGGCTCAACATATGCAAATCAGTAAATGTGATTCATCATATAAACAGAACTGAAAACAAAAACCATATGATCTTGTCAATAGATGCAGAAAAGGCTTTTCATAAAATTCAACATCCCTTCATATTAAAAACCCTCAACAAACTAGGCATTGAAGGAACATACATCAAAATAATAAGAGTCATTCATGACAAACCCACAGTCAACATCATTCTGAACAGGCAAAAGCTGGAAGTATTATCTTTGGGAACCAGAACAAGACAAGGATTCTCACTCTCACCACTCCTATTCAACATAGTACTGGAAGTCCTAGCCAAAGCAATCATGCAGAAAGGGAAAAACAGGCATACACCTAGGAAAAGAGGAAGTCAAATTATCCCTGTTTGCAGATATGATTCTATATGTATAAAACCCTCTAGTCTCTGCTCAAAAGCTCCTTGATCTTATAAACAACTTCAGCAAAGTTTCAGGATACAAAATTAATGTATAAAACAAGTAGCACTTCCATATACCAACAACATCTAACCTGATAGCCAAATCAAGAATGCAATACTGTTCACAATAGTCACAAAAGAATAAAATATCTAGGAATACAGCTAATTAAAGAGGTGAAAGAGCTCTACAAAGAGAATTATGAAATACTGCTGAAAGAAATCAGAGATGACAGCAACGGAGAAACATTCCATGTTCATGGATAGAAAGAATCAGTATTGTTAAAAACACCACACTGCCCAAAGTAATGTACAGATTCAATGCTATTTGTATCAAACTACCAATGGCATTCTTTACAGAATTAGAAAAAACTATTTCAAAATTCATGTGAAACCAGGAAAGAGCCTGAATAGCCAAGACAATCCTAAGCAAAAAGAACAAAGATGGAGGCATCACATTATCAAACTTCAAACTATACAACAAGGCTACAGTTACCAAAACAACATGGCACTGGTACAAAAACACACACATAAATAAATGGAACAGAATAGAGCCGAGAAATAATGTCACATGTCGACAGCCATCTGACCTTTGACAAAAACAACAAAAACGAGCAATGGGGAAATGACTCCCTATTCAACAAATGGTGCTGAGATAACTGACTATCCAAATGCAGAAGATTGAAACTGGACTCCTTCCTTATACCATATACAAAAATCAGCTCAAGATGGATCACAGACTTAAATGTAAAGCCTCAAATTATAAAACCCCTGGAAGATAACCTAGGAAACAAATACCATTCTGAACATAGGACCTGGCAAAGATTTCATGATGAAGCTGCCAAAAGCAATTGCAACAAAACAAAAATTAACAAGTGGGACCTAATTAAACTAATGGGATTCTGTACTGCAAAAGAAACTATCAGCAGAGTAAACAGACAACCTATAGAATGGGAGAAAATATTTGCAAACCATTCATCTGAGAAAGATCTAATGTCCGGAATCTATAAGAAACTTAAACAAATTTACAAGAAAAGAAACAACCCCATTAAAAAGTGGAAAAGGACAAGAATATTTTTTAAAAGAAGACATACATGTGGCCAATAAGCATATAAAAATGATTAACGTCACTAGTCATTAGAGAAATGCAAACGAAAATCACAATGAGATACTATCTCACACTAGTCAGATGGCTGTTATTATTGTTGTTACTATTATTGTTTGAGACAGAGTCTCACTATGGCACCCAGGCTGGAGTGCAGTGGCATGATCTTGACTGGCTTACTGCAACCTCCTCTTACCAGATTCAAGCCTCAGCCTCCCGAGTAGCTGGGATGACAGGCACCCGCTACCACGCCCAGCAAATTTTTGTAGTTTTAGTAGAGGTGGGGTTTCACCATGTTGGCCAGGCTGGTCTCGAACTCCTGACCTCAAATGGTCCACCCACCTTGGCCTCCCAAAGTGCTGGGATTACAGGCATGAGTCATCATGCCCGGCCAGAATGGCTATTATTAAAATGTCGAAGAACAACAGATGCTGGCAAGGTTGTAGAGAAAAGCTTATACCTGCTGGTGGGAATGGAAATTAGTTAAGCCATTGTGAAAAGTAGCGTGGCAGTTTCTCAAAGAATCTAAAACAGAATTACCATTGGACCCAGCAATCCCGTTATTGGGTCTATACTCATAGGAATATAAATCATTCTACCATAAAAATACGTAAATAGTGCTGTATGTTCATTGCAACACTATTCACAATAGCAAACACATGGAATCAACCTAAATGCTTATCAATGGTAGACTGAATAAAGAAAATGTGGCATATATATACCATGAAACACTACAAGCCATAAAAAGAATGAGATCATGTCCTTTGCAGCAACAGATGAAACTAGAGGCCTTTATCCCAAGCAAAGTAACACAGGAAGAAAACACCAAATACTTCTTGTTTTCACTTGTAAGTGGGAGCTAAGGATTGAGAATGTATGGACACAAAGACGGGAACAACAGACACTGGGACCTGTTTGAGGGTGAAAGGTGGTAGGATAGTGAGGATCAAAAAACTACTTTTTGGGTACTATGCTTATTATCTGGGTGATGAAATAATCTGTGCACCAAACCCCATGACATGCAACTTACCTATATAATAAATCCTGTACATGTACCTCTGAAGCGAAAAGTTAAAAAGGCTTAGACACTAATTAATTGTGCAAACAAAGAGACATTCCATTTTGGAGTGAAATTACCTTTAAGTGGGCTTATTAAAAAATATGCTTAACTTGACTTTAAAACATCCCATAATCAGTTTTACCTTATTGCCATGTTTTGAATAATTTTTCTTAGTCAAAGGAAAGAGACCATCAGCCCTATGTATGGAAGACATACTTGACAGCAATAACTCAAGCATACCCTGAGAATGGTCTAGGAAGAATGTAAGTTGGGATTTCTGAGCTAAGAAATAAGGGAGTGGGCAACCCAGAGATTCACTCCGTGTCTACGAAGGACATCTGAATCCTTGGCCCATTCGTTGTAATGCAGGCCATACAAGGGATCAAGCCTCTTTGTTTTGGGTTAAATGGAGGTTGCTAGGTGGAGGTTGCTAAGTGACAATCCTGTATAAACTACATGCTTTTTACACACCTTAGTGGTTTTCCTGTCCAGCTGGCCACTCTGGGACTGCCATATATATGTCTTCAATAAACTCTATGTCTTGTTCATTGGCTCTAAATCTCTTCTTCAGCCTCTTGGAAATGATGTCACTCCCCAAGAGAAGAATGATCCAGGTACCACCTTCAAGCCCCTAAAATTTGTTTCCTAGGACTCCACACATTTATTTTGCGTTGGGACCTGGAACAACCAAAACCGTGCACTGGCTTTACCTTTTGGCTCCTGATGAAAACATCCAGGAGGAGGTGGATGTTGTTGAGACTGCCTCTCCCTCCTCAGCTCCTTACTTTCCTAAAGCTGCACCCCACTCCCAACTGGAAGGATCCACATAGTATTGAAAACTTAAAATCACAGAATTCTGGAATCCCCAAACATTAGAACAATAGATTCTGAGAATAGCATCATCTTAGGAAAATGCCAGCTTGGGGAGACTGTTTAACTCAGTCCTGGAACCATCCCATAAAACACTGCCCATAATGGGTCTTCTTAGACTCCCCATGAAGATCTCTTGGACACACTTATCTTGCCTCCCTAGAAGAAAATGTCCAATTCTAGCTACCCTCCCTTCTACTGCAGCCAAGAGGAAACCAACAGATTTGCCTAGGTTTTGATGGTGACAGAGATGAATATCCTTTCTCCACTCAGCTTTTCCTGGTCCCAGCTCCACTGTCCCAGCAAAACTCTAATTTTCATACTAACAACTACTTATTAAACGCTTGCTCTGTGTCACAACTCATTGAATTGTCCCAAATACCTCAGAAGATCAATACAACCATTTGTCCCGTTTTCCAGATGGGGAAACTGAGGCACAGATAGTGTCCAAGGCCTCATTTTCAGGGACTCTGAGGATCATTCCACTTTACAACCATTTAATCATGCTAAAAGCCTTCCACTGTGCCAAGCAAGGTCTGTGCTAAAGGCCTTCCATGCACATTATCACCAACCCTGAACAACGCTACACAGAAGGTACTATTGTTATCATCCCCCAAACACAGACTGAAAAAGGCTCACAGAAGGAGGCTTACTTTTCTATGGTCTTCATGTCTGTCAGTCTCCAAAGTCATAGGGTGCTCCCTGGATGCCATTATCCAAGACATGAACACTACAGCAAGCTGAACTCCAACCT
The DNA here is from genome assembly GCF_000951035.1 of Colobus angolensis palliatus. Lineage (NCBI taxonomy): Eukaryota > Metazoa > Chordata > Mammalia > Primates > Cercopithecidae > Colobus > Colobus angolensis. The sequence continues at coordinate 3,931,102 of NW_012114644.1, read as the reverse complement.
AACTTTCTTTTCCATCTCCTTTGCTCAAAGGGAGGCGGAGACTTCCACAGGGATCCCAACCCACGTGGAATTCCTCTTGATATCAGTGAGTTCCTGAAAAACTTCCCCCACTCTCCCTTGGGCACCTGCTGACATCATCCTAAGCCCAGATCTTCAGCTTTGGAAATGCACCCACAGGAGTGTGCTGGTAAATGTTTACCAGCTGGCTCTTAGGAAAATAAAGACCCGATTTGTAGAGTTTTCTGATTTCTGTGCTATGAATGCATTCACTATGGCCAATTTCAAACAACCAGCCAAGGTAGTGTCACTGAACATGGAGTTGGGAAGAGATGTGCGAAACTATACCATCATATAGTATTTTCACCATACAGACACAAATAGACATAAACAATCTCAATAGCACAGATAATGGTAAACTCTAGTGAAATAATTAGGATGTGATGAGCCCTTGAGTATCTATTACCTTCTTTTAAAAATATAATATATTCCATTTTAAGTTTGCATAATTCAATTAATAATGACTGTTTCATAATCAGCTCACATAATTACCAAACATTTAATAATCAGCTCTTCTGCCAGGTCTACCGTGCTACTGCCCCTCACCTGCATGTTCTGCATCGAGCCCTGATGAAGCCTCTGTCCTGGGAAGAAGGAAACTTCTTAATGACAATGCCTAAGGGTAAAATTCAGCACACATACACAGGTGTGGTCCTATGAGCTATTAGAGGCTTTTTTTTCTTTTTTGAGACAGGGTCTGACTCTGTTGCTCAGGCTGGAGTGCAGTGGTGCAATCTTGGCTCACTACAACCTCTGTCTCCCGGATTCAAGTGATTCTCCTGCCTCAGTTCCTGAGTAGCTGGAATTACAGGCGCCCACCACCATGTCTACCTAGTTTTTTTTGTTTGTTTGTTTTTGTATTTTTAGTAGAGACAGGGTTTCACCATGTTGGCCAGGCTGGTCTCAAACTCCTGACCTCAAGCGATCCACCCGTCCCAGCCTCCCAAAGTGCTAGGATCACAGGCGTGAGCCACCACACCTGGCCTATTACAGCATCTTGTGATAGAGGTTGGTGTTTTAGTTTGTTTAGTGTTGTTGTTACCGAATACCTGTGGCTGGGTAATTTGTAATAAAAGATGGTTATTTGGCTCACAGTCCTGCCGGCTGTACAAGAAGCATGGCACCAGCGTCTTCTTCTGGTGAGGGCTTCAGGCTGCAGCCACTCATAGCGGAAGGCAAAGCAGAGCCAGCGTGTGCGGTGATCACAGAGTGAGAGGGGAAGCAAGAGATAGAGAGGGTATGGCCAAATTCTTTTAAACAATCAGCTCTCATGGCAACGAATAGAGCAAGAACCCATTCATTACCATGAGGAGGACATCAGGCAAACATGAACCAAACACTTCCCATTAGTTTCTACTCCAACATTGGGGATCAAATTTCAGTGTGAGGTTTGCAGGGACAAACATCCAAACAAGAGCAGTTGGTGAATGGGAAATTCAGCCACTTCTCCGGGACCACTCTTTACCAAGAGTCCCATAATTCAGCAACTACGGAGGCCTCCAGGACCCTACTCCATCTTCAGACAATGTTTCTGCTGCCCTAGTTGTTAAATATGTTTATTGTCATCATCTGTAATATTTAATTCCATACATACATCCTCCTTACAAGGAATCTTGCAATATCTCACAACTGATGATTTATACTCCATGGGTATAAATGGGGTCAAATTATGCATTTTATACCTTTTGAGAAACTCTGAAATAATATTTCTGAGACATCTTCAAGCTCTGACGTGCTGTGTTTAGACTGGAAACCCAACCTTGAGTTTAAGATGAGAGGAGATGCAGAAAAGAAGTTGGGGGCAGGTATGAGTACCAGGAAGACTTCCCCGTGGATATGGGACAGTATGGCATTAAATTACATTGACACACAGAAACTGTGGGAAACAACAAATCATTGTTGTCTTAAGCCTCGGTATTTTCTAGTTATGATAGAAAATAGGTGATTTTCCATTAAAGGGAGAAATACCAAGTTCCATCTTAATGAATTTAAGTTCTTAAAAAGGAGAGTCAATTAAAGAAACATTAAATTAATATATGGGGGTACCCAGACACAGCAAAAAAAAAAAAAAAAAGAAGAAGGCAAATGTCCAATGCTGGACAAGCACTTACCTTGGTTCAATGATTTTTCAATCATTTTTTCATAGAAGCCTAATTTCCTAAGATATAGGTTAACTGCTATAATGAAGACCTGAAACAGCAGTTTAAAGGGGCTTACACAAGATGGAAATTTAATTTTCTTTCTTTCTTTTTTTTCTTTTTTCTTCTTTTTGGAGATGGAGCCTCATTCTGTCACTCAGGCTGGAATGCACTGGCATCCTCTCAGCTCAATGCAACCTCGGCCTCCCAGGTTCGTGCGATTCCCCTGCCTCAGCCTCCCGAGTAGCTGGGATTACAGGTGTGTGCCACCACGCCGGGCTAATTTTTGTAGTTTTAGTAGAGACGGGCTTTCACCATTTTGGCCAGGCTGTTCTCGAACTCCTGACCTCAAGTGATTCACCTGCCTTGACCTCCCAAAGTGCTGGGATTACGCCTGGTGGAAATTAAATTTTCTTACACTTAATAGCTCTGCATAAGCAACCCAGAGCTCATCAGGTAGTTCACTGATATCAAAGGCCCAGGCTCCTTCCATGTTGCTGCTGCTCCTTCCTAAGCTGTTGCTCTTGCTATCCCGATATTTCCATTCCAGTTAGCCAGAAAGAGGAAATAGGAAGAAAATCTTGCCCCTCCCTCTAAAAGCATAAACTGAAAGTTGTATGCACCACTTCCACTCACTTCTCATTGGTCAGAACTTGGCTACATGGCCATACACAGCTGCAAGGGAGCTTGGGAAATGTAGTTTTTAACTCTAGATAATCATGTCGCTGGAGAGAATTCCATTACTGTGGAAGACGGGGAAAAAAATATTGGGAGACATCTAAGTGCCTCTGAAATATGAACCTTTTCTCAAATATGGTCATATATGAATTTAATGTAGCAAACAAGATGACAATGAGAGCTATACTCTCAAGCACTGGAAACATCTGAATACCTTTTCCCTGGTATGCAAGGTATGACACGGAGTTAAAAAAAAAAAAAAAAGTTTATCCAACAACTTCAGGTTATAAGAATATTTGTTTTAGGGTGACCTGAATCATCTCTGACCATTTAACATGTCCCTCCTGGCAAGCTGGTTATTTGGATTGGAGGATACCCTCCTTGTCAAGCACACAGCTCCATGCCTGGCACAAAGTGACAACAAGTTAAAAAAAATTTGGTTGGACGCAGTGGCTCATGCCTGTAATCACAGCACTTTGGGAGGCCAGGCAAGTGGATCACTTGAGGTCAGGAATTCAAGACCAGCCTGGCAAATCTGGCAAAACCCTGTCTCTACTAAAAATACAAAAATTAGCCAGGCATGGTGGCGGGTGCCTGTAATCCCAGCTACTCCGGAGGCTGAGGCAGGAGAATCGCTTGAACCCGGCGGGTGGAGGTTGCAGTGAGCCAAGATCACACCATTGTACTCCAGCCTGGGCAACAGAGAAAGACTCCATCTCAAAAAAAAAAAAAAAAAATTCTGGCAGCATCACATTTCTTAGTCCCAGAAATAGGTGCATGTGACTAGGCATAAAATGACCCAGGTTCCATTTCACACACAGCCTGTGAAGCCCAAATCTCCTTTTCTCTATCCCACTTAGACCTCGGTTTGTCTCTTGTCTCTGTATCTCTTTGTTTCTTTGCCTTTCTCTTTGTTCATCTCCATCTCCAACTCTTTGTCTAGTTGGATTTCTCTCTGAGTCACTGGTGTTTTGTTTGTTGGTTTGTTTTTTAGAAATGAGAGAGAAAGTGTGTTCACACTTTGGGTTCCTCTTGATTCTCTTCTCAGCCATATGTCACTTTCTCAGTCTCTGTCTCACTGAAACTTTTTTTCCTGTCTTTTATTCTTTCTGCTTCTATCTCCCTCTCTCTGCTTCTTTGAATTGTCTTCTGTCTCTGTGTCCTCCTTGACATTTATCTTTGACTCATTGAATCTCTCTCTCTCTCTCATCTTTATTTTGTTTTGTTTGTTTTGTTTTTGAGACAGAGTCTCACTCTTGTTGCCCAGGCTGGAGTGCAGTGGCGTGATCTCGGCTCACTGCAACCTCTGCCTCCCGGGTTCAAGTGATTCTCCTGCCTCAGTCTCCTGGGTAGCTGGGATTACAGGTGCCCGCCACCACACCTGACTAATTTTTTTGTGTGTGCATGTATTTTTAGTAGAGACGGGGTTTCACCATGTAGGCCAGGCTGGTCTCTAACTCCTGACCTCAGGTGATCCACCTGCTTCGACCTCTCAAAGTGCTGGGATTACAGGTGTGAGTCACCGTGCCCAGCCTCATCTCTATTTTGATCTCACTCTGGTTCTGTTTCTATGCACCTCTATTTTCTCTCAATCTTGATCTCTGTCTCAGTCACACATAATCTGCCATGCTCTGAATTTCTCTGCCTCAAGTCCTCTGCAATTATTTTTCCTCTTTAGCTTGCTTCTACTTTTTAGTTCAAGTTCCTCTATTCCTGGCTTCCTATCTGGAGGTGGGATGTTGAGGGGAGCTGTTCTAAGAGTACTTGCTCTCTCCCTTCCTGTCTGAATCGGAAAACCCAACTCACAATCAACCAACATCACCACACACACACCACCACCACAAGATGGTGAAGAGATTAGTCCTGAATGTGTGTTAAGTGCTGGGGGGTGAGGATCAGAATGGGATGGGGAGACGAAAGCTAAGAGAGTCAAAGGAGATGGGCTGAGCTGAGTCTCTACTTCAAGAAAGACATTCTAGCAGCAGATCCAAGAGACAAAAAGTGATACTGTGTGTAAGTCACTCAGTTTTCCCAGAATTTCCACCACTTCTGGACACAGGATGCCTCAGCTCAGCCAGCCAAACCCCATTCCCCAAACCTACAGATACCTTGAGGGATTCAGTTTCCAAGTCTGAGAATACAGTCACGTGAAAAGGACATTGAATTTTGACAAATAGCATATGTGGGTAGGATATAATATCCAGGAAATTCATTTCAGAACATTAAGGCTTTGAAAATATTTGGTGTAGAAAAGGTAGTGAATCACTTTTTAGATTATTAAGGAGCACAATCACTAATTGTGCTGGAGGTTCCCCTCCAGAGACTGTGGTTCAGGGGTGATCCCTACACCTTAGACTTTCCAAATACACACACACACACACACACCCTGACACACACTACAGCAAAGTTCTTTTTTATTTCTTTTTTTAAATTTGATACAGCAAAGTTCTGATACACCAACACAGGTAATCTTTGATTATTGTTATTTAACATTATCTTGAGTAGAAAACAAGAACTTTTTGAACAAAATCCTTTCAATTGATTTATTTCTCTTGTTTTCTAAATCTTCAGCTTACTTGCCTTATTGACATTCTAGTGTTCCATTACACAGTAGGGTGGCTGTAGTTAACAATAATACATTGCATATTTCAAAATAGTTAGAAGAGAGGATTTTTAGTGTTCTTACCACAAAGAAATGACAAATGTCTCAGTAATGGATATAATAATTACCCAAATTTGATTGTTATACATTGCATACATGTATCAAAACATCACACTGTACCCCACAAATATGTACAATTATTGTGTCAATTTAAAAAATTTAGTAACTGATTAAGGTTATGCTTAATCAAATAATGAACATAGAGTTTTCCTTGTTGTCTATCAAGACTTTCTAAAACAACATGGTCTGCCAGCTGTGGTGGCTCACACCTGTAGTTCCAGCACTTTAGGAAGCTGAGGGGCGTGGATCACTTGAGGCCAGGAGTTCGAGACCAGCCTGGCCAACATGGTGAAACCACATCTCTAGAAAAATACGAAAATTAGCTGGGCATGGTGGTATGCGCCTGTAGTCCTAGCTACTTGGGAGGCTGAGGCATGAGAATCGCTTGAACACGGGAGGCAGAAGTGGTAGTGAAATGAGATCATGCCACTACACTCCATCCTGGGTGACAGAGTGAGAATCTGTCTCAAATAAAATAAAATAATACAAATAAAACAACATGGTTTCCCTATTTGATAGATGGTGAAACAAGTCCCAGAGGTTAAGTGACTTGCCCAGTGAAGAAAAGACAGAGCTGCCACTTGTACCCAGATTGTTTGGATCCTAAAACCAAAAGCCTAAAAAGAGAATAATCTGCCTCTTACCCCCCACCAAGAAATTCTGTTCAATTCTATTGAGCTGAGAGAGAAGAACAGGCAGACTGGAAATATGAAGAAAGGGGAATGGCCCCAGAGGATTTCCCTGTGTGAATTCAATTTACCCTTATTCAGATGGGAGATTATAGGTTATATAACCACCCCCCATATAAAGCAATCTCTTCCCCGATGACATTCAAACCTGGAAAACTTGAATCCCAGGGTGTTCAGATTTCGGTATAAGCTGATCTCCCAGGACCTATTTAGGCAGGATCTGGTGCCCAGGACAGAACCTGTTGACCTGGCACCATGGAGCTGGGAGGGGCTGTCACCATCTTTCTGGCACTCTGCTTGTCTTGCCTGCTCATCCCCATTGCCTGGAAACAAATGAATAAGGCAGGAAAGCTGCCCCCAGGTCTTACACCAATTCCTTTCCTGGGGAACCTGCTGCAAGTTCGAACTGACGCTACGTTTCAGTCTTTCATGAAGGTGAGTGTGTCTGTCTCCTCTAACAGGGCTAAGAGCAACTAATCCTATAGCCAGATTCGCATAGAACCTTATGCCTTCTAAAGATAGACTCTCAGAAGCACAGACTTTGCAAATCTTAGAATTCTGAAATTTCAGAATCCTAAAATGTTGGAAACACACATTCTCAGTGCACTGAAATAAGACTTTCATGATCTCAGGACTTTGGAATCACAGTACATTATATTTTTAAACACAAGGACTCTTTGACTCAGGTTGTCTTAGCACTTTGAGACTTGGTATCACGAAGTCTTCAGATTCTAGAAATTTAACATTTCAGAGAGAGAAGTATGAAACTTGGAATTTATTGAATCCAGGTCCATTATTTTATAGATGAGAACAGTAAGTCTTATGCGGAGGGATGAGCTTTTGCCTAGGATGATAGAAGCCAAGACTTCTGCGCCTGTTTCCCAATAGTCCTTCCAAGCCCAGATTTACCTTGATTCCTTAGTACCATGTTTATATCCCCCTGAAATCGCCATCCTCTAAAATCCTTGATTGGCCTATACTTGGTACTCCAATCAGCCCCTCTTGTGTTTTCCTTCACTCCAAGCTCAGGGAGAAATACGGCCCTGTGTTCACTGTGTACATGGGTCTCCGGCCAGTGGTGGTTTTATGTGGACATGAAGCAGTGAAGGAAGCCTTGGTAGACCAAGCAGATGAGTTCAGTGGCCGTGGAGAACTGGCTTCAATAGAGCGAAACTTCCAAGGTCATGGTAGGTAGCAACAACAACAAAAACCATAAAACCAGAAATGACTGCAATGCACTCCCTCTATGCCAGGTTCTTTGGTAAGTAAGTACTCTACATGACTGATTGCATTGACTCTCTTAGGAGAGCTGTAACATTATACTAATGTTGTCAATGAGAAAGCTAAGCTAGGCAGGGTGTGGTGGCTCACGCCACACCTGTAATCCCAGCACTTTGGGAGGCTGAGGCGGGCGGATGACCTGAGATCAGGAGTTTGAGACCAGCCTGGCTAACATAGTGAAACCAGTTTCTACTAAAAACTAAAAATAAAAATTAGCTGAGCGTGGTGTTGTACGCCTATAATCCCAGCTGCTCGGGAGGCTGAGGCAGGAGAATCGCTTGAACCTGGGAGGCGGATGTTATAGTGAGCTGAGATCATGCCATTCTACTCCATCTTGGGCAAAAAGAGTGAAACTGTTAAAAAAAAAGAAAAGAAAAAGCTAAGATAAAGATTAGATAATGTCACACAGTAAGTGGTAGGATCACTTTATTTTGAACCTATGCCATCTCACTCTAAACTGTTTTCTATGTTATTTCTGCTCTTATTTTTAATGGATTAGTGATTTTTTTTTTTTTTTTTGAGACGGAGTTTCACTCTTGTTACCCAGGCTGGAGTGCAATGGCACGATCTCGGCTCAGCACAACATCTGCCTCCTGGGTTCAAGCGATTCTCCTGCTTCAGGCTCCCGAGTAGCTGGGATTACAGGCATGCGCCACCACGCAGGGCTAATTTTGTATTTTTAGTAGAGACGGGGTTTCTTTATTTTGGACAGACTGGTCTCGAACCCCCAACCTCAGGTGATTCGCCTACCTAAGCCTCCCATAGTGCTGGAACTACAGGCATGAGCCACTGAGCCTGGCGGATTAGGGATATTCTTTATGCACCCACTAAAGCTCTCATAGGCAACCTTATTTCTCATCTTCCTATACTCATACACATACCTAACCCATAGGTCTCTGCCTCCTTCACTTAGGTAGATCTCTTTCTCCCAAGCATCCATCTCTAACTGCCCACATCCTTCAATTCCAAGCAGGCTCACCACATACTGCCTTTCTTTCTTTCTTTCTTTCTTTCTTTCTTTCTTTCTTTCTTTCTTTCTTTCTTTCTTTCTTTCTTTCTCTCTCTCTC
>NW_012114644.1:3907172-3922419 GCF_000951035.1 Colobus angolensis palliatus | reverse complement strand
CTTTTCTTTCTTTCTTTCTTTTTTCTTTCTTTTTTTCTATTACCTTTTCTTCCTTTTGTCCACTGATCCATATTCATCAGAAAATCCATTCATTATTCTTTCTATAAAAACATCTTTCACTCTATTATCTATACATCGGTCAATTAACTTTCTATTTATTCATCTATCCATCTTTCCATCCACTCATTAATTCTTTCATCTTTTATACATCTATCAATCTCTCTATCCACTCTCCAAACATTATCCATCTATCTCAAACCATCCATCCATTAACCATCCACCCATCTATTAAGTCTTCCATCCATCCATCCCTCCATCCATTCATCCGTCCATCCATCATCCATCCGTCCATCCATCCGTCATTCCAGTCATGAACTCTTCCTTCCATTCATCAATAAAGCAAAATAATTTCATTAGATCTAGTGCATTGATATAAGACTCTCCTCAGTCCATACATTTAGTAATTTCTAAATGTTTCTTACTACACGGTAACTCCTTTTTTGTAAGTATATCTATGTACAGGTGTGAGCTTCTGCATACACATTCATGTATACATCCAGAAAATCCAAGTATTACTTAGAAAAAAGACTTAATATCCCTATTCCAGGGCACTCTATATGGCACTCTGTCCATACATCCCTCCACCTTGCTATGCATTCACTCAGTTATTTATTTATTTTTTTATTTATCCAGTTCCACCCCTTTTTCCTGTAAGAAACACTCTTTGATCTCCCCCTATCATTCCTGCACTGATTCCCTTTTCCTCCACCTCAGTCTGGACTTTTTTTTTTCCCCAAGGATCCTGGAGAGAGAGAACCTTACTCTCTTGATTGAGCCTTGAAGGTTGAGAATGGCTTCCTTGACAGCAGTCTAGAGATTTCATAATCTGTCCCCATCACTGTCTAGCACAGAGTTGAACACAGCAAGGGGAGGGAGGCAGAAGCCTGAGACTGAGATTTTGGCAGGTGTAGCTCTGGCCAATGGAGAACGATGGAGGATTCTCCGACGCTTCTCCCTGACCATCCTTCGGGACTTCGGGATGGGAAAGCGGAGCATTGAGGAGCGAATTCAGGAGGAGGCCAGCTACCTACTGGAGGAGTTCCGGAAGACCAAGGGTATGGGGGCCACAAGGGGGAGGGCCACTAGGTGACTGGATGGTTATGGAGCTCTCAGTCAAGAGAAGATGGGCTTTGGTGGGAGAAAGCTCTGGAATGGAAGAAGAGGGAAAATATTAAGAATCCACTGGGATTTCTGGCCAGCTTCCGTATTAAAAGTTTACATGAGCTGGGCATGGTGGCACGTGCCCGTAGCGTCAGCTACTTGTGGGGCTGACTCCGGAGGATGCTTGAGTCCAGGAATTCAAGGTTGCAGTGAGCTATGATCATGCCACTGCACTTCAGTATTGGAGGCACAGTGAGACTCTGTCTCTTAAAAAAACAACAACAAAACAGTTGACATGGAAGACCCTTAGAGACCACTTCTCTAGCAACTTTAATCAGTGGATCTCAGGGGGGTCTGTGAGCTCTTGATATCCTATGCAGATTTTGGTGACATGTGACTTTGTGACTTTTCTTGAAGACGGGCTCAAATTTCATTACATTTGTATATCCATATTGTGGTAAAAAATACATAACATAAAAGTTACCACATTCGCCTCTTTAAGTGTCCAGTTAATTAGTGTTAAGTATATTCATGTTGTGAAAAAAATCTTTTAAGCTTTTATACCTTGCAAATCTGAAACTCTATATTCATTTCATCATGTTTTCAAAGGAGTTCAGTCCCACCATAAAATAAGGTCTAGAAACACTGGGATCTATAGAGAAAGGACACAGAGGCTGGAGAAAAAAAAAAAAAAAACAAAAAAACAGAAAAATAGATAAGAGGTAGAAATAGGACACATTTTCTCTGCATCCAAGGTGCCTTGCTTGGTCTACATGGGTGATTAACAGGTCTATATAAAAGCTTCAAATGCCCATGTACCCCAGATATTATTCATAAAATTGTGTATCTGTGAATATGTGCATTATTCTGGAGAAATTCTTCCCATATCTACTGATCTTGTTTTACAGAAGGTGTAGGTGAGGGCAAGGGAAGAATTTTGTTTTGTTTTGTTTTGAGACAGAGTCTTGCTCTTGTCGCTCAGGCTGGAGTGCAATGGCATGATCTTGGCTCACTGCAACCTCCCCCTCCCAGGTTCAAGCGATTCTCCTGCCTCAGCCTCCTGAGTAGCTCGCATTACAGGCGCCTGCCACCACATCTGGCAAATTTTTTTTATTTTTCGTAGAGACGGGGTTTCGCCATGTTGGCCAGGCTGGTCTCCAACTCCTGATCTTATGATCTGCCTGCCTCGGCCTCACAAAGTGCTGGGATTACTAGGCATGAGCCACCACGCCCGACCAGGAAGGATTTTTTTTAATTGCCCAAATGGAATCATTGGTAGAGCTAGATAGAATTCAGGAACTTTTATAATGTGTCCCTTATCCCACTTCTCCCCAAATATGTGAGTCTCTAACATCAACACATTTATGTAATAATAATACAAAATAATGATTAAGCTCAACTAGCTTTTCTTGAGTGCTTACTGTATGCCAGGCATTGTGCTAATTATTTTATATGGATAATGATATTGAATCCTCATGAATCAATGAAATGGTTCCCAAACCAATTTGCAGATTGGACAATCTAGACCCAAAACACAAAAATGAAGTGGCTCACACATGCAATTAAGTAGTAGAGCTGGGACTCAGATGCATCACTGTGACTCCACACCCCATATTCATGATGATTACCTCTAACATAAACAATTTCCACATTTCCACTACCCAGGTGCCCCCATCGACCCCACCTTCCTGCTGAGCCGCACCGTCTCCAACGTCATCAGTTCTGTTGTCTTTGGAAGTCGCTTCGACTATGAGGACAAGCAGTTCCTGAATCTGCTGCCGTTGATCAATGAGAGTTTCATTGAGATGAGCACTCCCTGGGCACAGGTGCCCACTCAGCCACCTCTCTGTCCACGCACCAACCCCAGTTAACTAAGCACCTTCCTATACCCTACTTGATCCTCCCCACACCCCCGGGAGGTTAGTACAGTAGTTCCCCCTCATTGCTGGGGGATATGTTCAAGACCCCCGTGGATGCCTCAAGCCATGGATAGTGCCCAATTCTACAGATACTAAGTTTTTCTGATATATACATATTGTGATAAAATTCAGTGTATAAATTGAGTGCAGTAAGAGACTGGCATTCATAAGTAATAAAATAGAACAATTATAACAACATATTCTAACAACAGGTATGTGAATGTACTCTTTCTCTCTCAAAATATCTTATATGTAATATTTTTAGACTGCAGTTGACTGCACACATAACTGAAATGGTGGAAGGCAAAACCAGGGTTAAGGGGGAACTACTGTCTCAATAGGACCCAAGTTCCATGAAGCAAAAGGGCCTCACCTGATTCTTAGACCCAGCACTGGACTTTAAGCCCAGCTGTCCAACTCCAGACTCAGCCCATGCGGGCCCCTGGCACCCATCACTGACCAAGTCCCCTTACCTATTCCCACAGCTATATGACATGTACTCTGGAATCATGCAGTATTTGCCAGGAAGACACAATCGCGTCTACTACTTGATAGAAGAGCTCAAGGACTTCATTGCCTCCAGGGTCAAGATCAACGAAGCATCCTTTGACCCCCAAAACCCTCGGGACTTCATTGACTGCTTTCTCATCAAGATGCACCAGGTACCTCCTCTTCTTCCACTGGTCCCTCCCTCTCATCTTCTCAACCTCTAGTCCCTGCAACTTTCAACCAATCTGCAAACATTGAGGGCAAAACAAAACATAAAAAACAAGCATTATTTCACAGAGTTTACTTTTATCTACAGATGAGTATAGAAACTGTAAAAGTATAAACTGTTACAGCTTTGAAACAGACTTTGAATCTAGAAATTTTCGGAATTTGGAAAATTTAGGACCTTGGAAACTTAAAATCTTATACCTTATACATGCCAGAGAGTTATAACTGTAGTTTTGAGTCTTAGAATCTCAAAAACTTAGAAATTTTCTGAAGTTTAAAGTTTAACATTTAAGTTAAACATTTAAGTTAAAGTTAAAAGATTTGAACATGTAGGGACATAGGTATAGAATTTAAATTTCCAAGGGCAAAGGTTTAATAACATAAAAATATAAATTTACAAATGTATAAAATTCTAAGAAATGATGATACAGAAATATTAACCTTCTGAATTTGTTTAGAGATATACATCTATTTCTATATAGAGATATATCTCTGTTTCTATAGATATGTATCTCTATTTCTATATCTCTATAGATATATATCTCTATAGAAATTTAGAATGTTAATACTTCTATATCACCATTTCTTAGAGTTTTATACATTTGTAAATTTATATTTTTATATTGCTGAATCTTTGCCCTTGGAAATTTAAATTCTATACACTACTGTCCCTACATGTTCAAATCTTACAAGGCATCCTACATTCTTCTTCTCCTCCTATCCTCCCTGTTGTTCACTCCATCCCATCCACCCCAGCTTCTGCCTTGCTGTTTCTCTAACACACCAGGCACGTTCCTGCCCCAGGACCTTTGTTCTGACTGTGTTCTCTCCCAGACACGCTTGGTTTACCCAGCTATTGTTTCCCTATACAATAGACAATAAAGCCAATGAGAAAATAAGACAATAGGCCAGGCGCAGTGGCTCACGTCTGTAATCCCAGCACTTTGGGAGGCCGAGGTGGGCGTATCAACTGAGGTCAGAAGTTTGAGACCAGCCTGGCCAACATGGTGAAACCCCATCTCTACTAAATATTCATAAAAAGAAAAATTAGGCAGGCATGGTGGCAGGCGCCGGTAACCCCAGCTACTCGGGAAGCTGAGACAGGAGAATTGCTTGAACCCGGGAGGTGGAGGTTGCAGTGAGTTGGTATCATGCCACGGCACTGCAGTCTGGGCGACAGAGCAAGACTGTAAAAAAAAAAAAAAAAAAAAAAGACAATAAAGACAGAAGAGAGTGACTCCATTCACTATCCCCTCACTCTCAGGATAAAAATAATCCTCCTACAGAATTCAACCTCAAGAACTTGGTCCTCACCACTCTGAACCTCTTCTTTGCTGGCACAGAGACGGTGAGCTCTACACTGCGCTATGGATTCTTGCTGTTAATGAAGCACCCTGAAGTGGAAGGTGAGTCCGCCCTGAGCTGCTTATCTGGTTCCTCCCCCTCCCAACATAAAGAAGACATCACCTTGAAAATCTAGAATCCCACGGCCTCAGCCTCTTCACCCTTTAGAACTTCAGGATGTGAAACATGACATCCTCGACTGTGGGGGTCATTTAACTTAATCTTCTACTTGGTGTCTGTGGCCTGTGGCTATTGTAACAAATTACCAGGAACTTAGTCGTCTAAAACAACACAAATGTATTATCCTCTGTTCTGAATTTCAGAAGTTCAAATAGGCTTTCACTGGCTGACACCAACGGACCATCTGATTCTCTGCCTTTTCTGGGTGTTAAAGCTGTACTGCTTGTAATCCTGGGTTCATGACTCTGTTCTCCATCTTCAAAGCCAGCAGCGTAGCTTCTTCAAACCTCTATTTGCTTCTGGCATCACATCTTTTATTCTTTTTCTTTTCTTTTTGGAGACAGAGTCCTCCTCTGTTGCTCAGGCTGGGGTGCAGTGGCGTGATCTCAGCTCACGCAACCTCTGCCTCCTTGGTTCAAGCGATTCTCCTGCCTCAGCCTCCTGAATAGCTGGGATTACAGGTGTGTGCCACCACACCCAGCTAATTTTGTATTTTTAGTAGAGACAGGGTTTTGCCATGTTGGCCAGGCTGGTCTGAAACTCCTGACCTCAGGTAATCCACCCGCCTTGGCTTCCCAAAATGCTGGGATTACAGGTGTGAGCCACTGCTCCAGCCTGACATCTTTTTTTTCTAACTCTGATTTTCCTGCCTCTCTCTGATGCAGACACACAATATTGTTTTGAGGGCGAATCTCGGCAACCCAGGCTAATCTTTTCATCTCAAGATTCTTAATTTACTGGCATTTTCAAAGTCTCTCTCGTCTTTTTGTTACCCTTATATACATAGCCTTCCAGGCATTAGGTTTTAGAGACTTGGAGGTGGTTATCTCTGATGGCCATTATTGAGCCATCCATCCTGCCAGAGTTAAATAGAATCCGTCTCCAATAACTTATGATCTGGTCCATTTGAGTAACTTTAGTAACGAGGAACTCACTACTTGCTTAAGGAAAATTCCCAATTTTGGCCCCTCTCCTTAATAATGCAATTCGAAACAAGCCAAAGGATTTCTCCTGGTGCAGATGAGAGACACTAACACACTTCCACTCAAATGTTTCTAGTCTCACCTCCATCGTCTGAGTTGTCGTTCACTGGTCTAAATAATCAGGTCAGGTGCGGTGGCTCACGCCTGTAATCCCAGCACTTTGGGAGGCAGAGATGGGCAAATCACTTGAGGCCGGGACTTCAAGACCAGCCTGGCCAACATGGTGAAACACTGTCTCTACTAAAAATGCAAAAAACAGCCAGGTGTGGTAGCACACACCTATAATCCCAGCTACTTGGGAGGCTGAGGCATGAGAATCGTTTGATCCCAGGAGGCAGAGGTTGCAGTGAGCCAAGATTGCAGCACTGCACTCCAGCCTGGGGACAGAGCGAGACTCCGTCTATAAAAAGAAAAAAGAAAAGAAAAGAAAACCAAATATTTATCGGATGCTTCTATGTGCCAAGCACTGTCCTAGTTCCTTGTACACCAGACTTTATGTAATGTTTACAATTCTATGACCTTGTCCAACCATCACATTCATTTTGAAGATGATGAAACACAAGTTCAGAAGGTGAAGTCACACAGGTCGGGCGCGGTGGCTCACGCCTGTAATCCCAGCACTTTGGGAGGCCGAGGTGGGCAGATCATGAAGTCAGGAGATCAAGACTATCCTGGCTAACATGGTGAAACCCTATCTCTACTAAAAATATATTAAAAAATTAGCCGGGCGCAGTGGCGGGCACCTGTAGTACCAGCGACTCAGGAGGCTGAGGCAAGAGAATGGCGTGAACCCAGGAGGCGGAGCGTGCAGGGAGCCCACATCATGCCACTGCATTCCAGCCTGGCCAACAGAGCAAGAAGACTCTGTCTCCAAAAACAAAAACAAACAAACAAACAACAACAACAACAACAACAAAAGAAGGTGAAGTCACTCATCCCTAAATCCTAAAACGTGAAGAAGAGTAACTCCACCAGTGGTGATCTTAATCAGTCACATAACCGCTTGCCATTTGTGTCAACCCTGTCCTAGTCACCCAGCATGCCTTTTTCCCATGTTGTAAAAATCTCATGTATGAGAGCCAAGCTGGGACCATAGCTTTTTGATGCTTTTAAGTAAAGACCAAATGTCCTGGCAGCATTCAAGACTCTAAGCTGCCTGTCTGTCGATGTCTGACAAGTAATTGAGCACCACCAGTGTGTCAGTTGTTAAGTTAAAGAAGCGACAAAACAGGCCAGGTGCCGTGGCTCACGCCTGTAATCCCACCACTTTGGGAGGTTGAGGTGGGTGGATCACGGGGTCAGGAGTTCGAGATCAGCTTGACCAACATGGTGAAACCCCGTCTCTATTAAAAATACAAAAATTAACTGGGCAGGCAGCAGGCACCTGTAATCCCAGTTACTCTGGAGGCTGAGGCAGAATAATCACTTGAAGGGTGAAGTGGAGGTTGCAGTGAGCCGAGATCGTGCCATTGCACTCCAGCCTGGGTGACAGGCTGTTAAAAAAAAAAAAAAAGAAAGAAACGACCAAACATGGCTTGCATCTGAGATCTCTTTCTGCTGGAACTAGGAATGCATGATTTGCCCTGGCTTCCCTAACAAAAACACCTCCTGTGTGTGTGTGTGTGTTTTTTCCGCTGTTCTCCACTATATTTTCTGGCCCCTTCCAGCTAGGATCCACGAAGAGATTAACCAGGTGATTGGACCACACCGGCTCCCAAGTGTGGATGACCGGGTCAAGATGCCCTACACAGATGCCGTCATCCATGAAATACAGAGACTGGTAGACATCGTGCCCATGGGTGTCCCCCACAATGTCATCCGGGACACTCAGTTTCGAGGCTACCTTCTGCCCAAGGTGAGGTTGCACCCTCATTGTCTCCCTTCCACTGCACTCCTCTCTCCCCCTGGTTCCCTACCCCTGTAGTCCAACACTGATTTCTCCTAACTGCCCCCATTTTCACCCCAGGGCACAGATGTATTTCCCCTCCTTGGCTCTGTCCTCAAAGACCCCAAATACTTCCGCTACCCAGATGCCTTCTACCCCCAGCACTTTCTGGATGAGCAGGGCCGCTTCAAGAAGAATGAAGCCTTTGTGCCTTTTTCCTCTGGTAGGTTTCTCTGGTCTGACTTCCCCCAGGCATGTGCTAAATCCACCCCTCAGCCACTGATCTGTATTTGCAGTTCAAGTAACAATGTGGATTTGAAGGTTATATCTTAGAGCCATAAAGTTTTAGAATTCTATAATTAGTAAATATTAGTACGATTGACTCTGATAATTAGAAAAAAAAAAGGATGGTAATTGCACTAACCAGGGCATAAACCAACTGGCTGTTAAGAAGAAAATAAGATATATTTTCTATTTTTCCAGCCGGATAGTCTCTGAACCTTTGCCATTGATCTACGAAAGCAGTCATAGACAATATGTAAATGAATGAGCATGTGTGTGAGCCTGAAAAACTGTTTATGGACAATGAATTTGAATTTTGTTTTATCTTCATATATCACAAAAGAGTCTTTTTTTCCCAACTATTTTAAAATGCCAAAAGCATTCCTAGTTTGCAGGCTGTATGAACATAAGCAGCACGGCAAATTTGCCCAACAAACAGTCATTTGCCTACTCATGGTATAAAATATTTATGCAGCAACATTTTAAGTGTTTGTTGGCAGGGCAGAGTGGCTCACACCTGTAATCCCAGCACTTTGGGAGGCCAAGACAGATAGAGCATTTGAGGACAGGAGTTCGAGACAAGCCTGGCCACCATGGTGAAACCCTTTCTCTACTAAAAATACAAAAATTAGGCAGGCATGGTGGCGTGTGCCTCTAATCCCAGTTACTCGGGAGACTGAGGCACAAAAATCACTAGAACCTGGGAGCTGAGGTTGCAGTGAACCGAGATCATGCCACTGCACTCGAGCCTTTGAGACGGAGTGAGACCCTGTCTCAAACAAACAAAAAACAGCAACACAAAGTGTATGTTGTTTGGATCCTGGAGCCAGGGCAGTGGTTGGGAACCTGGACTCCACTCCACCTTTTGGAAATGGTGGGGCCTTGGGAGAGTCACTTCAGCCCCCATTTGTGAAACAGGGATTCATCCCTCCAAACGATTGGAAGAGCGGCTTACAAACAGTAGGTGTTATTAACGGTAAGTTTCCACTTTTTTTCTCACCAGTATCTGGCACCTAATAGGCATTTAACAAACCCTTGAGGAACTGAAATGAACACAACCTCGAAACTCATGGATCCTATAGAACCATTCCCTCTTGGAATAGGATGGAATCAGAGCCATCAGAGAAGTAGCAGGTCCTAGCTGAGCCTAACTATAGACACCCACTAAGCCTGTGTAACACCCCTTTATAAAGCAGACACAGTCATGAGCCCTTAGGTGCTGATGAGGCAGCTGAGGCTCAGTGGGGTGGTCAGTCCAGACACCCCCGACACCCCATGACCTGTGCAGGTGCGACCCTTCCTTCTGTCCTCCCCTGTGCCTGCAGGAAAGCGCATCTGCCTGGGCGAGGCCATGGCCCGAATGGAACTCTTTCTCTACTTCACCTCCATCCTTCAGAACTTCTCTCTACGCTCGCTGGTGCCACCTGGGGACATCGATATCAACCCCAAGCTCTCAGGCTTTGGCAACATCCCCCCAACCTATGAACTCTGCCTCGTGGCCCGCTGAGCGCCACCTCCTGCGGGGCAAGGAGGAAGTGGGGAAGAACGCAGCTCTCCTCTCATGTTCAGGAGCACCTGCTCTTCCTCATCTTACTAATCCTCACAGCATCTCTAAGAGGAGGCACTATGATTACAGAGTCAGCCAGGGTCACCTGAGAATGTACAGCTGCGTGTCTTCCCCTCCCATAGAAGAGCAACGCCCTGTGCAAGATTTGCTCCTCTGCCTGCAGTTTTCACGGTCACATGGTCACCGTGGCTTAGGTTTCTGGCTGCATCAAATTCTTAGTGTAGACCCTGTGTCTTCATGTTGTCCCTTTTTGTGTGTGCTGTGATTTTGGCCAAAATGTAGTCTAAAATCCTGTCTGCTTGGTTCTCGTCTTTACTCACCAGCCCCCGAAAAGTCAACAAAGACCTCAAGTTTGTTGAGTGTAGCAAGTTTATTGTGTATTGTGTGTGACAGTGATGTAGGGTACAGTCAACAGCTTGAAATGTCTTTCTTGATTTGTTATTAGTTATAGTTTCTGCCAGCTCCCCTCCAGTGACTTCCCCTGGGTAAAATGCCCCATCTTCACCCATCTTGCTGACTCATTACCTTTCTCCACCATCATCTCTTCTAATCTTCCTTTCTGGTTGCTCTCAGTTGAACTCCCAATTCCAAATACTCCCCAGTCCATTTGTTTGTTTTGAGATATAGTCTTACTCTGTGGCCCAGGCTGGAGTGCAGTGGCACCATCTAGGCTCACTGCAACTTCCGCCTCCCAGGTTCAAGCAATTTTTGTGCCTTGGCCTCCCAAGTAGCTGAGATTACAGGCATGTGCCACTGCACCTGGCTAATTTTTGTAATTTTAGTAGGGATGGGGTTTCGCCATGTCGCCCAGGCTGGTCTCGAAATACTGACCTCAAGTGATTCACCCACCTTGGCCTCCCAAAGTGCTGGGATTATAGACATGAGCCACCATGTTTGTCCTCCCCATTCCGTTTTTGAGGATAGCTCAGTTGTTCCCACCTTCTATCATTCCTTTTCCAAACTCCATTAACTGACAACAACGTTCCCTCTTTTTCATTTATTCAGCCAATATTTATTGAATACCCAGCATGTGCCAGCATAGTCTTCAGGGACTTGGAATCCATCAGTAAGCAAAACAGACAAAAACTCCTGCCTTCAAGGAGCTTACATTCTAGTAAGGAAGGTGAACAATAGAGTACACATGAAATAAATATGTGAAAGACACACTGTGTTAGAAAAGCAAGGCTGGTAAGTGGGATACACATTCTGTGATTGGAATTGTAAATGGATGGTTAGGGGTGGTTTCACAAGGTGATGGAGCAACAAGCCATGAAGATATCTGGGAAGGGAGTGTTCCTGGCAGAATGATTAAAAACAGCAGCAGCCGGGCGCGGTGGCTCACGCCTGTAATCCCAACACTTCGGAGGCCAAGGCGGGCAGATCACGAGGTCAGGAGATGGAGACCATCCTGGCTAACACAGTGAAACCTCGTCTCTACTAAAAATACAAAAAATTAGCTGGGCGTGATGGCGGGTGCCTATAGTCCCAACTACTCAGTAGGCTGAGGCAGGAGAATAGTGTGAACCTGGGAGGCAGAGCTTGCAGCGAGTCAAGATCTTGCCACTGCACTCCAGCCTGGGCGACAGAACGAGATACCATCTAAAAACAAAAACAAAAACAAAAACAAAACAAAACAAAACAAACAAAAAAATGGCAGCGACCCGGTGCAATGGTTCACGCCTGTAATCCTCATACTTTGGGAGGTCAAGGTGGGCACGTCGCCTGAAGTCAGGAGTTTGAGACCAACCTGACCAACATGGTGAAAACCCCATCTCTATGAAAAATACAAAAGTTAGCTGGGCTTGGTGGCAGGTGCCTGTAATCCCAGCTACTCAGGAGGCTGAGGCAGGAGAACCGGTTGAACCTGAGAGGCAGAGGTTGCAGTGAGCTGAGATTGCGCCACTGCACTCCAGCCCGGGCAACAGTGTGAGATCCCGTCTCTAACAAACAAACAAACAAACCAGCAGAATCCTAAGGCAGGAGGCTGTGTGTATCCAGGAATCCACAGGGAGCACGTGTAGCTGGCATGGAGGAGGAAGACAGAGTAGGAGAGAAGGAAATGAGGCCAGAGAGGTGATGGGGGCCAGACTGTGTGGGGTCTTATGTGCCAAGGTGAGGTCTTGGCTTTTACCCTGAAAGTGGTCGAGGTCTTTGAAGGGATGGTGAGCGGAGGGTGACATGTACTGACATATTTTATGGGGCTCACACTAGGTATCATATGATGGATATGAAAGCAAAGACCTATTAGCAAGCTACTGCAACTGGTGGTGTTGACTCAGACCCAGCAGCAGCAGTGAAGCTGGGCAGAATATGGTAGATTTGAAACCTGTTTCACTGCCTGAGATGGTGGGGTTTGCTATGGTATTGTACATAAGGTGTGAGAGAAAGAGGGAGTTCAGGCAGGAGTGCAAGGATAGCATCTCATCTTTGATCACTTCTTCTTCAACCTGTCACCTCCAGGGAACCTCAGAACCCATAACAGTCAGGGTTCCTTTTTTTTTTTTTTTCTGAGACAGTGTCCCACTCTCTCACCCAGGCTGGAATGCAGTGGTGCGATCTCAGCTCACAGCAACCTCTGATTCCCAGATTCAAGTGATTCTCCTGCTTCAGCCCCTTGAAGTAGCTGGGGTACAGATGCACACAATCATGCCTGGCTAATTTTTGTATTTTTAGTAGAAATGGAATTTCACCATGTTGACCAGGCTGATCTCAGACTCCTGACCTCAGGTGATCCACTTGCCTCGGCCTCCCAAAGTGCTGGGATTACAGGCGTGAGCCACTGGCCTGGCCAGAGTTCCTATTTTTAAGCAACATAAAGTGACTTCGGTTCCTTTAAGTAAAAAGGCTGTTAGCTACTGGAAGGTGATTGTTTAGCTCACAAAATTAACAGCAATTCTGGAAAAACAGGGTAAGAATATGAGTAGAAAAAAGAGGCTGTGGTAGGGGACCACCAGCCAAGGTAATGTTCACAGCTATTCGGTAGGACCTGCTGCCACACCACCCATCTCCTGAGTACTGAACACCTGACCCACCCCCTGGGTACTGCCATGGGACTCTAGACCCACTGATGCCACTATAGACAATTTCCTGATTGTCTCTGTGTTTTTGTCTCACATCTTCATGATTAAGAGTTCCAGACATCCAGCCACATGGTAAAGCCTTAGGGTTCAAGGTGAGGTCAGGAAGAATGAATACCTTCTTCAGCTGTTGTAGTGGGAGGCAAAGCCTTACCTCTGATCAAGAGCCACACAATAGGAGGTACTTAGAAAATCAGAAAAGAGTTTTGAGACTGTGTGTGTAATAAACAATAAATGCGGCCAGGCATGGTGACTCACGCCTGTAATCCCAGCACTTTGGGAAGCCAAGGTGGGCAGATCACTTGAGGCCAGGAGTTCGAGACCAGCCTGGCCAACACAGTGAAACCTCGTCTCTACTAAAAATAGAAAAAAAATTAGCCAGGCCTAGTGGTGCATCCCTGTAATCCCAGCTACTTGGGAGGCTGAGACACAAGAATCACTTGAACTCGGGAGGTGGAGGTTGCAGTGAGCCAAAATAGTGCCACTGCACTCCAGCCTGGGCAACAGAATGAGATTCTGTCTCAAAACAAACAAACAAACAATAAATGCCATTATGTACATTATGGGAATTAGATCCTTGGGGAAGCTGAGACTTAGATGGAGTTAGGGGGGTCCATCATTTTATTGGAGGGAGGTGGGTAACGCATGTGAAAGACAAAAAAGGAAGGAAGCAGATGACACTGGTAGCAGAAAAAGTCTTCAGATCAGGATGCAGATCCAATACTTGTGAAAGAAAAGAAGGAAGGAAGGAGGATTGGACAGGGACAGGCCAAGACCACCAGGCAGAGATAACAGACCCATAATCCAGAGAAGAATGGTGTTAGGGATGGCTTATGTTGGGCAGATAGGGTCATGCCCTGGATCCCAGAGTCCTTGATTACCATTTGGGGCTTCCTTGGAAAAGCATGGGTTCCGCTCCATGCTGAGGTGGGTCCTAATGGTGCTGCAACTAGAGACTCTCAGCTCACTGCACTTCTTGAAGATGATTGGAACGTTCTTCATGAATGAAGATTCAAGTAACACATCTCTATGCCCACCACAGACACCAACATACAAACCCACATCATTAAAGCCTTGGCACCCCTTCTATAAATAGAACATCTTAGAGCTACAAACACACCTCACAAGTACACAGCACAATGGGCATCAGACATTTTTAGCTGCGAAAACCTTTTTTCAAATGATCTTACGTGCAAATAGAATACACAAAGTATCATAGTATAGATATCATAGCATATAGAGAGAGTCCTATAGCATATATTGCTAGCACACAAACATATCAAAATTTAACATTCAATGTACAATTTCCGCTGAGTGTATATCCCTTTCACACCAACATAAAGTTGAAAAATTGTAAGTTGAACAATTGTAAGTTGGGGACTGTCTATGTCATGTTTTGCCATATGTTACAGGGACAACAATGTATTAGATACACATATTTTATACAGTTGTTTTAAAATCAGTTGGAAGCAAAATAAATACACATTTTTACTGTATTTTACCATTACATAATTGCCTTTCTGGTGCTGTTTTTTCTTCACATGGATTCAAATTACAATTTGGGTCACTTGCTTTCAGCCTGAGAAACTTCCTTTAGTTTTTCTAGTAAAGTGGGTCTGTTAGCAATGAATTCTCTCACTTTTTATCTTGGAAAGTATTTCATCTTCTTATTGGAAAGATAGATTTTATGGTTGAAAAATTTCTTTGTTAACACTTTTTTTTTCTTTGAGTACCTTTAATGTGTCATCCCGATGCCTTCTGGCTTCCATTGTTTCTGCTGAGAAACAGGCTGTTATATTAATGGGGTTCACTTGAAACTGATGAGTCTTATTTCTTTTCTGCTTTCCAGATCTTCTGCCTACTTTTGAATTTCAATATTTTTTATTATGAAATATCCATTTATGGATATCTGCATTTATCCTACTTGGAATTCATTGTGCTTAATGAATGTGTAGGCTATTGCCATTATTTCTCTGAATATCTTTTTCTGGCCCCCTTTTCTCTCTGTTCCTCTTCTGGTATGTCCATTATGTGTAGATTGGTGCATTTAAGAGTGTTCCGCATTTCTCTGAGGCCCTGTGTATTTTTCTTCATTCTTAATTTTTCTCTATGCTTCAGGTTGCACAACCAGC
>NW_012114644.1:3871117-3906172 GCF_000951035.1 Colobus angolensis palliatus | reverse complement strand
TTTTTTTTTTTTTTTTAGACAGGGTCTCACTGTATCTCCCAGGCTTGAGTGCAATAGAACATACAGAGCTCACTGCAGCCTTGACCTCCCAGGCTCAAGTGATCCTCCTGCCTCATCCTCCTGAGTAGCTGGGACTACAAGTGTGTGCCACTGCACCCAGCTTATGTTATGTTCAATATGAAACCTGGCCATAAATCTCAGTGAATTCTTAGCATTTTCCCTCCTCTCCCATTCCAAAGCTTTATCCCAGTAAGGCCCATCTTCTCCATAACCATGAGTTCTCCATAACCACCCAGTCACCTAGCAGTCCTCTCCCTGTTGCAGCCATGCCCATGGTCTTCTGGAACTCCTCCTGTATGTAGCTGGCCTCCTGGAGAAGCATCAGAGAATCCTCCATCATTCTCCATTGGCCAGAGCTACACCTGCCAGGATCTCAGTCTTAGGCTTCTGCCTGCCTCCCTTCCTGTGTTTAATTCTGTGCTACACAGTGATAGGGAGGGATTATGAAAGCTCTAGACTGTGCTGTCAAGGAAGCCGCTCCCAACTTTCAAAGGTCAGTCAAGACAGTAATGTTCCATGCCTTCAGGATCCTCAAAAAAAAAAAAAAAAAAAAAAAGTCCAGACTGAATTGGAGGAAAAGGGAATCAGTCTAGGAATGATAGGGGAAAATCAAAGAGCATTTCTTATAGGAGAGACATGAAGCTGCATACATAAATAATTAAGTGGGTTAATGCATAGGAAAGTGGGTGGAGGTATGGCTAGAATGCCATATAGAATGCCCTGGAATGGGGATATTAATTCTATTTTCTATATATCACTTGGATTCTCTGGACACATGCACATATGTGTACACAGAAGCTCACACTTGTACATTGATATGCCTACACAAAAGGGGTTGCTGTGTAGTAAGAAACATTTAGAGATTATCAAATGTGTGGATTGAGAGTCTTATTCCAATACACTAGAAATTTAATAGGAATTTAATGAAGTTATCTCGATTGATGGATGGATGTAAGGAAGCGTTTATGACTGGAATGACTAACGGGTGGATGGATGAGAGACTTAATAGATGGGTGAACGGTTAATGGATGCATGGAGTGAGATAGATGAATAGTGATTGGAAAGGTGGTTGTAAATATTAATAAGTTGTTGAATGATGAAAGAGTTAATGAAAGTGGAAAGTTAATTGGTACATGTATAGATAATAGAGTGAAAGATATTTATACAGAGGAAATAATGAATGGATTTTTTGATGAATTTATGGAAATATGGACAGAAGGATGAAAAGATAAAAGGAGAGATAGATAGATAGATAGGTAGGTAGGTAGATAGATGGAAGGATGGAAAGAGTGTGGTGAGCCTACCTGGACATCCTGGGACAGGCTGGAATGTATCAGGAAGTGGGTAAGAGATACTGAGACCTGTGGCTGGGGTGAGGAGATCCCTAGTGCTGAAGTGTAGGTGTTGGGACAGTAAATCTTTTATATTTTTCTCTAGTGGGTGGGGTCATGACTTATGGACTTATCAGATACACTATAGTGACCAAGAAGTGTCCCCCGCAACACACACACCCAAAAGGGGACAAGCAGCAAAGCACTTTCTCTCTTGTTGAATCCCAGAGCCAGTGGGCTGGGGAGGAAGCCAGGCATCCCTCCTTCTGCTCTCAAAGGTCTCTGTTTTGGGGCTTTAGGAACTGGATTCCTCAGGCCTCAGCCCAGCTGAGTTGGGGGCTCCCCAAAACCTCCACTGACATCTTGATTCCACTGCTTTTCACCTTTTCTGGAGGCTGAGGGAGAGAGCCCTGAGCCTGCCTGTCTCCTTTGGGAAGCTCCACCTGACTGCAGCCTCTGTCTCCCAGCCTGAGCCCCTCACTCCCTCTGGTTCTGTATGATTCATTGTCTGACCTTCCCTGGGGGAGGGAGGCAGTGGTCTGACTTACCCGCCCAATTCAGCAGCCATGGAGCTGGGGGAGGCATCTTTGAGGCTAGTTTGATGGATGGGTGAGAAGAAAGAAAGTATTCCTTCCTGGTCTCCTCCTTATCCTTCACCCCACCCTCTGGAATCATGACAGTTACATTATCACCTCCGCCTTACTCCTTCCCACAGGCAGAGAGCCAGAAAGAGAGGTATGTGGGCAAAGAGTCTGGGGAAGTAAGAAGAGTGCAAGAGAAAAGCTTCCAGGGGGACAGAAGGCAGGAGAAAGAGACAAAGAGAAAGAGAGTGAGAGACAGCGAGAGAGCGCATCAGGGAGAGATGGAGCGAGAGAGAGAGGAGAGAGAGAGAGAGAGAGGAGGGAGACAGAGAAAGGAAGACAGGAAGGAAGAAGGGAAGACAGAGAGCACCAGGGAGAGATGGGGGAGAGAGAGAGACAGAGAAACAGACGGAAAGAGAGACAGAGGAGAGAGTGACGGAGAGAGAGAGACGGAGAGAAATGGAGAAAGAGAAAGAGAGACAGACAGCACCACGGAGAGATGAGAGAGTGAGAAGAGAGAAAGAGAAAGAGAGAGAAGAGAAGAGAGATGAAAAGAGAGAGAAAGACAAAGAGCAACAAGGAGAGATGGAGAAAGGAGAAGAGAGACAGAGAGACAAAGAGAGACCGAGAGCACCAGGGAGAGATGGGGGTGGTGAGAGAAATGAAAAGAGAGAGAGAGAGAGAGAGACAAAGAGAAAGAGAGAGAGACAGAGAAACAGACGGAAAGAGAGACAGAGGAGAGAGTGACGGAGAGAGAGAGACGGAGAGAAATGGAGAAAGAGAAAGAGAGACAGACAGCACCACGGAGAGATGAGAAGAGTGAGAAGAGAGAAAGAGAAAGAGAGAGAGAGAAGAGAAGAGAGATGAAAAGAGAGAGAAAGACAAAGAGCAACAAGGAGAGATGGAGAAAGGAGAAGAGAGACAGAGAGACAGAGAGAGACAAAGAGAGACCAAGAGCACCAGGGAGAGATGGGGGTGGTGAGAGAAATGAAAAGAGAGAGAGAGAGAGAGAGACAAAGAGAAAGAGAGAGAGACAGAGAGCGCAAGGGAGATATGGAGACAGAGAGAGATGGGGGGAGGAGAGAGAGAGATGGAGAGAGAGAGAGCACACACCAGGGAGAGATAGAGGGAGTGACACACAGAGAGAGATGGAGAGAGAGAAAGAGAGGTGATAGCACCAGGGGGAGATGGGAGAGAGAGAGAGAGAGAGAGACAGAAAGAGACACACACGAAGAGCACCAAGGAGAGATGGAGGGGGGAAGAGAGAGACAGAGAGAGAGAAAGAGAGACCAAGAGCACCAGGGAGAGATGGAAGGTTGAGACAGATGGAGAGATGGAAGGTTGAGACAGATGAAGAGAGAGAGAGAGACAAAGAGAGAGACAGAGAGACAGCACAAGGGAGAGATGGGGAGAGAGCGGTGGGGAGGGGAGAGAGAGATGGAGAGAGAGAACCAGGGAGAGATGGAAAGAAAGGGAGAGACAGAGAGAACCAGGGAGAGACAGAGAGAGAAGGAAAGAGAAAGTGCCAGAGAGAGAAGGGGGAGAGGAAGGGAGGGAAAGGGGGAAGGAGAGGGAGGGAGGGAAGAAGGTGGGAAGGGGTGGAGGGAATAACTGGGACCCAGTGAAACAGGGAGAAGGAATCTGAGAAAGGCACAGGACACCGTTAGAGGGAGAAGCGGAGAGAGGTGGAAAGAGACACCCACAGAGGAAGGAAGAGGTGGGCAGTTAGGGAGATGCTCACTCAGAAAGGTGTAGGTGGAGATATAGACAGACCCAGAGCCCTGGAAAGACCTAGACAAGTGACAAAGAGAGACTCAGAGGAGAGAGTCAGAGAAGTACAGAGTGACTGATCTAGAAGTTCAAAGAGAAGGACAGAGAGACACAGGAAAAGAAGAAACAGCCCAGTGAAGGAGGCAGAGACTTGCCTGGGGCAGAAACGGAGGGTGGCAGCAGGGAGGAGAAATACCATCTGATCTCAGGGGTGGGTGGCCCTGCCCAGACATGCCAGCGTGGCCTGGGAAGCCTTGTGAGCAGCCAGCATGTCATTATTTTTCTAGTACCTCTTGTGTTCCAGGCCCTGCCAAGACGATTTCTTTTAATCCCAACAACAAGTATCAATGATAACCATTACAGCTCATTCTTACAGTGCACAATGATATCCCAGACTTTTTGCAATTGCAAAAAGCTCTTTGCACCTACCTCACCAAATCATCAAACAGCCCCACGAGAGACACTATGATGATCTCTGTCTACAGAGGCCGAAATAAGGCACACAGAGAGCTTAAGTCACTTCTCAAAGGCACCAGCATGGAGCTGGGATTCAACATCCAGACACTCTGGCTGCAATTCGTGATGTTGTCTTCTTCATTCCTGAGAGACAGAGAGCTGAAAACTCTAAAGATGTGGCCCCCAGATTTGGAGAAGTGGGAATTCCTATGCAGGTGTCAAAAGATCAACCAGAGGAGCCAATGAACACCCTGAAATAGTCATGCAGCTGGGTGTCATCGTGCCGTGCCTACCTAGAAAAACTGCATGCAAGTTTTTGCAAGTTTTGGACCCCTTGAAGGCTCAGCTCTTATTTATTCCACAAATATTTATTGTGAACCATACTATATGTCAGTTCTGGAGGGTGGGGGAACACACAGGGACCAAGCAAACCATGACAAAGGTAATAATTAAATAAATGAGAACCAGCCAGGCATCATGCCTCACACCTGTAATCTCAGCTCTTTGGGAGGTCAAGATGGGACGATTGTTTGAGACCAAGAGTTTGAGACCAGCCCAGGCAAAATAGCAAGACTCCATCTCTCCAAAAAATTTAAAAGTTAGCCAGAGGTAGTGTCACACACCTGTAGTCACCACTACTCAGGAGTCTGAGGTGGGAGGATTGTTTGAACCCAGGAGTTGGAGGCTGCAATGAGCCATGATCACACCTCTGCACTACAGTCTGGATGATACGGTTTGGCTGTATCCCTACCCAAATCTCATCTTGAATTGTAGCTCCCATAATCCCTACATGTTGTGGGAGGGACCCGGTGGGAGATCATTGAATCATAGGGGTGATTTCCCCCATAGTGTTCTCACAGTAGTGAATAAGTCTCGTGAGATCTGTTGGTTTTATTAGGGGAAACCCCTTTCACTTGGTTCTCATTCTCTCTCTTGCCAGCTGCCATGTAAGACGTGCCTTTTGCCTCTCACTATAATTGTGAGGCCTCCCCAGCCATGTGGAACTGTGAGTTTATTAAACCTCTTTTTCTTTATAAATTACCCAGTCTAGAGCATGTCTTTATCAGCAGCATGAAAACGGACTAATACAAAGGACAACAGAGCAAGACTCTGACTCTATAAATAATTAAAGATAGATGATAGATAGATAGATAAATAGATAGATAGATAGATAGATAGATAGATAGATAGATAGATAGATAGATAAATAGACAGGAAATAAGGACCCTGCCCTCCCAGAGTTGTCATTTTAGCAGGAGGAGGTATTATCAGAGCCAATGCCTGCTTGCTCCCGGAAGGTGCCAAGCTTGCTTTCTCACCTCTGGGCTTTTGACCTTGCTGTTCCCTCAGCTGAGAAGGCTTCTCCCCATATCCTCCCATGGCCAACTCTCAGAAGTCTTCTCAAAGGAACCCTCTCTGACCACTCAATCTGAAGTAATCCGCCCTGGAACCCTTGTACACTGTTGATGGTAATGCAAATTAGTAGAGCCACTTTGAGGAACAAAATGGAGGTTCCTTAAAAAAAAAAAAAAAAAAAGTGGAAATAGGTCAGGTGTGGTGGCTCGTGCCTGTAATCCCAGTACTTTGGGAAGCTGAGGCAGGTGGATCACCTGAAGTCAGGAATTCGAGAGCAGCCTGGCCAACATGGTGAAACTCCATCTCTGCTAAAAATACAAAAATCAGCCAGGCGTGATGGCGGGCGCCTGTAGTCCCAGCTA
This sequence comes from Colobus angolensis palliatus, assembly GCF_000951035.1. Classification (NCBI taxonomy): domain Eukaryota; kingdom Metazoa; phylum Chordata; class Mammalia; order Primates; family Cercopithecidae; genus Colobus; species Colobus angolensis. Next base: position 3,900,256 of record NW_012114644.1, on the reverse strand, counting down.
CTCAGGATGCTAAGGCAGCACAATTGCTTGAAACCAGGAGGCGGAGGCTGCAGTGAGCTGAGATCATGCCACTGCACTCCAGCTTGGGTGACAAAGTAAGACTCCGTCTCAAAACCAAACCAAACCAAACCAAACAAACAAACAACAACAGAAAAAAAAACACTAAAAATAGAGCTACCATGCAATGCAGAAATTCCACTGCTAAGTGTATATATATATTAAAAAAGGAAATCTGTATACTGAAGAGATGTCTGCACTCCCACTTATTTTGCAGCTCTGTTCACAACAGCCAAGACATGGAATCAGCCTAAGTGTTCACATGGTGTCCGTACAGAAGGGAGAACTATTCCGCCATTAAAGAAGAATGAGATCCTGCTGTTTGCAGCAACATGGATGGAACTGCAGGACATTATGTTAGGTGAAATAAGCCAGGCACAGAAAGGCAAACTGCACATTCTCACACATTCATGGGAGCTAAAAATTAAAACAATTGAACTGATGGAGATAGAGTAGAATGACGGTTGCCAGAGGCTGGGAAAGGTGGAGTTGAGGGAGAGGGGATGGCTAATGGGTACAAAAATATGGCTAATGGGTACAACAAATAAGATTTTGTTTTTGATAGTACAACCAGGTGATTATCGTCAGTAATAATTTGTTGTACTTTCTTTTTTTTTTTTTTTTTTGAGACTGAGTCTCACTTTGTGGCCCAAGCTGGAGTGGAGTGGCACAAACTTGGCTCACTGCAAACTCCACCTACCAGGCTCAAGCAATTCTCCCGCTTCAGCCTTCTGATTAGCTGGGATTAGAGATGTATGCCACCATGCCTGGCTAATTTTTTTTTGTATTTTTGTAGAGACGGGGTTTCACCATGTTGCCCAGGGTGGTTTCAAACTCCTCAGCTCAGGCAATCTGTCCACCTCGGTCTCCTAAAGTGCTAGGATTACAGTCATGAGCCACTGTGCCCAGGCTTTGGTACATTTTAGCATAACAGAGGGAATATAATTGTAATGTTTGTAACACAAAGAAATGGTGAGTGCTTGAGGTGATGGTTACCCCATTTACCCTGACGTGATTATTATAAGTGACTATACACTGTATGTCTATCTACATTGTATGTATTTGATTACACCTTGTATGTCTTATCGAAATATCTCACATACCCCATAAATATATACACCTACTATGTAGCCACAAAGATTTTTAAAAATAAAAATAATTGCATAGAGTCCTCAAACCCCAATCTCCGTACTTTTGTTGCCTTGCTCCAACCCAGGACCACAATTCAAAGCCTCAAGTCTATCAGAATTTCTCCCTACAGTCTGCCTCCTCTCCATTTCACCTTACAAAATTCCAGAAGCTTCTGTAGTTAATATACAAGCCAAAAAGGAACTCCCAAGCTTGTCTGTGGAGTCTCACCCAAAGTTGTACCCCAACTGCCTAGCTGTTTCCCGTCCACCCACCTCCTCCTTTTCCATCCCTTCCGCACTAACCCATCTCACCACCTGGACAGACTTGAGAAAGTCCCGTGGTTTATTTGCAAAGTGCTCCTCCAGAAAGGGCAGAGGCCAGCGCCCAGGAGAGAGGCAGCCCTGGGAGGTAGGATGGCCCCAGATCCAGAGTAGTAAGAGGTCACTAGGGACAATGAGGAGTGAGGAGGCTGAGGGCTCTGTGGTCCTCATTCCACCCACCTTCCATTCTGCTGTCGCTCTTAAAAGACAAGTTGCTCTGTTTGTTGCCTTATTTCTGTGTTGGTGACAGAAGATGTGCCATGCATTTGCACTGGCAGAGTTCCTGCTAACTCTTCAGAGGCTACAAGGAGCCCGAAGCTGGCAGGTGCTGCAGAGGCCAACAGGTTAGCATCTCAGGGCTGAGTCCCAGAGCCAGCTTCCCATTGACCACAGACTGGCTGATGTATCCTTGTGATAAAGATATTAAACTTGCAACCTCTCCTTCAGGGAAGGGTGGTGGTCCTGCTGGTGGAATGTGTGGAGGCTGGATTTATTTATTTATTTATTTATTTATTTATTTATTTATTTATTTTTGAGATGGAGTCTTGCTTTGTCGCCCAACCTGGAGTGCAGTGGCAGGATCTGGGCTCACTGCAACCTCTGCTTCCCGCATTCAAGTGATTCTCCTGTCTCAGCCTCCCGAGTAGCTGGAACTACAGGTGCGTGCCACCACGCCTGGCTCATTTTTGTATTGTTGTTGTTGAGACAGGGTTTCGGTATATTGGTCAGGCTGGTCTCGAACCCCTGACTTGAGGTGATCCACCTGTCTCAGCCTCCCAAAGTGCTGCGATTATAGGCATGAGCCACCACCTCCAGCCTGGAGGCTGGATTTCGACTGGTTCCATTGCAACAATAGCGCTAAGCTTTACCAAAAGGTGGCACTGCAGCATGGGGGATCGAGAGTAGCTGGCAGGCAGAATTGGGGGCATCCTGGGCCCTTTGGGGATGAGAATTTATTCTGGGCTTCAGAAGAAAGTGGGATATGCAGGAGACATAGTCTGATAGAGAGGCCTAGCTCCATTTTGGGAGGGCTGTGGGGGTAGGGGATGCTGATTAGCCACTCATTCATTCATTCATTCATTCATTCCTCAGCAAATATTTTGAACACCTGTCATAGGCCACACGCTGTGTTGAGAGTACAGTGATGAGCAAGACAATGGTTTGGCCCTGCACAGAGTTGGTACTGAGGTGAGGAAGGCGTTCTCACCAACATTCCTTCCAGAAAAGTCCCTAGGGACCTGACAACAAAATAATCACACACAAAATGGCACAGACCACCTCTTGACCTGGGGAGGTCAGGCTTTAGAGATGTTTATTTAATTCTCAGGGAATTGAAGGAACATACCAGGGAATCCAAAGCACCAGTGCAGAATCCCACAGCTCAGGGAACCTGGGCCAAGGAGGCTTTTGACAGAGGGAAGCAGTAGGAAGAGGCAGCTGGGAATGAGGATGGGGGAAGACTACAGCAGTGTGTGACTGTGGTCTACAACAGGCACGAACCTCAAAAATAGCATTCAACGTGAAAGCAACCAGACACAAAAGATCACATATTACGCCTGTAGTATCAGCACTTTGGGACGCTGAGGTGGGTGGATCACCTGAGGCCAGGAGCTCACGACCAGCCTGGCCAACATGTCCCTACTAAAAGTAAAAGAAAATTATCCAGGTGTAGTAGCACATGCCTGTGATCCCAGCTACTTGAGAGCCGAGGCAGGAGAATCTCTTGAACCTGGAAGGCGGATTTGCAGTGAACCAAAATCGCGCCACAGCACTCCAGCTTGGGAGACAGAGGAAGGCTTAGTTTCAAAAAAAAAGAAAAAAGAAAAAAGTCAAATATTGTACGATTCTGTTCATAGGAAATAATTACAATCGGTAAGTCCACAGAGACAAGAACCAGACTGTCAGGGGCTGAGATGAAAAGGAGAATGGGGTATGGGGAGTGACAGCTTGACAGGTATGGGTTTTGTTGGGGGGAGATAATGAAAATATTTGTAACTAGGTGAATCACCTGACATCAGGAATTTGAAACCACCTAAAAATACAAAATTTAGCGGGCATGGCGGGGGACACCTGTTATCCCAGCTACTCCAGAGGCTGAGGCAGGAGACTCTCTTGAACCCAGGATGTGGAGGTTGCAGTGAGCTGAGATGGCGCCACTGAACTCCAGCCTGGGTGACAGAGCGAGATTCTGTCTCAGAAAAAAAGAAAATGTTTGGAACTAGATGGTGGTGGTTGTACAGCTTTGTGAGTGAACCACATGCCACTAAATTGTACACTTTAAAATGGCTAATTTTATGTTATGTGAATTTCATCTTAATTTTTAAAATTATATATATATGGCCAGGCACGGTGACTCACACCTGTAATCCCAACACTTTGGTAGGCCAAGGCGGGTGAACCACTCGAGTGCAGGAGTTCGAGACGAGCCTGGCCAACATGGTGAAACCCCATCTCTACTAAAAATACAAAAATTAGCCGAGCTTGGTAGTGCACACCTGTAATCCCAGCTACTAGGGAGGCTGAGGCAGGAGAATTGCTTGAACCCAGGGAGTGGAGGTTGCAGTGTGAGCTGGGATCACACCAATGCACTCCAGCCTGGGCGACAGAGTGAGACTCCATCTCAAAATATATATATGTAATTATATATATATAATATTGTATATTATAATTTTCAATAATCTCACTTCTTCACTCACTTGCAATGTGACCTCAGACAACTGGTGCCATGAAGGGGAAGGAAGCTGGCTTGCTGCAGGTCTCTCAGAGGCAGGAAGTTGAGGGGAGTCAGAGCCACTGTCTACAGAGGTGGGGACACTGAATGACCCTGGAATCCTTTGACCCCTTCCCTCAGCCCCTTCAGCGGGGCAGGAAGCGGATCTGGTACGTTGGGGGTATTTTGCCCACACCACTCTCCTGGGGTGTCAGGTCGATGTCTTCAGGAGCCACGGGGCTGGCCACGGAGAAGTTCTGGAGGATGGTGGTGAAGAAGAGGAACAATTCGTTGCGGGCGATGCCTTCACCAAGACAAATCCGCTTCCCTGTGGACACAGAAGGTCACCAGCATGGGCACAGGGCAGGTGCATATTCTTTGCCCTGATACGTCCCTAAGTCCAATGTATGTCCATTGCAACAGATTTGCATAAGACTGGCCTTTAACCTACAATTCAGGGTGAACTTTGAGGAAGCTGCTCTGAAACCAGGTGCAAATCTTTAAGTGGATGTGCCATGTTCATTTCTCACTCACTCTCTCTCCTTTTTTTTTTTTTTTTTTTGAGATGGAGTCTCTCTCTGTCACCCAGGCTGGATCACAGTGGCACCATCTCGGCTCACTACAACCTCCGTCTCCCACAGGGTTCAAAGGATTCCCATGCCTCAGCCTCCCAAGTAGCTGGGATTACAGGTACCTGCCCCATTTTTAGTAGACATAGGGTTTCACCACGTTGGCAAAGCTGGTCTCAAACTCCTGACCTCAGGTAATCCACCAGCCTTGGCCTCCCAAAGTGCTGGGATTACAGGCATGAGCCACTGTGCCCAGTGCCATGTTCATTTTTCTAGTAGAGAGTGGGTACCTTCTGTTACAGTTCCAAAGGGTTTGGTGACCTCCACAGAGTATAATGACCCACTTCTGGTTGTGTGTGTGTGTGTGTGTGTACCTCTACATGTGTGAGTGCGAGCATATTTATGACAACATTCTTAGTGTTCTTCACTTCTCATATGGGGAGAATGGCACCTCTCTCAAAGGGCTCGTGTGGGGTTAAAGGAGACAATTGACAAAATTCTTAGAATAGCATTTGGCGTGTGCTAAGGAGCCTTAAGGTTTGGTTATCGCCTTGTGTTTGTTTCTGGGGATATGTGTGGGGTATGTGTTTCTGGCCACATGTCTGTGTGTGTGTCTCTAGGCTGTCTTCTGGTCTCAGCCTGAGATCCACAGGCTTCAAGAGCTCAGGGGGGAAAAACCCAAATTGTATATAAATTGTGGATAGGACTGATGCATATGAGACAGGGAGGGTCTATGGCTTCCACTGATTCTCAGAGGTGCAAGGAACCCCCAGTAGGTTCTAAACTACAGACTTGGAGAAAAATGAGAACAAACGGAGCTGGAAAAAGCTGAGGCAGAGACAAAGGGAGCCTTTCCCTTTACTTCAGTGTTTCGTAATCTGCAAACCTTGGAAAGGCCATGTCAAGTGTGAGTTTTCAGGCATTCCCTACGCCTGTCAAGTTGTTGGACAAGTACGTCTACGTGGAGGTGTCTGGAAAAGGGTCCACGTCCCTTTGGCACATCCAGAAGGTGGGCGACATGAGCTTAGAAACAGGCAGGTCTCTGGGCTTGTTCTTCTGTAACTATTTGTGTGACCTAACGTTTTCCACAACTGCCTGATGCTTGTTATCTCCCTCCCATCACGCTCTCCCCATCTCTGGGGCCGTCTGTTTGGACACCTTTTGGAATTTCTTTGAATGCAGCACCCTTTTAGCTTGGGTTATACCTTTCTTTCTGCCCCTGGCAGCCCTACCCCTGTCTTTTTCTCTGTCTATACCTGTCAGACACAGTTTTTCTTCCTTTCCTCTCCTTTTTTTGGCTTTCTTCCATCTTGCTTAACTTCCTATCTCCGTCTATTTGAATCTGATTCCCCCCCAATCTCTCTTGCTCTCTCCTTTCTTTTCATCTCCCTCTCAAGAAACCTTGTTTGTCTTGCTCATTCTTTCTTCCTCTCTTCTTATGTCACTCTCTCTTTCTCCTATCTGTTATTCTGTTTCTCTCCTTTCCCTCCTTCCTTCTCCCCTCCTCCTTCCTTTTCCTCCTCCCTCTCCTCTTATTCCTCCTCCTCCCCCTCCTCCTTATGTGGCTCTCTCTCTGTGTCTCTCTCTCTTCTCCGTATACTGTCTTATGTTCACCTGCTGTCTGTCTTTCTGCCACTGTCTCCCCATCTCTTTCTCTCAGGGTGTTCCCTCTTTGTCCCTAACTCTGTTTCTCAGGTCTCATTATCTTTGTTACTTATCTGTCTCTGTCCTTATTTTCCTACATCTCTGCCTCTCTTAAAACAAAGTAGCAGGCCAGTTGCAGTGGCTCACGCCTGTAATCTCAGCACTTTGGGAGACCAAGGCAGGCTTACCACAAGGTCAGAAGATCAGGACCATCCAGGCTAACAGAGTGAAACCCTGTCTCTACTAAAAATACAAAAAATTAGCCAGATGTGGTGGCACGAGCTTGTAGTCCCAGGTACTTGGGTGGCTGTGACAGGAGAATCGCTTGAACCCAGGAGGCAGAGGTTGCAGTGAGCTGAGATCATGACACTGCACTCCAGCCTGGGCAACAGAGCAAGACTCTATCTCAAGAAAAAAAAACCAAAAAACTTAAGATAGCAAAATTGAGAGATGACATTAACCCTCAAGCCATCACCCCACGTGTTCCCAACTTTTATTGAAGGTAAAATGTGGAAGAAGGCCACTGTACTGGACAAAACGAGGGGCTGGGCCAGGACTCTGGATCACTGAAGTCACTGATGAAACTCAAGACTGGGGGTTTGTTTCTGGGGCCTTTCATGGATGGTGCATGTTAAATTAAATTAAATTTGGCCTAAAGTGGCCTCCCTACATAACAAACCATAATAACTCAATATGTGACTCAGTATGTAAACAAACTGCAATGTAACTTGGGAGTATATTCTTGTAGCAAGTAATCTTGGCCAATCAGGGCAGCCAAGCTTCAGCCAATCACAGGCTGCAAGCTGCCCAGACACACTCAGATAAGGCAAATACAGAGCTGTAACCAACCAGGCTGTTTCTGTACCTCAGTTCCTTTCCCTGTGGATAAATAATGCCTGACCACATTGCTGGGTGGAGCTCTCTGAACCTTTACTGGTTCCGTGTGCTGCCCAATTCATGAATTGTTTCTTTGCTCAAATAGACTCTGTTAAGTTTAATTTGTCTAAAGTTTTTCTCTTAACCAGCCAAAGAGTGGAGGATGAGAACTGGGACAAGTCAGAGCACGTCAAGACCTTCTCCATCCTCCAGTGCTAGAGCAGAAATCCAAACTCCTCCCGCTAATTTCAAGGTCCTGCCCAGCTGAGCCCTTTGTCTTATTCCCTTCTGCAATCTACACCCAAGGCTCACTGGAATTCCTATAGTTTCTCAGTGGTACCATTACGTTTCCACCTTTGGCCTTTGCCCTTGCTGTTTCCTTTGCCTGGAACACACTTTGCAATGGTTGATTGACGCTCACCCATGAACATCTTGGCTTGGAAGCCAGTTCCTCTGGTAAACTTTTCCTTACTGACCCGCCACAAGACTAACTAGTATTTCCTATTTTGTGCTCCCAAAGCTCCCTTTAGAGTACTTATGTCTAATAATAATAATAATTGCCCTTGTGAGTATGTCCTTTGTGCCAGGCAGTTCTAAGCATGTTGCAGGCATTCATTCATTTCATGAGATGATTGTTTTATTATTATTTGATGAATGCCCATCTTCCCTGCTGGACTTTAAATCTCCTGGGGCAGGAACCCTCTCTCTGTGTGACTTGTTTGATGCATTATCTTCAGCCCCCAGTAGAGCACTGGGCTTAGGGTAGAGTTCAACAGATTTTTTTCTTTTTAAGAAAATGAATTCACTGAGGTTTAGAGATGTTAAAATACTTGCCCAAGGTCCTGCTTGCCAAGATGTGCCTTTGGGAATGTGATCTTCCTTTTCAAGCCTCCTTACAGAGTTGTAGTGAAGATGGAATGGGATAAGGCAGGTGAAGCAATTGGAATATATTAAGTGCTCAATTAATAAGGACCTGTCATTGTTTTTCTCAAGTTGAGGGTAGGATCTGCCCTCTGGTGTCTGGGAAAGAAATTGTGGGTCCAGCTTACCTAAGGAGAAGGGGATAAAAGCTTCATTCTTCTTCAATGCCCCATTGGCATCCAAAAAGTGGTCAGGATTGAAGGTGTCTGGTTTTTCAAAGTAGTGTGGGTCATGGAGAGCAGTACTCAGGAGGGGAAATACTTCCGTGTCCTGAGGGAGGATCACAAGATCAAAAGATACTGTCATTCCCTTCCCACCTTCCACACACACACCCCACAAAAAAAGAAAAAGAAAAAACGAAAACAAGGGGACTCAATTGAGAAGCTTCAAAAAGGTTGAGTTTGGGGGTTAAGAGAATCCAGGATGCCCACAGAGGAAGGATGTGGGGGTCCAGCCGGTCTTACCTTGGGGATGATGTACCCTCGGAAGCTGGTCTGTTGTGTGACAATGTGGGGCAAACCCATGGGGAGAAGGTCGGCAAATCTCTGAATCTCATGGATGACTGCCTCTGTGTATGGCATTTTGCCTCGGTCATCAAGCGCTGGAGGGCGATGTGGGCCAATCACCTGTTCAATCTCCTTGTAGACTCTCTCTGCAGAGGAAAGAACATGAATGAATCTCATTTTAAAGAGGCATTTCAGGCTGGGCATGGTGGCTCATGCCCATAATACCAGCATTTTGGGAGACCGAGGCAGGTGGATTGCTTGAGGTCAGGAGTTCAAGATGAGCCTGGCCAACATGGGAAAACCCCATCTCTACTAAAAATACAAACAATTAGCCGGGTGTGGTGGTGCACGCCTGTAGTCCTAGCTACTCAGGAGGCTGAGGCAGGAGATTCGCTTGAACCCAGGAGTTGGAGGTTGCAGTGAGCTGAGTTCGTGCCACTGCACTCCAGCCTGGGTGACAGAGCAAGACACCTTCTCAAAAGAAAAAAAAAGAAAAAAAAAATTTTAAAAAGAGACCTTTCAGCAGGGACATTACTTTCTCTTCAACAATGAAAAACCTATAGTAAAGGGTTAGATCCTTGATACCCCTCAAAGCAGTTGGCATGGGGTGAGGGGAGGAGGGAGGAAGCAACAAGAAGTCTCACTGCTTGAAACCTAATGAATATTAGGGATCCTCTACCCACATGCAAAGGTACACAGCCATGTGCACACACACACCACGATTTTACATCGAATTTCAGATTAAGAACAACCACTCAAAACACCCTCTCTAAGATGAGTATAAAATAAACTAATATTTATTTTGTGTATAATATACATGAGACACTATTCTTGGTTCTCAGAAACATAGCAGTGTAATAGAACAATAGATGAATCCATGAACAACTGGATAGATAAATAAATATATGAATCAATCAGTCAATAGATTAACTCATGGATGGAAAGATGGATGAATAAATGAACAAATGAATAAATGGATGTATAGATTTACTTATCAATTAGTAGATGGATTGCTTAATGAATCACTAATGAATGGTCCATAGAGAAGTCAATGAAACCAATTAATGAATAATCACATGAATGGCTAGATTTATGGAAGAACAAGTGAATAAGTAAATTAGTGAAGTACGAGTAAATAAAGGAATAAAGGAATGGCTGAATTGAGTGATAAATAGATCAGAGGTGAATAAATGAGTGAATTATTGTGATAAATGAAGGAACGCATGGATGGAATAAGGGTGAATTGAAAGATTGACTGATGCAAGGATAAGGGTGAAACCTAGTTCATAGAAGGATGGAGGAATGCATGAATGAATGAATGAATGAATGAGCCAATGAATCGATGACAAATAGTCCATCAACATATCACTATTTCAGAGGATCAACTTGTGGATCAAGTAATCCAAATAAATGAATGACAGTATATGTCTTTGGATGAATCATAAATGAAAGAATCAGTGAGTATACATTCTTTAATTAATGAATTAAAGAATGAATAGATGAAAAGATAATTAGATGAATGGATCAGTTTTAAAGTGATGGCACAGAAAGTCAAATATTGCATGTTCTCACTCATAAGTGAGTGCTACAAAATGTGTACACATGGACACAGAGAGAGGAATGATAGACAGTGAAGACTGAGAAGAGTGAGGGAGCAGAAGGGGGTGAATGATGAGAAATTACTTAATGGGTACAATGTACATTGTTTGGGTGATAAATACCCTAACAGCCCTAACTTGACCACTACAAAACTTAGGCATGTAACAGAACTGCATATGTACCCCTTAAATTTGTATATCATGAGGTCAGGAGATCGAGACCATCTGGGCGAACACGGTGAAACCCCGTCTCTACTACAAATACAAAAGATTAGCTGAGTGTGATGGTGGGCACCTGTAGTCCTGGCTACTTGGAAAGCTGAGAAGGGGAGAATGGTGTGAATCCTGGAAGTGGAGCTTGCAGTGAGCCAAGATCATGCCACTGCACTCAAGCCTGGGCAACACAGTGAGACTCTGTCTCAAAAAAAAAAAGAAAAAAAACCAACTTAGAACAAAAAATCCTTAAGTGATGGAAGAAACCAGTGGGAGAACGTATGATAGGTTCTTCATGCATCCATGCATCCATCAACAGAATTGGCTTGGTTGGAAGCTAGTCCAAAGCCTGCAGTGCTCCCAGAATAGGAAGCCAGCATCCACTCTCTCATCCAGGTGGTACCCATAGCCCCATTTCTACAGTTCGGAAGGAGGTCAGAAGACCCCCTTGACTGGCCGTCCCTTGCCCACCTGCGACATGAGGGTATTTGAGCATGAGCAGGAAGCCGTAGCGGAGAGTGGTGCTGGTGGTCTCAGTGCCAGCAAAGAAGAGCGAGAGCGTGTTGAGGATGAGGTTCCGGTGGCTGAATTCACTGTGTGGGTTGGATTTCTCCTGCGTCCGCAGTAGGGAGGGGAGAGGAGGGTCAGGGGAGGCTGTAGCCTTGCTGTACACACGCCCGTCTCCCTGGCTGCCCTCTGTTTGCCTAAAGGTCTTTGACACTATCTGGCTCAGTGTGCTTTTCCCTGTCCTCTACATGTCCAGCCGCATATCTTTAACTCGTCTCTCTCAGCCTCTCTTTACTCTGCCTGGCTCTGTTTCTATCTCTCTCCACATCTCTTTGATGTGTTTCTCTCTTTTTGTCTCCCAGTCTCTTTCTGCCTCTGAGTCTTTTGTCCTGTTGCTGTATTTTTGTCCCTTACCCTGAATTCCTTCCTCAGCCAATCTTCTCTCTCTTTCTCTCTCTCTGTCCCTCTCCCTCTCTCCCCACCTCCCCTCTCTCTCCATCTCAGTTCCTCCTCCCTATTTTCTCCTTCCTTTCACCTCATCTTTCTTTCCTTCCTCATCTCCTCTCCTCCCTCTCACTATTCTCCCCTCCCTAGTCTTTGTTCTTCCCTCCCCCTCTTCCCCTTCCCTACCACTTTTCCCTCCCTCTTCTCACCTCTCCCCCTTGCCCTCCCTCTCCTCCCCTCCCTTTTCCCTCTCCCAGACCCCACTTTTTCCATTTGGAGCAGGTAGCTGTCAATGAGGTCCTGGGGGGCGCTGGGGTCCAGGGTTTCACGGTGCTTCTCCACACTGTGGCCAATATAAGCATTGATTTCCTGCAGGTTTTTGTAGACTTGCCTGTGTGCCCCAGGAAAGTATTTCAAGAAGCCAGACAAGAGCTCAAACAGCTACAAGAAAGAAGGGGTGGTGAGGTTTGCCTAGGGCTGAGTGAGCAGGTCACAGGGAGAGGGCCCTTCCTGGGCTCCAATACCTCCATGGGAACCCCCCTTCCCCACTCTCCTCTGCCTCTGAACCCTAACTCACTGACTCTATGTCTCATTTGATCTGTTATTCTCACATTTACCTCTTTCTGCATCTTCCTCCCTCATCCTTCTGTCTTTTTCTTGGCCTCTGCCCCATCTCCCTGCCTCTCTCCTTTCTCTCTCTCTGTTTCTGTCTTGCTTCCTTTCTGTGCCACTCATTGTCTACCTCAGCCTGTTTATTTGTCTTTCTCATACTTTTCTCTCCCTCTTCCCACCTCTTCTCATCTCCCTTGTCGTGTCGGACATTGATAAAATGATTCTTACACAAGATAAGTCTGCTGACACTTTAGGACTATATATTTTGGAGCATATCTCTATTACTTTGATGAAGAATGGAATGCCTAATTTATTGCAAATAATTGCAAAAATGCAAACGTATATACTGAGATGTAAAATTCCTTCTTAATCTCTCCTTCTAGAGATAACCATTGTTAACTGTCTGGTGGGTCTCCTTCCAGACTTTTCTCTGTGGTTCTCAGTGGGAGAAGAACATTAGAATTATTGGTCGGGCTTGTTACAAGTACTTACTTTGGGCCCCATCCCAGACTTTCCAGATCAGATCGTCTGGAAAGCAGGGTCCTGAAAATCCATAACTGTGACAATCCCACATGTGAATCCAACATACACCCTTAGTTAATAGATGTAGCTATGCTGACCAGCCTGGCCAACATGGTGAAACCCCATCTCTATTAAAAATACAAGAAAATAGCTAGGTGTGGTGGAGCTCGCCTGCAGTCCCAACTACTTGTGAGGCTGAGGCACGAGAATTGCTTGAACGTGGGAGGTGGAGGTGGCAGTGAGCTGAGATCACAGTACTGTACTCCAGCCTGGGCAACAGAGCAAGATACTGTCTCAAAACAACAAACCAACAAACTACTGCTATGCATACTGTTCTGCAGCTTGATATTCTTAAATTTAATATGTAATAGGCACATTTCCATGTTAATAAGGAGACTTTTTAGTATTTTGTTTTAAAAAAACAGAAGGTTACCTTTATAATCTGGGGAATGTTTTTTTTTAAAAAAAAAACAAAAACAAAAACAAAACAACAACAAAAAAAAGGTAGAAGGAGAAATGGGAGAAAATGAAGAAATCCTTACTGTCATGCATCCTTGATTTTCTTCAGGTGAGGAGCTTTACCAAAGACAGAGAAGCAAGGATACAGAAGAACGAGGAGCAGGCTGGGCACGGTGGCTCACGCCTGTAATTCCAGCACTTTGGGAGGCCAAGGTGGGCAGATCACTTGAGGTCAGTAATTCGAGATGAGCCTGGCCAACACGGTGAAACCCCGTCTCTACTAAAAACACAAAACAATTAGCTGGGCGTGGTGACAGGCCTGTAATCCCAGCTACTCAGGAGGCTGAGGCAGGGGAATTGCTTGAACCAGGGAGATGGAGGTTACAGTGAGCTGAGATTGCACCACTGCACTCCAGCCTGGGCCACAGAGTGAGACTCCATTTCAAGAACAACAACAAAAAATTAGCCAGGTGTGGTGGCACATGCCTGCAGTCCCAGCTACTTGGGAGGCTGAGGCAGGAGAATCACTTGAACCTGGGAGATGGAGGTTGTAGTAAGCAAGATGGCACCACTGCACCCCAGCCTGGATGAGAGAGTGAGACTCTGTCTAAAAAAATAATAATAATAACAAAAATGACATCCAGGAGCAGAAGAGTAGAGATGAAGCCCAAAGCCTGATTCGTTCTCTCTCTCCCTCTCTTTCACACTCATTCTCATCAACTCTGTCTCTCAGGATCTCTTGATCTCTGTCCTTCTTTGTCTTGTTTTTGCTCATCTTCCTTCTCTCAGTCTCTCTCTGACTCTATTTATGCCTCCCCATCATGCCCCATTCTCTCTCTCACTGTCTCTATCCCTGTCTCACCATCTCCCCTCCCTCCAGGTCTCCATGTCCCTGACTCTCCACGTGGTCTCTGCCTTTCTTCCAGCGATAAGCTGCATTTCTGGGCCCCCAAGACAGGTCATCCTTTTCTTGTGTGTCCTGGATGTTCACCTCGCCCCTACCCTCCCTCTCCTTCTCCCTCTCCCTGACCTGGCCGAACATAGAACTGCCGAGTGAGAAAGTACGGTAGAACAAGTTCAGCATCTTCAGGAACTCTTGATCTTGGTAGTGGAAGCGTTTTCCAAAGACGATGGAGCAGATGATGTTGGCGGTAATGGAATGGAAGAGGAAGGTGGGGTCCACGAGGGCTCCTAGGAAGAAGCAGCAGATCTAGGACACAGATTGAAGGACCTGGGGAACATCAGGCTGTCACCCATCTCTGTGTGATTGTCTGCCATCACTCAGTAATGATAAACATAAGAAGAACCATAACAGCTAATTCTGTACCAGCACTTCACACATAATTCCATTGAATTCTCTCTACAACATTGTGAGGCAGATGCAATTTGATTATTATCTCCAATTTTTAGATGGGCAGACAGAGAGGTTGAGTAATTTGACTAAAGTTGCACAGTCACTCATTACTGAGGCCAGGATTTAGACCCAGGCAACGCAACGCAGCTATAGAGTCCATGCAGCCGGTTCTCACTCTACACCTCCTCTCAGGCCCCACCTCTGACTCTGGGAGCAAATACAGTTAAATCCCAGGGGTAGGGGCTGGGAGGAGTAGGTGTTCAATCAATTGCTTGTATAAATGAGAAAGCCCTGGATGGGTACAGGGGCTTATACCTCTAATCCCAGCACTTTGGGAGCCTCAGACAAAAGGATCAGGAATTCAAGACCAGCCTGGGCAACATACAAAAAAATAAAAAAATGTAGCCAGACATGGTGGCACATGCCTGTCGTCCCAGTTGAAGGAGTCCGGGGGCTGAAGTGGGAGGATCACTTGGGCCCAGGAGTTTGAGGCTGCAGTGAGCTGTGATGGTGCCACTGCACTCCAACCTGGGTAACAGAGTGAGACCCCGTCTCTAATTAAAACAGATAAAATACCATCTTTCTACCTCTACCTATTACTCCCCCTTCATCTCTTCTTTTCACATATAGGGCTCCCAAGTCTTCTGGAAATTGTTCTGCACTTGTTAATTGATACCTGTATACACCAGGCTCAGCTCTGGCTCCAGCTGGAGGATGATCTGTGAGCGCCCAAGAACATCAGGTTGGCGCAGCCTGTCTCTGAGTTTCACTTGCCTGTCTTCTCTCATTCCTCTGCAGACCTTTTCCTGAGCCTTGTCTGTCTGTCTCTCTAATTTTATCTGCCTCAGTTTCTCTTTGCCTTTGTTTCTTTCTGTCTCTCTGTGTGTATATTTGTCTCTCCCCTACCTTTTTTTTTTTTTTTTTTTGGAGACAAAGTCTCGCTCTGTCATGTAGGCTGGAGTGCAGTAGTGTGATCTCAGCTCACTGCAACCTCTATTTCTTGGGCTCAAGCAATTCTTCTCTCTCAGCCTCCTGAGTAGCTGGGATTAGAGGCACATGCTACCAAGTCTGGCTAATTTTTATGTTTTTTGTAGAGACGGGGTTTCTCCATGTTGGCCAGGCTGGTCTTGAACTCCTGACCTCAAGTGATACACCAACCTCAGACTCCCAAAGTGCTGGGATTACAGGCATGAGCAGCCACCATGCCCAACCTATATTTCTTTGTTTCGGTCCCTCCATCTGTCTCTTTCCTCCTGCCTGTGTCACTCTGTTTCTTCCTGTCCTTCTCTTCAGTCTTCTTGTCCCTGTTTTCCTAGAGCTCCTGTGTCTCTACCTCCCCACACAGCCTCTGCATTTATGTCCCAGAGTCTCTTGAGAAATTTTGATAAGAAAGATGGGAAACACCTGGCATGAATGAGATGGAGGCGCTAGCCACAGACCCGTCACCTGTATTTCCCACAGACACCAAGTTATGGAGAACTCAGAAACAACCTAGTGCTTCTTTCATGACCCCTCCAGCTGCACCAGGGCGGAACACCCCACCTGGCCTGTTTGCTCACTGCCAGCTCATCAGCACTGCACCCAGCGCAAGGAAAACACAGTTCTTTATTTGTTAAATGTCTGTAGTTTTTTTCTTTTCTCTCTTTGCTTTCTTTTACATAACTTCTGTTTTTGCCTTTGATAGACACAATTGATCCATGAAAATATATGTCTCTGAGGATTTGTTTGTTTGTTTGTTTGAGACAGGGTCTTGCTCTGTTGTCTAGGCTGGAGTGCAGTGGCACAATCACAGCTCACTGCAGCCTTAACCTCCTGGGCTCAAGTGATCCTGTAGTCCCACCTTAGCCTCCTGAGTAGCTGGGACTACAGGCACACACCACCATGCCTGGCTCATTTCTTTTCTATATTGTGTACAGACAGGATCTCATCATGTTGCCCAGGCTGTTCTCTAACTCTTGGCCTCAAGCAATCTTCCTGCCTGAGCTTCCCAAAGTACTGGGATTACAGGTGAGAGTCATCGCATCCAGCCTCTTTGAGCAATTCTTGGACATTATACACCTGGCATCTTTCTTTCCCTGGCTCTCTGTGTTTCTCTCCTGCCCATCCCCGACCCTCTCTATTCCCCCTGTCTGTCTCCCTCTCTGTCCGTATCCCTCTGTCTGATGGTGTCTCCAGTTTCCTCTGTCTCTGTCTCTGCCCACATATACCTCTCTTTCTACTCCCGTGCACCTGAATCTCTCAGTGTTTTGTTGTCTTTCTTTCCTATTCATCTCCCAGGACTCACCCTTGGATTTCCGAAGCTCCTCTGTCAGACACTGAGCCTCCTCCTGAATCCGCTCCTCCACACTACGCTTTCCCATCCCGAAGTCCCTCATGGTGGTCAGAGAGAATCGCCGAAGCACCTTCCAGCGGTTTCCATTGGCAAAGACAACGCCTGGGTTGTAGGGAAGGTGTGGGTGGGTTGCATAGGAAGTTGGAAGAAGGCTCTGAGTCCTTCTTCCCCCCATATCCTCCCTTCCCTGATGCATCCCCCACCCGCCCCCTCCCAGTGCCTCTGAGGCCCTCACCATATCCCTGGAATACTGGGTCGATGATAGCGACTTTTCCCCGGCCAGAGAAGGCCTCAGCGTTGTCCACCAGGGCCTCCCGTATGGCCTCTACTCCACACAGCATGACCACGGGCCTCGGTCCCAGGTGTACTGTGAAGACGTCCCCATATTTCTCTCGAAACTGCCAATTACATCCACACCCAGGGTGGTTGTTAGTCAGCATACACCTCAGTTGTGAAACTATCAAAATGCTTACATAACAGATTGGTAATTAGCCCCTCCCCAACATCCGCCTTCCCAGGCTGCCCTTTCCCCTGCCAGGACCCAGCGACTAAGCGTTAACGGTTAATGGTATCCAAGGGAGAGAATACAGTCATGGGTTCTTAGTGTCTGTCTCTTGTTGGGCCAGTAAAGCCCCTTGCTCATCCTTCTTTTCTGTGTATCAGTAGAGACAGAAACTGAAAACCATGGCTTCTGGCTGCTAAAAGATAAACAAAACACAACAAAACAACAACAACAAAATAAGGCGGGTTGGACAAGCTTAGGTTAATGGGTGGCCCAGCCAGGGTCTGCTCTGATTGGCTGGTGCCCTAAACAGTAGAGATGGTTGGTAAAATACGATGAATATCACTCCATCCCATACTTCTTATGATCCGTGGTTTTGCTTTTTGCAGTTTCAGTTACCTGCATGTAACCGCAGTCTGAAAATATTAAACGGAAAATTCCAGAAATAAACATTCGTAAGTTTTAAGTTGTGAATCATTCTGAGGAGGATGATGATGTCTCTCACCATCCACTCTGTCCCACCCAGGCCATGAATCATCCTTTGTCCACCACGTCTGCACTGTGTATACCACCCTCCCTATATAATGTGATTGTATAGGAAAAAATCAGTATGCATAGGGTTCGGTATTATGTGGGGTTTCAGGCATCCACTGGGGGTCTCAGAAGATATCTCCAGTGGATAAGGTGGGGTTAGTGTGCAGCCACTTGGGGAACTGCTGGGCAGTAGTTCCTGAAGCTGAACAAATGGATACCCAGGAATCCAGCCACTTCACTCCCAGGTACATGCTCAGCAAAAATGTGTACGTGTGTTCACCAAAAAATGAACAAAGTAGTCACAGAAGTTTTCTTAATAAAATACTCATCAACATAGATATAGAGAAACAATGAGGGTTTCACACAATAGAATACTATACAACAATGAAAAAGAACAGACTACAGCTACACTCGATAAGGTGGCTGAAACTCACAGGCATAATGTTGAGTGAAAGCAACTAGACACAAAAGAGTCCATGCATCATAATTTTATGGTATGAAGTTCAAACACAGGGCCGGGCGCGGTGACTCACATCTGTAATCCCAGCACTTTGGGAGGCCAAGGCGGGCTGATCACGAGGTCAGGAGTTCAAGTCCAACCTGACCAACATGGTGAAACCCCGTCTCTACTAAAAATACAAAAATTAGCCAGGCGTGGTGGCCCTTGCCTGTAGTCCCAGCTACTTGGGAGGCTGAAACAAGAGAACTGTTTGAGCCCAGGGAGGTGGAGGTTGCAGTGAGCCGAGATTGTGCCACTACATTCCAGCCTGGGTGACAGCACAAGACTCCATCTCATAAACAAACAAACAAACAAACAAAGAAAAAGAAGTTCAAACACAGATAAAATCAATCCATGATCAAGGTGGTAGGTGGATAGTGACTACAAAAGAATAGGGTGAGGGGTTTTGAGGAACTCTTGCTACTTGGCCTGCATGTCAATTACATGAGTGTGTTCTGTGTGTGAAAATTCCTTGAGCTGTGCACTTTTTACGGCGATGTTCAACTTCAATAAAAACTTGACAAAAAATCATTAACATGGTTAACTTTACTTAAAAATGCCCTGCATTGATCTCTGCAAAGCCCCTTCACTGCTCTCCAGGCTTACAATTGTTTCAGTGCCCCACAAGCCAGGGTAACCCCACTAAAATGTAAAATAATTAATATCCCTGTGCTCACCAAGGCCTCCAATACTCCCACTTTGCTGAGAATAAGATCTGAAGTCTCCACGGATGGTTCACATGGTCCTACATGACGTGGCCCCATTACCTCTCTGACTTCTCCTCCCACTCATTCCCCCATGTTGTTCCCTGAGATTTTTCCTGCTTCAGAATTCTTGCAACCACCGCTGCCTCCTTCTGGTGCCTTCCACCTGAATCTTTCCTGGTCCTTGCTCAGAAACAAAGCAGAAGGACTCTTTCCTTAACCACTCAACCTAACGTAGTTCTCATCACCTTCTGAAATAACCCCCTGCTTAATCATAGCTCTTGTCCACCTAACATTTCCTTATTTGTTTATTTTTTGCTTATCTGTCTCCGCCAATGGAATGTCCATGAGCACAGTGACCTCGTATGTCTTGTCGAAGATGTCACATCATCAATTCCTAGAATATTTCCTGGTACATAGAAAGTGCCCAGTGAATTGTTATTGGATTTGTGAATAAATGAATGAGTGGATCAAGGTAGTTGCCATTTAATGAGCACTTATATACTAGCTGTATGCAATATCCCATTTAATCCTCACAACCACCTTAGGGGCACATCTTCTTATTGTCATGATCTCAACTGACAGAAGAGAAAACTGTGACTCAATGCATAAGAGTTGAATCTGAGACATGAGCCTGCATCCCTCTGACTCCAGAAGAAATCTGGAAGCTTATTGGGAAATGGAAAAGCAACAGCACCACCTTCCTCAGCCTTGACACACACTTGCTCATGCCCTCCCGCTTTCCCCCACCCCCAAGAGATGCAATCATAATAGATGGTCATGAATACCTAGAGAATTCTTGGAAGGTTTATGAAAGAGTTTTAGGGAGTCTGTGAAGCCTCATAACTTTATGCAAACATGTATGTGCCTATTTGGAAATGGGGGCCACAGCTTTAATCAAACTCTCAGAGGATTTCATCATCCACAAATTGTTAAGCAGCTTTAATCTAGGAGGGCTTTGGAGACAGACCTCCTGCTGGATCTCAGCTTCCCCTTTTCCCATCTGTGTGACACTGGACAAGGGCTTTCCCCAGGCTGAGCATCACCATCCCTACTTTTTTTTTTTTGAGACAGAGTTTCACTCTTGTTGCCCAGGATGGAGTGCAATGGTGCAATCTCAGCTCAGGGCAACCTCCGCTTCTGGGATCAACCAATTCTCCTGCCTCAGCCTCCCGAGTAGCTGGGATTACAGACATGTGCCACAATGCCCAGCTAGTTTTCTGTTTTTTTAGTACAGACAGGGTTTCTCCATGTTGATCAGGCTGGTCTCGAACTCCCAACCTCAGGTGATCCGCCCACCTCAGCCTCCCAAAGTGCTGAGACTACAGGCATGAGCTGCTGTGTCTGGCCACCATCCCTACTTCTAAGATGAAGGTGGCACCTCACCTTCTCCACAGGTAGTTGTAAATGACACCTGGAAAATCCCCATGACAACACAGATAATTCCCAGCCACATTACTCTAGCGAGAAAATTAAGCCCATTGATTCACGTGATAGCATGATAGTCTTGTGACACGTGGAAACAATGAAAAGAAAACAATAGGCACTTGGGACCTTCACCTATGTGATGCAGCTCTATTTGGTGGGGAGGGATCCCCAGATCTGCGACCCCCTACTGGGGGCCAAGTAGCACTTTGCAGATCCCGGCTGACTGCCAGTTCCGCTGAGTCAGGCTTGGAGCTTTCACTCACTGACTCCTTCATTTGTTCCTGGACACATATTTACTAAACGCCTACTGTGTACCAGGCACTATGTTCAGCACTGTGCTGAGACCTCACAGGCCTTCCTTGTCTGGAAGTGTGAGGGAGAGCTCAGCCACAGGTTCACGGGTAAATGCAGCACTGTCAAGGACATAGGCTCAGTAAGGAGGGGCAGCTTGTGTATGAGAGCATATGGTGGGGACCTGGGGTTCAGGAAGTCTTCTCAAGGGAGCTGCTGCCTGCCTGGATAGCTAAGGAACCCCAATAATGAAGAATGGACACTGTTCTTGAACTGACATAAACCAAGATGACCCACCCACATCCTCAAGAAACAACAAAAACAACAACAAAACAAACTATTTGCCCCAAGTCCTCCCTGTGAGATCATGGAAATCTTTGCTGCAATAAAGAAGGGGAGAGGGTCAAACATGTCTATTCAAAACTTATCCCAATGCTTTGGGAGGTTGAGGCAGAAGGATTGCTTCAGGCTAGGAGTTCGAGACCAGCCTGGGCAACATAGTGAGACTCTCCTCCAAACCCGCCCTACAAAAATAAAAATAAATAGTGGAGCATGGTGGCTCATAGTTATAGTCCCAGCTACTCTGGAGGCTAAGGTGGGAGAATCTCCTGAGCCCAGGAGTTCAAGGCTTCAGTGAGCTATGACTGTGCCATTGCACTCCAGCCTGGGTAACAGACTGAGACCCTGTCTCTAAAACAGTTAAAATGAAAAAATTCTTCAATATCATTCCTGACAAGCCTCCACTTTCTATGAACTAACAAGGTAGCCACAAAGATCCTTTTGAAAACTCAGTTTAGGCAAATACGAATTTCATTGACAGTTTTGCTTGTTTCAGAATTTGTAAAGGATTGGGATATTCAATGACCATACCAGCTCTCATAAAGAAAGGGGACCATGAGATACCAAGAGCTAGAAGGATCAGCAAATTCTGTTAATAGAGGCATGATCAGTGCCCAGGTAGCCTCTGTAGAGCTTGGAAAAAACCATTAAAGAGAGGGTTCAGTGAATTGTGTAGGATGTCTTTGGCCAGAATTGAAACCTATACACACTTTCCTAATGTTATCACTCCTCACACTGCAGATGATATACATTTTTTAAGAGACAGGGTCTTGCTCTGTTGCCCAGGCTGGAGTGCAGTGATGTGATCATAGCTCACTGCAGCCTCAAACTGCAGGGCTCGAGTGATCCTCCTGCCTCAGTCTCCCAAGTAGCTGGGACTACAGGCACATGCAACCATACCTGGCTAAATTTTTAAAAATTTTTGGTAGAGACAGGGTCTTGTTTGGTTGCCCAGACTCATTTCTAACTCCTGGGTTCAAGCAATCCTCCCACCTCAGCCTCCCAAAGTGTTGGGAATACAGGTATAAGCCACCACGTCTTTGAGTGTTGACCGGTTGGGTGGTGAGCCACCCAAACATCATCTTACCTAATTATAAGCCTCCTTGGTTCCCTCCATGGCATTTCCCTGAATAATCTAAAGGTTCCATAATTTGAGAGTCTATGACCCAATTACCTTGTATCTTCCAGGTAAAGTGACAGCGTCTAACTAATAAACAAAGACCACGTGTTTTGACTAAATGTCTAAGATAAACATATATGTATGACAAGTATCACATTCATCATGTGTATGTCCATGTATTCTGTCTAAGCAAATACTTTTAAAATTCATAGTAGTATTAGCTTATATATTCTGTACTTGGTATCAGTAAAAGACCATTGATGAGAAAAAAATAAACTCTATTAATAGCGAAGGATAACATGCCTAAGATTCAGGAGTATGGTAACATGGGAGGGGGACGGGGAAGAGGAGGTGGAAGGTATTGTCAGTGTTCTAATTCTCCCATTGGAAAGTGGGTTGATTGATTACTAATAATAAGTAGGTAATTAAACATAAAATTATGCATGCTAAGCAGTGATAAGCCAGGTAAATACTGAGTGTCAGTTACACATTATAGGGCATTATGTATCCTGTTGATAAGCACTCCCTGCCCAGACTCCTTTCCTGCTCTCCCTCTCTCCTCCACTGTCCTGGCACTGACACGGGCTAGTCTGCTCTCTCTCATTGGCACAGCAAAATCTATTTGATTCGTGTCACCATCTCTTTTACCTCATTCTTTCAGTGACAGGCAGGTACCCAAGGATGTAACAGAGGATGGCAGAGAAGAGTGATATTCTATGCCTGTGGCTCACACCCAGACACCTCTTCATGCTCACTCACCCCTCCAAGGACAGTGCCCTGGTGTTCCAATTCAGAGACAGGGTCTCAATCTGTTACCCAGGCTGGAGTGCAATGGCACCATCAAATTACCTGTGTTAACCTATTTAATAAACCAGTGTTATGTACCTGAAATAGAGAAGCATAAATTGCTACTTATGGTAGTAAAATTTGTACTTAAGAGGCTGTAATTTCAACGTGATGCTTGTACTCATGGAGATCCTGGATGGCCACCTGGTCCTTCCTGAGTTCTTAAAATTTCCATCACTAAAAGCTCTGCATTCCATGACTCATCATAGAAGAGATAAAATGATCCAAATTATGAAAAAATATTGATGAGGTGACTCTTATAAGTTTGCTAAATGGTTTATAACTAATATTTGGTTTATCAAATCCATAACTCTAGTAAGACAACCAAAACCTCAGGCGATATATTTCTGGCACTTGATAGATCACTTGAACACTTGAAGATGGAGTTAATTCAACTGCCACCTTCTTTGCATGTTTTCTGGTTGTATTAAAGGCTTCCTGTGCACAAAGATCAATGCCATAACAGGAGCTAAAAGGTAATTCGAAAGTGTATTTCCTTACTGGGCATTCCTGGGGAACTCTCCAGTGATAGAGGTACTTGCTTCACTAGACAAGTGGTGAAATAGTTAAATAAGGTATTGAAGAAGGATTTAATGAAATCAACTATAAGCTAATAGTAATAGCAATAAAAATTTTAAAATCCGCTTAAAGTTGCTGCAAAGTGTGACTGCACCTGACACTCAAGTTAAGGGACTATTAACAGCCTGTCTTCTCTCTGTGGACAGTGGACCTTATCTCTACTCTCCAACTCCACATTTCTCAAAGGTTATTATAGGCCCAGTGAGTTCCTGCACGGCTGCAGGGTCACAAGATCGGTAAGTTTACGTTGCAAGACATGTCTTTCTCAAGATGTAAGAAATGTTAATTAACTGCTTTGCTTCTCACTTCTGTAACTTGCTTCCCACCTCCCAGAGTTCCTGCCTTAAGATGTTTAAAAGGAGGAAAAGCCCTTTGTTTGGGGCTCAGACTTACTGGATGTGTGTCCGGCTGAACCGGTAATCACCTTAATTTAATAAACTCTGCTGAACCTTTTTCAGTTTCTCCAGTCTTTGATTGTTCTGCAACAGTATTACAAACAAAAGGCATTAGGCAAAGCATGCTGAATTGATTGGAGTCCCTTGGTCAAAGGTATTATTGATTGATGACAATCAGATCCACTCCTACTGGAAAGACATAGATTGATCTCTTGTAAAATAGTAATAGGAAGGCCTATGCCCCTAATAATAGAATCTCATGTGTCTCCCACTCATAAACTCTGATATGACTCAATAATGCAAGGCTTTAATGCATTATGCCAAAGCATGTTTTGCCAGGTAAAAGGAGTCGTTGATGACCCATCAGTCGATGACAGCCAGACCTTTCATGATCTAGAATTTAGTGGTTGGGCCCTTTGGAAATGTCACCAGAGAAACTGTCCTTGAACTCCATTGGAAGGGACCATACCAAGTTCTTCTAAGATTGTCGTTGTACTCCATTGCAAAGGACAATGCCAAGTTCTTCTCTGTAGCAAAACTTCAGGGTCTAGGATCTTGGATCCACATCTCTCCATTGAAAAGGACTCTTCTAAATTCCTAGAACTGGATGTCTGTTGGAGACCTTAAAGCAAAGCTGTCCGGGGAAGTTTCTCCCCAGATGCAGTTGGCATCCTATATGTGGACAGTTTTTCCAAGATTGTGGATCAAGATTTCTCTTCTATCATGAAAGCATTACCTTTTATCTTTTCTTCCCTGTTTTCTTGCTGTCCTGACCCTTTTCCTTTCCTTACAAGAAAATCCACAGGACTCTAATCTGCGAATGGCTTTAGCAAAGGCTTATACTCTAGCAACAAACAAACAAACAAACAAAAAAAAAAAACAAGCAATTGTTGAGTTTGTGAGTCAATGTCCCAAAATCAGGAAATAATTTCACTGGTGCCAATGCCTCTTCATGTTCCCAATGGGAATCACCCTCAAACCCCAACGGAGGAGTGGAAAGCTATATCTTGATATTCCAGACATCATTGCCACTTGCTTTTTTGTACTCACTGGAAATATTTGGTAGTGATTATGTTATTAGTTAGTTAATATAATAACAGTTTGTAATAACATATTATTAACTAAGAACATAATCACTACCAAATATAGAAAATGTATCTGAATGATGGCTGCAAAAAGGCATATCGTGCTTCCAGGCATCCCGTATGCAAGACCTGGGGACAACCTATACGGGTATGGGTAATTGCGTGTGTAATGTTACTGGATTAAATATGATAAAGTGGCCAGGCGTGGTGGCTCATGCTTGTAATCCCAGCACTTTGGGAGATTGAGATGGGAGGATCACTTGAGGCTAAGAGTTCAAGACCAGCCTGGTCAACATAGCAAGACCCCAACTTTATAATAAATAAATCAATAGGTAAATACAGTAAAGTCTCTTTCCAACTAAATGCGACTATGCACCCTTGCAGCATGCTAGAAAAAGACCACAAAAAAAGTAAGTTTCCCACCTTGTTCAGGAGCTATACAGACTTATGGGTAAACAAATTTAATTGACCTCTGCTCTGATGCTAGTAGGTGACCCTCTTTTCAAACCCCACAAGGGCCTTCCTCGGTTCTGCTGAGGTTTGTTTACTGTTCTTTCTCCTCACTGGTCCAGAACTTGCTATTTGTCCTAGCTCACTGCTGCTTTCCAAATTGTTTCCCTGAGAGTTCCCTGATACTTCCCATAGTTAAAAGCCAAAACAGTCAGTAACTGAAATTACTGCTGAGAAAAGGTTCCAATGGGGTTCCTGGGTGCTCACTCTTGGTAGTATTGGAGGTGACAGTTGTATGGAATCTGAGGCTAATCTATACATTAAGGGACATCTTGAATTTTGTAGCCAGCTGAACCTTCAGGGAGTTCAGATGGGTAGAAGCCACTCTCCAAAAAGGGGATGAGAACATTTGTGTTCAACAACGCAATTTTAGATCTCCTCCTTGCTCATCTTGGAGGCTTGTGTATGGTGCTGAACAAAACCGAATATTGCTCTTACCTTTCCTGTGAATTCACTAGTACATATAACTTAATTTAAAATGTGGATGACACTGCTGTTTCTCTAGACACTGTCACCAAATACACTAAGGACGTTTCTCAGGGGAAAGAGAAGATATGTGTTTACAGGTGCAGCTAACAGTTGGTTTGCAAGCATCCTGAATGGTGATGGCAAGTGATATGGTTTAGCTCTATGTCCTAACCCAAATCTCATCTTGAACTGTAATCCCCAGGTGTGGAGGGAAGGACCTGGTAGGAGGTAATTGGATCTTGGGGGTGGTTTCCCCTATGCTGTTCTTGTGATAGTGAGTGAGTTCTCACAAGATCTGATGGTTTTATAAGAGGCTCTTCCCCCTTTGCTCTCTCTCTCTCTCCTGCCACCTTGTGAAGAAGGTACTTGCGAGTCAGTTACATCCCTTTTCTTTATAAATTACCCAGTCTCAGGTAACTCTTTATAACAGTGTGAGAGTGGACTAACACAGCAAGCCTGACTATCCCAAGGTTTTCTACTCTTAATGTTTCTTATGGTGGATCTCTAGGATACTATGATATGTGTTACCAGGCCAACTACAAATGAATGCCTCTTTAAATCAAGTTATTTTATAGCAAGCTCTGGTCCTTAATCACCGTCATGCCCTGAAGAAAGTCTATGACCAATCGGACTCTAATACTATTGAACTATGTTTATTGCCTGAGCTTTGAATCGTTCGATTTTGATCAGTTTGGTTCATGGAGACTCCTGGTGAGGTACAGACTTCATTTTCTTTGTATTACCCTCCTGAGAGCCATCATAACAGTCTCCCTGATGTGCTGTATTTTCTCAAGAGTCTTGACCAAGTACGGTGGCTCCTACCTGTAATCCTAGCACTTTGGGAGGCCAAGGCAGGTGGATTGCTTGTGCCCAGGAGCTTGAGAGCAGTCTGGACAACATGGCAAAACCCTGTCTCTACAAAAAATACAAAAAGTAGCTGGGCGTGATGGCATGCACCTGTAGTTTCAGCTACTTGGGAGGCTGAGGCAGGAGGATCGCCTGAGCCTTGGGAGTTCAAGGCTACAGTGAGCCATGATCATGACACAGCACTCCAGCCTGGGTGACAGAGTGAGACCCTGTCTCAAAAAAAAAGAGTCTTAAGTGCTCATATACTGCCATTCTTTGTACATCCAATGGTCTCATTACAGTATGAATAACAAAAACATGAAGAAAACATAAAGAATCACTCAACTACTTTGATATGGTCCATTGTGAATTCCATACTGAGAGTCCATTATAATGGTGAGAGAAGTAATGTTAATGCCCAAGGTTTTGGTCAATCTCAAAATTTTGAGGCTGACCAAAAGGGGAGAATTGTTTAATTAAATTAAATTTGATCTAAGCTCTCTGTATAGAGTGAACTGCAATCTAACTCAGAAGTGTATTCTTTTTCTTTTCTTTTCTTTCTTTTTTTTGAGATGGCATCTCCCTCTGTCACCCAGGCTGGAATGCAGTGGAAACATCTCGGCTCACTGCAACCTCCGCTTGCTGGATTCAAGTGATTCTCCTGCCTCAGCCTCCTGGGTAGCTGGAATTACAGGCACACACCGCCATGCCCAGCTAATTTTTGTATTTTTAGTGAAGACAGAGTTTCTCCATGTTGGCCAGGCTGGTCTCGAACTCCTGATTGTGTCCAAGTAAGGCAAGCTGTGATCTGTGGCCAATCAGCCTGTTTCTGTATGTCACCTCCTTTTTCTGCCTGTAAATACCGCTTGCCCATACTGCCGTGTGGTGTCTCTCCTGGTTTAGGGAGTTCTCCAATTCATGAGTGACTTGTTTGCTCAAATAAACTCTGCTACATTTGACTGATGCTTTTCTCCTAATAATAGCACCCATCATGCTTCACTATGCTCCGTATTCACCAACCATCCCCGTGCCATCCCTGACTCAGGAAGTCTGCCTCAGTCTGTTTGCTGAAGGATCTCCGAGTACAGAGGCAAGAAGCAGCCCACCCTCAGACCCCATTCACCTGTGCCTTACCCTCTGAAAGGATTTGAGTAGGCCTCTTCTGTCCATCTGCAGAAGGTTCCCCAAAAAGGGCAGAGGGCGGGGACCTGGTGGGAGGTGGCCATGGGCTTTAGGGTGGCGCTGAACCAGGAGTAGCAAGAGGCCTGTAAGGAGTGCAAAGAAGAGGAGGACGCTGAGCTCCATGGTTCCGGTGTGACTGCCCTGCACCCCACTGCAGCCTCCAACTGGGCCTTTTATCCTGAACCTGCCTCTCCACCCAGTTATGAAATTTCATCCATTCCCCACCTCCTTTTTCATCATTGTCCAGGAGCATTAGCTTAGAAAAAGGTGTTAGGGAACCCAGACTTCCTGCTTGGGCAACCCAGAGACCTGATGCCTATCCCTTAACCACTCTCTAGATGTTGGCAGGGATACAGTGGTAGAGATATCAAAGTCCACCTGAGCACGTGAATGTGTGGGTGTGTGGGTATGTGTATGTGTGTTTTTGTAAGCATGGGTGAGCATGCACTTTTTTACTTAGCTTTGTCTGTTTGTTTATACTTGCATGCATTTGTCTATGCCTGCTTGCATCCCTGTATGTGCTTACATGGTTTTTATATGTAAAGGGATGTTTGAATTTATGCAAATGTGCTGGTGTGTGTTTCTGTGGTTGAATCTGGGGGTGTTTATGTGTATATCCTTGCATGTGTGGAGCTTCCTTGTATTTATACAGTTTTCATATATGAAAGTGCATTTACATTTGTGTGTTATGGAGGTGGTGGTAGTGTATGTTCAAAACTGAGAGGCTGACTGGGTGCAGTGGCTCATCACTGTAACCCCAGTACTTTGGGAAGCTGAGGTGGGTAGATCACTTGAGGTCAGGAGTTCGAGACCAGCCTGGCCAACATGGCAAAATCCTGTCTCTACTAAAAATACAAAAATTAGCCGGGCGTGGTAGTTGGCACCTTTAATCCTAGCTACTTGGGAGGCTGAGGCAAGAGAATCACTTGAACCTGGGAGGTGGAGGCTACAGTGAGCGGAGATTATGCCACTGCACTCCAGCCTGGGTGATAGAGCAATATTCCATCTGAAAGAAAGAGAGAGAGAGAGAGAGAGA
>NW_012114644.1:3852739-3871007 GCF_000951035.1 Colobus angolensis palliatus | reverse complement strand
AAAGAAAGAAAGAAAGAAAGAAAGAAAGAAAGAAAGAAAGAAAGAAAGAAAGAAAGAAAGAAAGAAAGAGAAGCTGACGAGAAGAAGGAATTATTCAATTCAATCAAATTTGGCCCACTGCCTTTGTAGCATAGCAAACTATAACCTAGCAATATGCAAACCAATTGTGTGTATCTGTGTGTGCTGGCGTATTTGTGCTTTTGTGTTGGTGCATCTCCTAAGCCCTGTCTTTGGAAGCCTGCAGATGCTCAGGGTCTATCCCCAAGGACCCCTCTTTCATCTGCCCTTCTGTGACAGTCACAGGTGGAAGTGATGCAAGAAACAGATGGAGGGGCAAGAGATGCAGAACTGGTGAGTCTCAGAGGAAGAGGTGGTCAGTTGGAGGGAGACAGGAACTGAGACCTGGCAGGTGCAGCGATCAGGTCCCTTTGGTTTCTGATCACTCTAACTAGTGCTGAGGAGTTTCTTCCCTGCCTCTGACTATCTTCACAGTGCAGGAAATTTCTCTGGCTCTGACGCTTTCTAATTTTGTGTCTCTGCTTTCCCCCTGAAGACTCTTGAACTTCAGGTGTGCAGAAACTGGGTCCAGTTTGATTGATGTCTACTGGACTCCCATTTGTCTCTATCCTCACTGCGAGCCTGCACCCACACAGCCTCTGACATGGTCAGTCCATATTTGCAAAATTTGGGTGTGAATGTGTCCATATCTCCCTGTCTCATCCTAGACCTGACTTTTGACCATGAGGCAACATCTTTTTTGCAACGTTAAGCAAACCCTTTGCTGGATCCAGGGCGCTGACCCGGAAGTTACTTCGATCCAGGAGAAGCAGACAAACAATACTGAAATTTAAGAGGTGGAAGCTGTACTTTCCTGACCCTGGAGAGGTGCCAGCACAGACTTTCCTGACCCGAGGACCCAGGTCTTGCTGTACTGTGTCATCTGATGCCAAGACTGCATCCTCATTCCAACCCCAGGGTGAAGCACCGATGGGAAGGCATGGAGGGCTTTACACACAGTAACTCAGTCTTTACATTTTTAGGGAGGTATGGTTGCCTTCCCCATTTCATAGATGGAGAGACTGAAGCAGTGATAGTTTGCAAGTCTTACCCAAGGTTGTACAGTGGGTTAGGGCTAATTGTCCAATATGGTAGTCACTTGCTGCATGTGGCCACTAATTAAGTACTTGAAATATGGTCCAAATACTGTTTACAATAGCAAAGATAGGGAATCAACAGATGAATGGTTAAATAAAATATGGTATATACACACCATTGAATACTATTTAGCCATAAAAAGAAATAAAATCTTGTCTTTTATAGCAACATAGATACAACTGGAGGTGATTATCTTAAGTGAAACAAGCCAGGACAGAAAGTCAGTATCACATGTTCTCATTCAAAAGTGGGTGCTAAACAATGTGTACACATGGACCTAGAGAGTGGAATAATAGATAGAACCTCCAGTGCAATTTTGAATCAGGGTGGTAAGAACAACCATTCATTACTTGCTCCCAATCTTAGAGGGAAAGCATTAAGTCTTTCACTTTTAAGTATGATGTTGGCTGCAGACTTTTTTCTAGATGCCTTTAGTCAGGGTGAGAAATTCTGTTTATTTCTAGCTCACTGATAATTTTTAATCAGGAACGGATGTTGGATTTCTACCAAGTGTTTTTCATGTCTGTATTATAATGAATATATATATACATATGCTTATTAATGTGCTGAGTCCCTTTAATTGATTATCAAATATTAAACCAACCTTGCATCCCTTGTTAAACCCACTTCCATTGTGTTTATCCCACAAGGCAGTACACTTGTTTTATATTGTTAGATTTAATTTGCCAAAATTTTGTTTAGTATTTTTAAATCTATGTTCATGAGGGTATTGGTCCGTAGTTTTCCTTTTTGGAATGTCTTTGCCTGGTTTTGAGATCAGTGTGATATTGGCCTCAGAGAATGAGATGGAAAATTTCACGTCCTGTTAATTTTCTGAGACTTTATAGACTAGATAATGCTCCTTTCATAAATGTTTGATAGAACTCACTAGTGAAGTCATATGGGCCTAGAGTTTTCTTTGTAGAAAAGTTTTTAAGTACCCATTCAGTTTTTAAAATAACTATAGGGCTATTCAGGCTATCTATTTCTCCCTTAGTGAGTTTTTTGGTTGTGTCTTCTGAGGAATTTATACAAATCATCTAAACTACCAATTTTTTTGCCAACGCTTTATTAATATTCCCTTATTATTATTTAAATATTTATAGAATCTAAAATGATTTCAACTCTCTTTCCTGATATTGGTAAATGATGTATTTTCTATTTTTTTCTTTATCAATTTTATTAATCTTCACAAAGAATAAGTTTCTGGTTTCATTGATTTTCCTTGTTGTTTCTCTGTTTTACATTTCATTGATTTCTTCTGTTATTTTTAGAATTTGTTTCTTTTATCACCTTTGGGATTTATTTTCCTTCTTTTTTTTCAAGTGGAAGCTAATATCATTGATTTGAGATCTTTCTTCTTTTTAAAGATGTTTATTTACTCAAGTTACTCAAAGTCCTCCATGAGCTATCTGCACCCCACGTTTATTGTAGCATACTCACACAGCCAAGATATTCAATCAACCTAAGTGTGTATCAACAAGTGAATGAATGGATAAAGAAAATGTGCTGTGCATGCATACACACACACACACACATACCCTCTAATACTATTCAGTCTTAAGAAAGAAGAAAATCCTGTCCTTTGCAACACCAGGGGTGAAACTGGACCACGTTACATTAAGTGAAATAAGTCAGGCACAGAAATATATATACTGCATGATCTCCCTTATATGTGGAGTATTAAAAAGTTTAACCCACAGAAGCAAAGAGTAGAATGGGGGTTACCAGGAGTTGGTGGAGAGGGTGAGGAGATGTTGATCAAAGGATACAAAATGTCAGTTAGGAGGAAAAAGTTCAGGGGATCTATTACATAAATAGTGACTATAGTTAATAACAATATATTGTGTTAACTATAAATTAATTGAAAAGCAATTACTTGAAAATTGCTGTGGCCGGGCGTGGTGGCTCACACCTGTAATCCCAGCCCTTTGGGAGGCCGAGACGGGAGGATCACAAGGTCAGGAGATCGAGGCCATCCTGGCTAACATGGTGAAACCCCGTCTCTACTAAAAATACAAAAAATTAGCCGGGTGCGGTGGCGGGCTCCTGTAGTCCCAGCTACACGGAAGGCTGAGGCAGGAGAATGGCGTGAACCTGGGAGGCGGAGCTTGCAGTGAGCCAAGATCACGCCACTGCACTCCAGCCTGGGCCACAGAGCCAGACTCCATCTCAAAAAAAAAAAAAAGAAAGAAAATTGCTAAGAGGTTTATGACTCCCACCTGGGGGTGAAGCAATGCTCCACAGCCACTGAGAGCAATCCTGCCCTCCTCAGGAGGCCCTGCAGAGCATCTGCTGAGGACCCAGGGATCAGCCACTCCTGCCTACTGCAGTCAGTGCCCACACACCATTGAGAGGTCTGAGGACAGGCCCCCCTGGCCAAGCTCCACTCCATTAGTGCCCAAGCATGTTATACGGTGCGCTGGGGATCGTGCTGCTCCATCCACCACCTTTGGCAGTTGAGTATCAAAGTACCAAAGTACTCGGCACCTGAGGGCTCCTCCCAGGGAGGAGATGGGCCCACCCAACATGCTGCTATCACCATGGCTGGCACCCACCTGCATGTGCCACCAGCAGGCCTGGCGACTGGCCTATCCAGTCCATTACACCACCAACATCAGCATGGACCATTTTGGAGCTAGAAGATTATCCTGCCACTGTTACTGCTCATTCTATGTCCACCATGCGGGGGTCTGAGGTCTTACCTACCAGCGCAGCCCTCCATTCCACTGTCAGAACCTGAGAAAGTCACCTAGAGGCCCAAGAGTTGGCCCACCTAGATCCACTAACACCATTGCCAGTGTATGCTACTCTGGGACCCAAGGGAAGGCATACTCAGCATGCTGCTGCCATCCCTTGGCCCACCTAATGTCCCTATCTCAGGAAAACTTTACCACGGCTTCCACTAACAACCACACCCTAAGCCAATGAGGAAATCACAGACACCACTGACACATTACTGACACTGTTTATGGAGGAAGAAATCATATGGGAACCACACTAATGCATGCACTCAGAATCAAAGTCAAAGTGCCCAACCCAAGCAACACCATAGACACATCTTCAGGAAAAAGTCCTTCCCTGTGAAAGCAGATTCAAAAAATCAAAAGAAGCAACCATGATCCCAGATGCACAGATATCAATATAAAGACACAAGAAACATGCAAAAGCAAGAAAACATGACACCCCCAAAAGAACACGGTAATTCTCCAGCCAGAGAGTCTAATGAAAAATAAATCTAGGCCAAGCACGGTAGCTCACGCCTGTAATCCCAGCACTGTGGGAGGCTGAGGTGGGTGGATCACTCGAGGTCAGGAGCTTGAGACCAGCCTGGCCAACATGGTGAAACCTCACATCTATTAAAAATACAAAATTAGCCAGGCGTGATGGTGCGCACTTGTAATCCCAGTTACTTGGGAAGCTGAGGCATTAGAATCGCTTGAACCTGGGAGGTGAAGGTTGCAGTGAGCTGAGATTGCACCACTGCACTCCAGCCTAGGTTACAGAGTGAGACTCAATCTCAAAAAAAAAAAAAGAAAGAAGAAGAAGAAAGAAGAAAAGAAGAAGAAGAAAAAGAGAAAGAAGAAGAAGAAGAAGAAGGAGGAGGAGGAGGAGGAAATAATCCATAAAATGCCTTAAAATTCAAAATAATGATATTTAAAAAGCTCAGTAAAATACAAGAGAAGCAAAAAACAAAAAACAAAGAAGTCAGAAAAACAGTTCAGAATATGAGTGAGAAATTTACCAAACAGATCACTATCATAAAAAAAAGAACCAAACAGAAATTCTGGAACTGAAGAATTCATTGAATTAAACACAAAACAAATTCAAAAGCTTCAATGATAGACTAGATCAAACAAAATTAAGAATTGCAGAACCTGAAGATGGGTCTTTTGAAATAACTCAGTCAGAAAAGCTATATAAGAAACAATGAGCGGCCGGGCGCGGTGGCTCAAGCCTGTAATCCCAGCACTTTGGGAGGCCGAGACGGGCGGATCACGAGGTCAGGAGATCGAGACCATCCTGGCTAACACGGTGAAACTGATTTGTTTTTCTAAGACCAGCCGAGCGAGCACAAAAGAACCAGCAGGTAGGCAAGTGTAGGAGCAAAACTACAAGTTTATTTTGGTAACCTAAGGTGTGGGGAAGAAGTCTGTCGGCCTCCGGCAAAGAAGGCCGACAGAGTCCCCCCATCGTGGGGCTCTCGGGCGGGGTTCCTGCATCCCGACTTCAGTGGGGCTGGAGGAAGACCGCGTGGCTCACTGGCAGAGAGCGGCTTTTCTAGGAGTGGGAGGGCAATAGGCGGGGGCACAGGCGTGTTGGGGGCGTTCCGCAGGTGCGACCAGGTAAATCTTGGTCTCTTTGGATTGACGTCACCTGGTGCATGCCCAGTTGGTCTGCACCTTCCCTGGTCACCGGCTGCATTTTCACGTGCGCGGGAAAAGTTGGGAGGGGGGGAAAAGTTGGGAGGGGGGATGAAGAACCCGGAAGTGCACCATCTTGCCTCCATTCGTCCAAACAGAAACCCCGTCTCTACTAAAAAAAAAAATGCAAAAAACTAGCCGGGCGAGGTGGCGGGCGCCTGTAGTCCCAGCTACCCGGGAGGCTGAGGCAGGAGAATGGCGTAAACCCGGGAGGCGGAGCTTGCAGTGAGCTGATATCTGGCCACTGCACTCCAGCCTGGGCGACAGAGCGAGACTCCATCTCAACAAAAAAAAAAAAAAAAAAAAAGAAACAATGAGCAAAGCATACCTGATATATAAAGCACCAAAAAGCAACCAACTATTCAAATTTTAACTATGCCAGAAGGCAAAAAGAAAAAAAAGGGATAGAAAACCTATTTAATGAAATAATAGCTAAATCCTTCTAAAGTGTGTCAAGAGCTTTAGACATCTAGACATAAGGATTTCAGTGATTTGTAGGTAGTTACAATGCAAAAAGTTCTTCTCCATGGCACACTGTAGACAGACTGCTTAAAGTCAAAGATTAAGAGTAAATTCTAAAAATGATGAGAGAAAAGCATTTAGCCATCTATAAAGGGGCCCATCAACAGTGGATTTGTCAGCAGAAACCTTACAGGCCAGGAGAAAATGGAATCATACATTTAATACGCTGATAGAAAAAAAAAACTATCTGCAAGATACTGTACCCAGAAAAGTTATGCTTTATAAATGAAAAGGAAATAAAGTCATACCCAAACAAATAAAATCTGAGTAAATTTATCATCACTAAACCAGACCTACAAGAAAAGATTAAAGGAGTGTTACACATAGAAGCAAAAGGAGGATATCTATCATAAGGAAGCACACAAAAAGTAAAACCCATTGGTACAGAAAACATACAAATGAGGAAGAGAATGGACTCAAATGGTAGCATGACGACAAAAACAAAGTAACCCACCAAAATGTTATGGGGGCGAGTCTTTGTTCTTAGAGCTCCCACGATGGTGGCGGGCCGCTCCCAAGATGGGGCAGGCCACTTCCAAGATGGCTGCAAGCCTTTTGTTTTCTGACCTGGGGTTCTTGGCCTCATGGATTCCAAGGAATGGAACCTTGGGCCATGCAGTGAGTGTTATAGCTCTATTAGAAGCCATAGGTCATGGAAGATAACCGTGGAACCTAGAGATTAGTGTTCAGCTCTATTAAGATGAACCCGGGTACTTAGCCATGGAGGAACAAAGGTAAGCTCTTAGTCTGATTGGGAGGGGCAATGGGCACCTCGTTGGATCAGGAGTGCAGCGGACACCCTGCCAGATCCGGAGGGATGGAAGTCAGCAGCCAGTCTCGGGTGGCATTCAGCAGTGGTGGACAGTGAGCGAAAGCTCAGCTCGAGCTGGAACAAACATGGACCAGAACAGTGTGCATTTGCAAGATTTAATAGAGTGAAAACAGAGCTCCCATACAATGGGAGGGGACCCAAAACGGGTTGCCCAGCCAGGGCTCAAATGCCCGGGATTTATATCCTAATCATTGTCCCTCCCCCTGTGCTCTCAGATGTTAGATGATTCAACTATTTCTTTACCTCCTACTTTTAGCCTAATTCGTGTTTCAGTGAGACCTCTTTACTACCTGATTGGTTGGGTGTGAGCTGAGTTACAAGACCCGTGTTTAAAGGTGGTTGCCGTCACTTTCCCCAGCTAGGCTGAGGAATTCTTAGTCAGCCTAGGATATCCAGCTAGTCCTGTCTCTCAGTACCCCATCTCAACAGGAAAACCCAAGTGCTGTTGGGGAGGTTGGCCGATGACCGCACTAACTACTTTCTGCTGAATTGGGGCATAGAAGGGGTCATGCAGTTGAGATTTCCTTGGGAAGGGTGACTTTGATGTCATCGACATCGGAGCATGGGCTAGCAGCCCGGTCCAGGGGTCCGCGGTAGATCTTACTGATGGACTGCATCTGGGGCTCCATTTGAAGAATGATTTGTGTTTTTACAGCTTCAATTCTGGAAGAGACAAACTTAACAAGGAGGTTAAAGATACAGGGATTGAAATGTCTGGCCTGAAGTGCAGGGGATTATTTCTTTGGCACATTTCACAGGCCCTGACTATCTGCTCAATAGTTTTGAAAAGGCCTGGTCCAGTACATAATGATTTGGTCATCTGATGGGCGCTATCAATGCCTAACTGAAAGGTTTGGTGAAGGGTTTTAAGTAATTTCCATTGGTTAGCTGCAGGCAAAAGTATTTTTCCTACTTCGCTGGCTAGACATCCTGAGGGGAGGAAACTATGTCCTTGTGAGGTTCATCATTCTATTTCTTCTGCTGAGTACTGAGGCTTGGTTTCCCGGAAGGGATTACCCCATACTAGGGGTCCTTCCATAAACATTTCTAACGGAGGGTCCCACCTTGTGGCTCTTTAGGCTTCAATATACACTTGGCAGTTTCCTTCTATTTCCCTTTCCTTTCCTTTCTGATGACTCCAGCAGTGTAAGACTGCCCCCTCTTTAGGTTTCTGCACAGCCAATAATATTTCCTAATGGCTTCCTGATGTTTAATAGGTGTTCCCTCAGAAGTTAGGAATTCCCTTTCTCTCCGTATTGCTGCGTGGGCATGGAGGACTAGGTAAGCATACTTAGAGTCTGTATATATATTTACCCTTTTTCCTTATATAATATAAATAATATATATAAATATATATTTGTATTTATATAAAAATTATTGAGCTTGGTTTTGGAGCACAGGTAAATTGTTTGGGAAACATTTATCCTTTTAGGGTTGGTTTTAAGATTCATTCAGTGAGGTTTGAAAAGGCTTCAGGCTAGGACTAACTATTCCTCACTACTGAGGCAATTCTGTCCTGAGTCCCAATGCCCCAGGAATTAGAAACTTTTTTCAGTCTGGCTGACAGGAACAGGCATTCTTCCTGGCCCTGTGTGAGCAACTGATACTGTTTCCTGGAATCTTTTTAGATGGTTCTCTCCCTAGCCTCGGGTAATTTCTTCACAAACATGAGCTAGTCAGGATTCAGCTGAATTCCCCCTCAAGGGATCTCCTAACCTGCACTCCATCCTATAAATTCTAGCTGCCTCATTCCCTCTCAGATGCTCCACTTTTTCCTCCTCAATGCAGCTAGCACATTTGGTTCCACCTGGGTTCCTCCTTCCTGCACTGCAGCCTGGGAACCCTCTTAAGGCCATAAATGGAGGCAATTATAGAGCTCTTCTTTCATTTCACATCCCTCAGGGATTACCGTCCTTCTTTGCCTGATGTCTCATGCCTTAAATACTCTTTTTCTTTGTATGTTCTCCACTTTGTGGTTGTTTCAGTGAGAATGTTACTCTGGTCACTGTCACTTCACGTTGGCCATAAGATGTGTGTTTGGGCCAGGTGTGGTGACTCACATCTGTAATCCTAGCATGTTGGGAGGCTGAGGTGGATGGATCACCTGAGGTCAGGAGTTTGAGAACAGCCTGACCAATATTGTGAAACCCTGTGTCTGCTTAAAATATGAAAATTAGCTGGTTTTGGTCGTGGGTCCCTGTAGTCCCAGCTACTCAGGAGGCTGAGGCAGGAGAATCCCTTGAACCCAGGAGGTGGAGGTTGCAGTGATCTGAGATCATGCTATTGCACTACAGCCTGGGCAAGAAGAGCGAGAATCCATCTAAAATAAAAAATAAAAAAAAGACATGTGTTTGTATTTGTGTTGGTGTTCATCCTTGTGAATGATTTGGTGTGTGCTTGTATATGTTTGTATGGTGTTATATGTGGGGTGTGTTTATATTTGGGTAGTGGTGGTAGTGTATGATCCTGGGTGTGTCTGCATGAGCTTGTCATATTTATAGTTGTGTGTTTGTGTGTGTGTATCAGTGTGTGTGTCTATCCCAGTCCCTGTCTTTGTGTGGCCTGTAGATGTTCAATGTCTTTCTCCTTCACCTCTCTTTTTCTGTGACAGCATTAGACACAGATGTGAGGACAGAAACAGAGAGGGGATGAGAGAGACAAAATTGATGAGACCCAGAGGCAGGGACAGAACAGGTGGGGAAGTACAGGGTGACTGTGGCCTGTGGATATCAAGACATGATCCACTGAGAGGCCTGTCTCTCTTGCATTCATATGTCTTTGACTAGCTGGTCAGTTCTCTCCCTGTCTTCTGCTGTCTGGGCCTTTTTCTGATCCTGTGGACCTTTCTGTGCAACCCCCCTCTCCCTCCCCTGCCTCCTGCCTCTTCCCCACCCTCTTGTATCCCCTTCTGTGTCTCTGTTTCTCTAGACTCTGAGGTCCAGAAGCACCCAGTTTGATTGATGTCCCCTAGGCTTGGACCTGTCTCCATTACTGCTGTGAGCCTGTACCCTCCCTGCCCCTGGCAGGCGTCAGTCCCTAATCACCCAACATGTGAGTGAATGTGTTCATATCTGCTATTTCTGTCTGGCACTTTCTTTCTCATTTGAAGTGGGGAATCTGCATCTGGCTTGCAAAACTAAACAAAGCAGTTGCCACCACTGAAGATGCTGATTCAGGGAATGGAGGTGACTGTGTCACCCCACATTCATGGGGATGACACACAGGCAATGCTTTATCTGAGGATGAAAGTCAAAGCTGCGAGGAGCAGCTGCACCCTGTCAGGCCTCTGAGCCCCAGCTAAGCCATCATATCCCCAGTGACCCGCACGTATACGTCCAGATGGCCTGAAGCAACTGAAGATCCACAAAAAAAGTGAAAATAGCCTTAACTGATGACCTTCCACCATTGTGATTTATTTCTGCTCCAACCTAACTGATCAATGTACTTTATAATCTCCCCCATCCTTAAGAAGGTTCTTTGTAATTCTCCCCACCCTTGAGAATGTACTTTGTGAGATCCACCCTCTGCTCCCAAAACATTGCTCTGAACTCCACCACCTATCCCAAAACCTGTAAGAACTAATGATAATCCCACCACCCTTTGTTGACTCTCTTTTTGAGCTCAGCCCACCTGCACCCAGGTGAAATAAACAGCCATGTTGCTCACACAAAGCCTGTTTGGTGTTCTCTTCACACGGACACGTGAGACACACTCCACACTTCCCTGACCCAGGTGGAAAAAACCAACAAAGTACAACCCACACTTTCCTGACCTAGGAAAGATGCCACCATGGACTTTCCTGACCCCAGGACCTGGCTCCTGCTGTGGTGTGCAATCTGGCACAGGCTTTATAGCAACACAAGTATGGCTAATACGGGTACCGTGAGTCCTCATTCCACCCTTGCGGAGCACTGATAGGGAGGCATGAAGTGCTTTCAATAGAGTAATTCACTTTGTTGTCCACCCTTTCAAGTAGGGATTGTTGTCACCCCCATTGTATAGATGGAGAAAGTGAAACACAGAGGGGTTGAGACCTCTCCCAAGGTCACACAGCAGGCTGAAGGTAGAATCAGTTCTCAAACCCAGAGAGTTTGGTTCTACAGTCTGCTGTTTGAAACTACCCCATGATGCCTCCCTCAGCAGAAAGTGGAGACAGAGAGAGAGAGTAAAGAGTAGGAGACAGAGAGAAAGAGAGAGTGTGACAGGCAGAGGAAGAGAATAAGTTCCGCAGGAAGGGGATTCCACAGGTAAATAGCAAGGAAGAAACTGGGTTAAATGACAGGAAATCAATTTCTTACCTGCAGGACTTCTCAGGGCCTTTAGAATGTTAGTGTGCATTTAAAATAACATCAAGAGGGGAGGGGGCTGACAGCAGCTATTCAGACTATTTGGCTTCTCAGCTCTTTCTTTTCCATCACAGCACTCGTCACTGTCTCTCAGGTCCAAGGCTCTGAGAGGCACACTCTGGGAAGTCAGAATAAAGGACTAACTTGAGTCAGATATACCTGAGTTCAAATCCCAGCTTTGCATTCATTTGTTGTGCTAAAGATGCTTGGGCAAGTGCAAGCTCAGCTTGGAGCCTAAAGTTTCTTTATCTGGAAAACATGGATACCTAATGATATTGTGAGTTGAAGGGGGCCTGCCCCTCCACTCCTGTGGGTATTTCTCATCAGGATGAGATGAGAGACTGAGAAAAGAAATAAGACATGGGACAAAGCATAGAGAAAGAACAGTGGGCCCGGGGGACCGGCGCTCAACATGTGAGGACACGCATCAGCTCTGGTCTCTGAATTTCCTCAGTATTTATTGATCACTAGTTTTACTGTCTTGGCGAGGGGAGTGTGGCAGGGTAACAAGGTGATGGTGGGGAGACAGTCAGCAGAAAAACATGTGAGCATCTGGCTCCTGCTTATCATGAACTTATCATGGCTCCTGCTTATCATGAACTGGCTCCTGCTTATCATGAACTTATCATGAATAAGTTCAAGGAAAGGTACTGTGTCTGGATGTGCACGTAGGCTAGATTTATGTTTCACTTTACACACACATCTCAGTGTAGCAAAGAGTAACACAGCAGTATTGCTGCCAGCCTATCTCGCCTCCAGCCACAAGGCAGTTTTCTCCTATCTCAGAATAATGAATGTTGGTTTTACACTGAGACATTCCATTCCCAGGGATGAGCAGGAGACAGAAACCTTTCTCTTATCTCCACTGCAAAGAGCCCTCCCTCTTTCCCTACTCCTCCACAGCACAGACCCTTCACGGGTGTCAGGCTGGGGGATATAAGGTCTTTCCCACGAGGCCATATCTCAGGCTGTCTCAGTGCGGGGAAACCTTGGACAATACCCAGGCTTTCTTGGGCAGAGGTGCCTGCTGCTTTTCGCAGTGCATGGTGTTCCTGGTTAATAGAGAATGGAGAATGGCAATGACTTTTACCGGGTGTACTGCCTGCAAAAATATTGTTAACAAGGCACTTCCTGCACATCCCTAAATCTATTAAATCTTGATTCCATACAGCACATGTTTCTGTGAGCACAGGCTTGGGGCTAAAGTTGAGGATTAACAGCATCTCAAAGCAGAACGATTTTTCTTAGTACAGATCAAAATGGAGTTTCTTATGTCTTCCTTTTCTACACAGACACAGTAACAATCTGATCTCTCTTTCTTTTCCCCACATTTCCCCCTTTTCCTTTTGACAGAACCGTCATCGTCATCATGGCCCATTCTTGATGGTCGCTGTGTCTTTGGAGCTGCTGGACACACCTGCAAACTACCAACAGGCAAAACATGCACACAAGGATTAATACAAAATTTATAATAGTGGAACTCCCGAGGGTTTTAACCCAAGTCACCAGGTTAAGATTTGTGAGACTGTCAACAGCTTCTGTGATTGCCTTAGTTCCTGGCACCAGATTTAAATTTATTCTTTTAATTTTGAAATGTCTGAAGTAAGATGATCTTCTCTTCCTTGTAGACAGTGTCTAACCATGTACCAGTGATGCTCAGACTCATTACAGGCTTGGGATGTAACACAAAAATCTAACGTATTCCAGTCACACTGTAACTGAAAATGATGTTCCAAGCTCGTGAGCCTATTTCCCATTCAAATGACATTTTGTCTATGATCATTAATTTGATTTGCCAGTTTTTGATCAGTACGAGATTGTGAATTCCACAGTCTCGTAGAATGTTTTTGCCAATTGTTAACCAGGTGTACCGTCTGAACAGAAGAGTGCAATGCAACTCCCGCCACAGCAGCCATCGCTGTGACTGCAATTAATGCTACAATTACTGCAATCAAAGTAAAAACGAATCTTTGGGATCTATTTAGAACTCTTTTTTAATACTTCATTTAAAATACGAATGGATGGCGAAGCCTCCCACGGTTGGTCCGTGGACACGTGGATCCACATGCCCTCTCTTGCTCTCACTAGTAGACTACGGTGCTGCCAATTAAAAGTTGAATCAATGCAAGTAAACAATCTGCAATTTTCACAGGTTATAGTTTTGGAATCTAGGTTAATAACTACTTTTCCTACAACTAGGATATAAGGGGGCTTTACACAACTTTGCAAGGGAATTGTTAGACTGGAATTTAGGTCCATAGTATAAGATGGCTTATGGTCTCTTGTTCTTATAGCTTGATTTTCAGACCAAATTCTAATGTGGTGCAAAGCCACAGTAAGCTTCCAAAGTTCTGGGTGCTCAGGAACAGTAACAGGACTAACTAACTTTGGTGGAGGTGATGAGAGTCCCTTTTCATCCCATTCCCAAGGGTAGAGAGACTCTAACCTTTTGTATTTATTTTTATCTAAACCTTCCATTAAGTCACTGTCCACAGCTGGACTCACATGTGCACTGGGACACAATTGAGTTTGTCCTGTGCAATTGAGGCAGAATTGACCTCAAGGTGCCCAATCTATAATAGTTCCAAATTCTTCGTTTTATAATATCACTGCACTATCAGCCACACATTCTTCCCAAACTAAAACTTCTGGGCTTTTGACTCTTTGGGAATTTCCTTGGGGCAAGGCTTCCCCTTAGGCCTAGATTTTAATGATCTTTGATAAAAAGGGTCTGCAAATAATTTACCTGTGGTCTGAGTGACATTCCACTTACCATATGATAAGTAAATCTACTGGTGGCACTGACAGTAGGTACTTCTACCAACCAATTTTGGGTTGTAGGCTTTAAGCATCCTGGTGCATTACCTAGGCAAATAGGAAGATAAATATTCAATAGAAATACTCATCATCATTCCTTCTTCCTCGTCTTTGGAGCAAGGCTTCCCCTTAGGCCTAGATTTTAATGATCTTTGATAAAAAGGGTCTGCAAATAATTTACCTGTGGTCTGAGTGACATTCCACTTACCATATGATAAGTAAATCTACTGGTGGCACTGACAGTAGGTACTTCTACCAACCAATTTTGGGTTGTAGGCATTAAGCATCCTGGTGCATTCCCTAGGCAAATAGGAAGATAAATATTCAATAGAAATACTCATCATCATTCCTTCTTCCTCGGGTTGGGAAGGGCAACGATCATCTGTGGGGCCAGATACCCATGCACTATTATTAAAGAGAGATCAGATTGTTACTGTGTCTACATAGAAAAGGAAGACATAAGAAACTCCATTTTGATCTCTCTTTCTTTTCCCCACAGTGAGTCAGACATACCTGAGCTCAAATCCCATCTTCGTCATTCATTTGTTGTGCTAAAGATGCTCAGGCAAGTGCAAGCTCAGCTTGGAGCCTAAAGTTTCCTTATCTGGAACATATGGATACCTAGTGATATTGTTTGGCTGTGTCTCCACCCAAATCTCATCTTAAATTATAGTTCCCATAATCCCCACGTGCTATGGGAGGGACACTGTGGGAGGTGATTGACTCATGGGGACGGGT
Source organism: Colobus angolensis palliatus (assembly GCF_000951035.1). Taxonomy (NCBI): domain Eukaryota; kingdom Metazoa; phylum Chordata; class Mammalia; order Primates; family Cercopithecidae; genus Colobus; species Colobus angolensis. The sequence continues at coordinate 3,856,173 of NW_012114644.1, read as the reverse complement.
TTTCCCGTGCTGTTCTTCTGATAGTGAATAAGTATAACGAGATCTGATGGTTTTATAAAGGGAAGTTTCCCTCTTTTGCCTGCTGCTCTCTCTTGCCTGCTACTATGCAAGATGTGCCTTTGCTACTTCTTCCCCATCCACCATGATTATGAGGCCTCTCCAGCCATGTGGACCTAAGAGTCCAGTAAATCTTTCTCTCTATAAATTACCCAGTCTCAAGTATGTCTTCATTAGCAGTGTGAGAATGGACTAATACAGTAAATTGGTACTGGGAGTGGGACACTGCCGTAAAGACACCCGAAAATGTGGAAGCTACTTTGGAACTGAGTGACAGGCAGAGGTTGGAACAGTTTGGAAGACTCAGAAGAAAACAGGAAAATGTGGGAAAGTTTGGAACTTCCTAGAGAGTTGATGAATGGTTTTGACCAAATTGTTGATAACAATACGGACAATAACATCCAGGCTGAGGTGGTTTCAGATGGAGAAGGGGAAGTCTTTGCGAACTGCACTAAAGGTCACTGTTGCTATGCAAAGAGACTGGTGACATATTGCCCCTGCTCCAAAGATCAGTGGAACTTTGAACTTGATAGAAATGATTTAGGGTATCTCGCAGAGGACATTTCTAACCAGTAAAGCATTCAAGAGAAAATAGAGTGTGAAAGTTTGGAAAACTTGCAGCCTGAAGATGCAATAGAAAACCCCAATTCCTGGGAAGAAATTCAGGCCAGCTGCAGGAATTTCCATAAGTAACCAGGAGCAGAATGTTAACCACCAAGACAATGGGGAAAAGGTCTCCAGGGCTCCCCTGCTATGTGCAACCTTGGGACTTGGTGCCCTGCCTCCCAGCCACTCCAGCCTTGACTAAAGGTGGCCAAGGTACAGTTCAGGCCTTGGCTTCGGAGGGTGCAAGCCCCAAGCCTTTGAAATTTCCAAGTGGTATTGGGTCTGTGAGTGCACAGGAGACAAGAACTGAGGTTTGGGAACCTCCGCCTAGATTTCAGAGGATGTATGGAAACACCAGGGTGGCCAGGCAGAGGACTGCTGCAGGGGCAGGGTCCTCATGGAGAACCTTTGCTAGAGCAGTGAAGAAAGCAAATGTGGGGTTGGAGCCCCCACACAGAGTCCCCACTGGGGCACTGCTTAGTGGAGCTGTGAGAAGAGGGCCTCTGTCCTCTAGACCCCAGAATGGTAGATCCACCAACAACTTGCACTGTGCACCTGGAAAAGTCACAGACACTCAATGCCAGCCTGTAAAGGCAGCCAGGAGCGGGACCATACTCTGCAAGCCACAGGGGCAGGGCTGCCTATGGTCGTGGGAGCCCATCTCTTGCATCAGCGTGACCTGCATGTGAGACATGGTGTCAAAGGAGATCATTTTGGAGATTTAAGATTTGACTGCCCTGCTGGATTGTGGACTTGCATGGGGTCTATAGCCCCTTTGTTTTGGCCAATTTCTCCTTTTGGAATGGGTATATTTACCCAGTGGCTGTACCCTTATTGTATCTAGGAAATAATTAACTTGCTTTTAATTTTACAGGTTGATAGTCAGAAGGGACTTGCCTCATATCAGATGAGACTTTGAACTGTGGACTTCTGAGTTAATGCTGAAATGGGTTAAGGGTCCCTTGGGGGACTGTTGGGAAGGCATGATTTATTTTGAAATGTGAGGACATGAGATTTGGGAGTGGTCAGGGGTGGAATGATATGGGTTGGCTGTGTCCCCACCCAAATCTCATTTTGAGATATAGTTCCCATAATCCCCACATGTCATGGGAGGGACCCAGTGGGAGGTAATTGAACCATGGGGGTGGATTTTCCCATGCTGTTTTGTGATAGTGAATAGTTCTCACGTGATCTGATGGTTTTACAAAGGGCAGTTTTCCCTGCACACACTCTGTCTCTTGCCTGCCGCCGTGTAAGATGTGTCTTTCCTCTTCCTCTGCCTTCTGTCATGATTGTGAGGCTTCCCCAGCCATGTGGAACTGTGACTCCATTAAATCTCTTTTTCTTCATAAATTACCCAGTCTCAGGTATCTGTTCTTTGGCAGCATGAGAATGAACTAATACACCAACCCTGTAGAGTCATTGTGAGGTTGGACATGAGACTCAATATGCCAGTGGGTAGACACACAGTAAGTGTTTGATGAATGTGTAATTGACACAGGGAGAGACATAGACATTCACAGAGAGGTGGAGGGAGCTAGAGTCAGGCCTGTGGAGCTAGACATGGGCCAGGGGAGCTACAGATGGGCTGCCAGAGCTAGAGTACTCCACTACAGCCTGGGCAACACCCCATCCTGGACAACAGAGTGAGACTCCAACTAAAACAAAACAAAACAAATAAAAAGAGCCCTGTATCTCTAGACATTTCTCCGTGTCTCTCTCTCACACCCTTCTTGAGAAGGACATAAACTCTGTGGACAAAGCAGGTAGGGACTCTTAACCTCCTGAGGAATTCTTCTGAACTGTGTTCATTTTTTGTTTGTTTGTTTGTTTGTTTTTGTTTGTTTGTTTTTTGAGACAGAGTCTCACTCTGTCACCCAGGCTGGAGTGCAATGGAGCCATCTCGGTTCACTGCAACATCCACTTCCAAGGTTCCAGCGATTCTCCTGCCTCAGCCTCCCGAGTAGCTGGGATTACAGGCACACACCACCATACCTGGCTAATTTTTGTATTTTTAGTAGAGATGGGTTTTCACCATGCTGCCCAGGTTGGTCTCAAACTTCTGACCTCAGGTGATCTGCCCACGTCAGTGACTTGTGTTCTAATATCTCCCCAACTCCATGTACTCCTGTGGCCAAGGCAAGGGCCTCCACCTGGACAGCCCTGGGATGCCTCAGGTACTTCTCTGTGCCAGCTAAAGAAGAACGCAGTGCTCAAATCCTAGCATTGCCTGTACAGTCCTGATCAAGAATTTTCCCCTCACTGAGCCTCCGTTTCTCATCTGCAAAATGAGAGTGGAGTGGTTGTGCAAAGGAGAATAGATCTGAAGTAACTGTTCTAAATCTGAATCCTGGACCAGCCACTAGCGATGTGAAGTTGAGCAAATGTCTTCACTTATCTGTGCCTCTGTTTCCTCATCTATAAAATGGTGATGAAGCCAGGCACGGTGGCTCATGACTGTAATCCCAGCACATTGTGAGGCTGAGGCGGGAGGATCGCTTGAACCAAAGAGTTTGAGACCAGCCTGGGCTGTCTGGAGCCATGAGGCCCGGAAATTGCCGCGGCTTCTGTTGCTTAAGCTCCATATCATCAGAGACAAGATGGCGTATTTCCGGGTTCTTCATTAACAACTTTAACCACGCGCGCCAACCTTTTTCGCGCCCAGGAAGATAATGCAGCCTACAGCGCAGGCGCAATTCCGTGCCTGGGAAAAATACCAATTAATGGCGCATGCGCGATTGTAATTTGAGAAAACACAGCCCCCCGTCACT
>NW_012114644.1:3829385-3852689 GCF_000951035.1 Colobus angolensis palliatus | reverse complement strand
GGGAAAAATACCAATTAACGGCGCATGTGCAATTGTAATTTGAGAAAACCCAGCCCCCCGTCACCGCCCTGGCCCAACCTCTTCCCCTGCCAGCCTATATAAGGCATTGCACTGCCACCATTAAACGAGACTTGATCAGGCTATTTGTCTTGTCTCCATTTCTCGTGTTTTCTTGTCTCCTCCATTCCCACTCCCCCTTCCAGGGTCCGTTCGACTGTCCTGCAGGACGGGACAACTTTCCAAAAATGGTAGAAGGTAAATCTCAGTGAATTAAAGGATAAATGCAAAGGGAGAAAATAGGGGGGAAAAAAAAAAAACCTACAAATGGGTACATGCTATTCTTTCAAGAAACTAAGAAAGAAAAGGAGAAAAAGCAGGAAATACTGAAATAATGTGGTTTAAGAGTTTCTGAAAATACAGGATACAGTTGATCATGATTCTATCATAATCAGGGGAAAACAAAGACAGAAGGAAAAGTTGAGCAATCAGGAGAAAGACTATGACTGATGGAGTAGAATCTCTGAGAATGCAGGCGAGAATGACAACAAAAGCACAGGTCTAGAGAGACTTAGATAGGTGAAGGAGTATGGAAGGAAGGATGAGTGGAAGTGAATATAGCTATAACATGGTTAAGCAGAGGGTGAATGAGGACAGAAAAATATGGTAAAAGGGAGTTCCACCAAAATGACTCCTATTTTATTTGAGATATGCTGAGACTGTTCAAACAGGTGATGAGATGGGATTTTTTCTATTACAGAGGCAAAAGTCTGAACTTACCACCCACAATAACAGAAGAAATATTTTTCAGGTAGCAATGAATGCTCAGCTCATATTGCAAACAATTTAAGGTGGCAGTAATCTGGCATAGGAACAAAGGTTGGTGTGAACCAGGGTTAAGGTTTGGTAACACAGGGGTTGTGGGACAATGAAGCCTAAATGATGAGGGTTGTTAAGTGCTTAACTTTAGGCCTAGATGAAAGGAAAAGATGTTCAACTAGGAGGTCTTAAAGACAAATCATAACATTCATAGTTAAAATTTCTGGTAATATCACAGTGAATAAGGATTAAGAAAAACTGGCCTACATAGCAATGTTTACCTTACTAATTTTTACTCCACATTTAATATGGTCCACTAAATGATAAATACATAAATGAAAAATTCTGTTAATAATAAATATTTAATGCCCCAGAACAAATATAATTTCTAAAGGATTGAAACCCTAAAAGCCTATTTCTGTTAGTCAGAAGTACTGACTGTGGCTATCTGAACAAATCTTTAAATTGTTAAACGTGAGTACAGATAAAAAGAAAGTCTTGAAAATGTAACTGCCCTTTTTTACATTCCAAATAAGGAGAAAACTAATCTAATGGTAGCATATTTCCTTTTGGGAGATGATATTAACCAATAATTAGTGAGCTAGAATTCCAGTACACACTACTCTGAAGTACTACATATAAAAATTGTAACATTTATTCTTCTTAAACCAAACCTGTGTTTCTAAACTCTAAATGGTCTAACTGCTTCATAGCAACTTTAGGAAAATATAGTTACTGTATTTTTTCATTATAAACAAATGAGAAAATCTCTAAAACAGTCAAACTATATTTCCTAATAAGTTCAGTCAACAATTAGTTACTGGCAATTATAGATACTAGGGAATTATTAAAGGGACAAAAATAGTCAAAGTGATACAGTGGAGATTAAGGGATAAAACCACTGACATGAAGGAGCAGGTTGTAAATGGAGTAAAATTAGAATTTAAGATTTCAATACTTAAAATACAATCTTGTACCCACAAACCCACACCTTGAAAAATGAACACTGAATAAAGATTAAACAGTGAATAAGAATATTTATATTTTATTGTGCCTTTTTTAAAAATTGAGTTGTGATATTGTTAATATTAGCAAGATCAGAACTCAGAAAATAGCCATCATCGACACATATATACAATCCTCCATTATGCCATTTCAAAAGGGGGTGATTTTTCATAGTAAATCCTAAAGATAATTTTATCTCTTACTTGTATTAAACCTTATTACCATCAGTTGGTTCATACAGTGGAGTCTAAGCACATTTTACTTTCTTGAATCTACCAAACACTGTAGGCCAAAAAAAAAAGGAAGGTAGAGTCAGACAAAAACAATAATTACTAGAGATTCTGCTTACATTTCAGGTATTGAATACCTGCTCTAGAGTGAATGGGGGATGGGCAACAAGAATCTTGCTCTTTTAGTCTGTTTCAATCACCACATGCATCTCAAAATGTGAGCATCTTGCTGCATTGCATGACTCTAGTTTTTAACACTTTTTCTCTTTTTTTAAAAAACATACAAGGTGGTGACCAAACACAGACCAACTTTTTCACTGGGAATTCATCTAAAGAAACTGTGATACATTCCAAGTCAGGATGAAAAATACGGCTGTGTAGGAAGTGCTGAGAGACTGCATGTTATGCCAACCTGATGTCCTCTTAAGGGATTCTCAAAGGTAATCTTAGCTATTCACAATTTCCACCTAACAAGTTCACTTTAGATGCTAACTCATTCTTAAGCAAGAAGCAATTGCTCTTGAATAGTTCCCAGTCAAGTTAGGAAACACATCTGAAGCATGTAGAATATAGAAAGCATGATAAAAATAATAAAATACATAAACACTTTTCACACAATACAAAATATATAATGGTTAAAAACAAAATTTAAAACAAAATGGGGCTCTTATTCTCTAACTTATCCTCTAACTAGGTTTCCCACCCAAAGGTGGGGGAAAAAAAATCCTGGACAGGCTCATAACTATAAAGCAGATTAGTCTTTATATTCAGAATATTCCCCCCAAAGTTGTGTTAATTTTACTTTTAGCACAGGATAAGGAAGGCTTTTCCTTTAAATGTCCCTGGGAAAACAAAAAAAAATATTTTAGCACCAGATAAGGACAAGCATAGTCAAAAATTCCAGAACATCCCACAAAGATGAAACAAGCACACCCATTACTCTCAAGAAAACATGGAACAGATCCAGCACATATTAGGCAGTATATATTACAACTCTTCCCACAAAAGTCCAGTGGAAAAGGGCCTAGCACAGATTATGTCTGAAAGACAAATTCTCATTCCACCCTAATCCATAAGCCTCTGGAAGGCAGACTCAAGGAATTTATGCCTGCCCTCTTGTGAGAGTGGAAAAAACTCGAATTGTTTTTCCTCTGTTCTCACACCACAATTATCAACACAAAGATGTCTGTGGCAAAATGTGTATGAGTTTCTCCCTACGCACCAAGCAAGCAATCATTTCTGCAGCAGACATCAGATGGGTGTTCTCCAATTCATTTCTGACACTATCTAGAGATACTGTCATATCCCACAGAATGAAGGCCCAGTCCCACAAGACTACCCACCACTTCTGATGCCAATTACAAGTTCCAGACTTTTTTATCTGTACTTCTGACTGGCCAGCTATAAATTGGGGATTACATGACCCTCTCCTTGTGTTCGGTTAATTTGCTAGAGTGGTTCACAGAACTCAGGGAAACACGTTTACCAATTTATTATAAAGGATATTACAAAGGATACAGATGAAGAGATACATAGGATAGGGTAATTTATAAGGGAAGGGAATTTCCATGCAGAACTTCCAAGTATTTCCTAGGCATACCACCTCAAGGACTCTCCACATGTTCAGCTTTCAGAAGCTCTCTGAACCCTGTCATTTTGAGTTTTTATGGAGGCTTCACTACATAGGCATAATTGATTAAACCCTTTGGCCACTGGTGATCAATTTAATCTTCAGCCCCTCTCTCACCTCCCTAAGCAGTTGGGGGTAGGGATGAAAGTCCCAACCTTCTAATAATTCCTTGATCTTTCTGGTAACCAGCTCCCATTCTGAAGCTACTAGGGGCAGCCAGCTAGCAAACACAAAATTCTTAGTCAATTTATTAGCATACAAAAAGGCAAAATGGGGCCTGTAATCCCAGCACTTTGGGAGGGCGACACAGGGAGACTGCTTGAGCCCAGGCGTTCCAGAGATACACAGGAGATCAATCAGATCAATGTGAAGACTGGAAAGCAACTGATTTCTATCTCAAAAGAAAAAGCTTTTTATTTATTTATTTTGAGGTAGAAACTGAGGTAGAACTGTGAACTTTATATTTAAACCAGCTATGCAAAAGAAAAACTTACTCTTCTGAACTGGCAAACCACTGATACATATATTATCTTTTTGATCAAAGGCAATATCAAATCATGCTGTTAAAGCAAGACCATCTGCTCCTCTTTCAATGTTACATATATACATTGACAGTAACTTTCTCTTTTAAAAGCTTTGGTTTGGTCAGCTACACATTCATGGTATGAGAAAGAACTCTAGTCAAGATTCTCTCTTTAAGGAGGCTGCTGGATTATAGAAAGTTCATGAGCACAGAGATTGTCTCTCTCTTGCTCTCCTAGGTCTGGCCCAGCGTTTGACACATAGGAAGACTTGAATGAATGAATGAATAAATGACAAAAAACTGTTAAGCAGGGATCAAGAAAGCTGAACCATGAAAAATTAATTTACTCATATAAGTAAGAGTATTTCGCCTAAGCTTAACAGCATCTTTAAGGATCATTTTTCTCATGCAAAACTATTATAACCATCATTAAACAAAAGAGACGACATAAACTGGAGCACGATCCATGGTAAAACCAAAAGCTTAATTTTCAACTTTTGAGAACTCTGAGAATCAGAAAAAGGATTTCAATCTATGAAACATAAAATCTGGTGAGGAGAAAATGGCTATCAGTCTAACCTAACTTAGGGAAAGAAAGAAAACGTAACTATGAGTTTGAATGCACAAGTGACAACACATCAAACTTTTACCAAACCCTAGAATTATGCTGCTTTTAAACCAAAGAATAGCAAATACCATTAGCACATTGCATTCCACGAATAATTTATGATAAGAAACCTATTTGAAATAACTGCCCATTACTCACAAAACCTCCCTAGCAACCACATACACATTTATTTATTTCAAAATGACATTCTAGGCTCCTTTATTGCGAAATTCACCCACAATCCACCACGGTCAGCTACCTATTTACTTTTCAGTGTGTTGGGGGAAAAATACGAGGAAGATTTCTTTCTCAAAATCTACGTGAAAAAAAAACTTAGTTACCAAGGCTTTGTAACAGAAAAAAAGAAAGAAAACAAATTACCCACGCATGGGACAGAAAAAACACCTCATCTGGTCACGTTGTGGCTTAACACCTAGACAATACGCGGCTTAGGTTAAGTTTTCTATCCCCTACCCCACCTACAAACTCTAGGAATGGGCGGTATTGTTGCCAGACCCCGGACTCGACCTCAAACCACCGAAAAGGATGACAGGTCTGGACTTGCCCCGGAGGCAGGAAGAGAATCTCTCGGCGGGTCGCGTAGCCCGCCCCGCCGTCTCCTCCAGGCAGCTCCCCTGGCCGCGGCGACCCTTCTCGTCCTCCCACCTCCACTTCCCCACCTCTCGGCCCGGCTCACGCGTTTCCCATCACTCTGTCAGCTCCTGCCACCGCGCCTCCTTCCCTTTCGGTTTTCCTTTAACTTCCCACGCCGGGTGAGGTGCTGAGGGCAGGGCCAAAGATGCGGGCGGGCAGCTGTACTGCCGCGCCCCGTCAGCCCTCCACGCCGCGCTTGCCGGGGTCGCGCCCAGTCAGAGGGAACTGCGTGCGAGGACCATCAGCCAGACAGACAGACGTACCGACCCGTCAAGGAGGGACAGAGTGGAGCGGGCGCCGGCCTACACGTCACCGCCCCGCGGCAGCGCCAACGTCGCCACGTCGACTCGTCGACTCCGGGCCCTCCGCCCCGCCCGCGTGCGCGCACCGCCCCGCCTCCCGCCTCCAGCCTCTAGTCGGCTGGGCTCGGAGGAGCAGATGCGGAAGGTCCCGGCGGCGGCGAAGATGAGTCGCCAGGCCCAGGCGGGAGCGGCCCGGAACGGTCTGCTTTACCCTGGCTGCTCCCGCCGGGCCAGACCTGCCATCTCGACCTCTCTGTGAGTTTTTCCCCTGCATTTACTTCAGGCTGCCGCCCTTCTCCGTAAGGTAAATATGTGGAGGAAATAATTCCTATTAAAGGTAAAGGAAAGGAGAGCAATTTGAATGAAGAAACAGGTAGTTGCTATCGTCGTCTTCAGCCAAAGCTCTCTGGCTACTGGAAGTATACATGGTTCTCTGGTGTCAAGGCCTGTTTTCCATAAGCTTTCTGGATTCTCAGCTTAGTTCCCTCAAAGTGATCTCTGCAAATCGGTCCTTGGGTCAGAAGACCTCCTCCAAAAACGGAAAGCCCGAAGATTCCCTAACTCGATTGAAAAGATAGGAAGATACGAAGAAAAACTAAAGAACTATGTGGTTTATCTGCAAAGAGTTCTAGACTAAAAGCCAACAATGCAAAGATAGTATGAGTGAATGTGTTTGTTGTGGCTCTCCTCTGCCATTCCCGCTTCGTCATAAGGTAATGTGCCCCGATGCCTGGTAGAACTGTTTTGTAGAGACAGCCAATAGTGATCCAGTTATTCTCTTTACTGGTCAGACCACCTCTGAAGTGCTGTGTTCAGCATTTGATTAAGACCTCAGTCAAGTTGGCATTCTATCAGGGATGAGCAAAATGATGAAGAGAACTCAAAAACAGGGCAAGTGAAGAAGTATTGATTAAACCTTCCAGGACTCACTTAGAAGAGAGAAAACTACTGGACTCTCTCCAAATATGAAGTGACCTGTCATGTGAAGTTGATTTGTTTCATGTGATGCAAACTTCAGAGAACAGATTTAAGATCCTGAAAAGAAGATGCCCTTGTAGCACGACCCAAAAAGAATTTCCTACCTTAGCATGTGTGAATACTTCAACAACAGAATTTTGCTTCAGGGAGATTCTGAAGCTCACTTAATAGGGGCTTGGTGCAGGGGAGCCACACATCAACAGAAGAATTAGTTGATGGTTTTGTTAAAGGGATTTCCAATCTTGAGATTGCATGTGTCTTTGGTCCTGGACTTAATAGAATTTACAAGTTAGTTCATGAGACAAGACAAATGCATCACAAAAATATATAATGCAAGGAGGCCACGTGATAATGAGAGGTGCTGATAAGTGCTAGGAATTCACATGGCAGATTATTCCCATCACAGTTCCAGAAACTTAAGGGAGAAGAGAGGAATCGAAAATATACTACCTAGAACTGCCCTATCCATTAGGGTAGCCACTAGCTAAATATGTCTGTTGACATTTGAAATGTGGCTTGTCCAAACCGAGACATGCAGTGAGTTCAAAATGTACACCAGATTTCAAAGACTTAGAAAACAAATGTAAACTATTGCAATTCTTACGTCGATTACATGTTGAAATTATATATAATGGATCAAATAAAATATGTTAAAATTAATTTCAACTTTATTTTTACTTTTTATGTGACTTCTAGAAAATTTTAAATGACATAGGTGGGCTTGCATCATATTTCTATTAAATAGTCCTGGCCTGGAAGGAAATTCAGTTAGCCCTCTGTATCCATGACTTCTGTATATGTCTCAACCAACTTTGGAACAAACACAATTGGAAAGTAAAAAAGAAGAAGAATGGTTATGTCTGCACTGAACATGCATAGACTTTTTTTTCTTGTCATTATTTCCTAAACAATATGGGTATAACAACTGTTTACATAGCACTTCCCATTGTATTAGGTATTATAAGTAACCTAGACATGGTTTAAAGTATATGGGACAATGTGCATAGGTTATATGCAAATACTATACCATTTTGTATAAGGACTTGAGCATCCTGGGGTTTTGGTATGTGGGAGTGTCCTGGAACCAATTCCCTGTGGACACTGAGGCATGGCCTTACTTCACTGAACTCTTAAGAACTATTTTTGTCCTCTTTATAGTCCCTGGGGTTTCCTCAATTTTTTTTTTCAAGAGATGGGGTCTTGCTGTATTGCACAAGCTGAAGTGCACTGGCTATTCACAAGCATGATCATTGAGCACAACAGCCCTGAACTCCTGGGCTCAATGATTCTTCTGCTTCACCCTCCCAGGTAGATAGGACTACAGGTACATGCCATCAAGCTCAGCTTCCCCAAATGTTAGTGGAAAGACAGCCTAATGAAAATGGGCCCTGATGACAAAGAGACTGTCCAGAAAGTATGCCATGAGCAAAGCCAAGGAACAAGACTATAACTGCATTCTAGATAAGGAGTAACCTATTTATCTGTAATGGAACATTGTTAATAGAAGCTAGTGACAAAGCTAAAATGTAAACAAACTATAAGGAGACACAATTTTAAATTTAAAGAATTGAGTATAATAGGCAGTGTTTGGCGGTCACAAAATGGAATTGGGAGATTATTTTGGCAATATTGAGTAGGGTGGGTTGAAAGTAGTGCATAGCTGGGAAACCAATTAAAACTCATTGCAGTGGGCTAGGCGCAGTGGCTCACACCTGTAATCCCAGTGCTTTGGGAAGCTGAGGCAGGAGGATCACTTAAAGCCAGAAGTGCAAAAGTAGCCTGGGCAACGTAGGAAGACCCCCATCTCTACAAACAATAGAAAAAAAAAATAGCCAGACTTAATGGTACACACCTGTAGTCTTAGTTACTAAGGAGACTGAATTGGGAGGCTCTCTTGAGGCCAGGAGTTTGAGGCTACAGTGAGCTATGATCATGCCATTTAGCTCCAGCCTGGGCAACAGAGCAAGACCCCATCTCTAATTGAAAAACAAAACAAAACTCCACATTGCATTTAAAAATATATCATATGGCTGTGTGTGGTGGCTCACAGCTGTAATCCCAGCACTTTGGGAGGCTGAAGCAGGTGAATTGCTAGAGCCCAGGAGTTTGAGACTAGCCTGTGCAACATGACAAAACCCTTTTTCTACAAAAAAAAACAACAAAAAAAAAAACAAAAAAACTCTCTCTCTCTCTCTCTATATATATATATATGAAAACTAGCTGGGTGTGGTGGCATGCACCTGTAGTCCCAGCTGCTCAGGAGGCTAAGGCAGAAGGCTCACTTGAGCTGGGAAGTCAAGGCTATAGTGAGCCATGATTGCACCCCTGTACTGTAGCCTGGGTAACAGAGTGAAACACTGTCTTAAAAAAAAAAGGTATCATACCAAAAAATGGCTCAATATTGGATTGATTTAAATAAATTGTAATACATCTCTAAATTTCGAGGCATTAAAAAAGCATAATGTGAATCTGTATTGCTTGATACGGTAATATGTCTAAGATGTACAATTGAATGAAATAGCTTGCAACACAATCTATACATAATATGAACACATTTAGGTAAAATTATATAAGTTTGTGTGTGTTTTATGTATATGTGTAACATGATCATTCTGCAAAGAGTGCCTTAAGTTATCTCAAAATTGTCTCAAGAACAGAAAATTTCAAGGTGGAAGTGTTTCCCAGCTATTTTTTTGTAGCTCAACAAAATTATTCACACTTTTGACTTTTTTCATTTCTATGTTTCATTATCCTTAGTATGTTAGCCTTTCATTCTCAGACTTGTGACTTCGTGGGTTGTGAGGATGGGCTGCCAAGTTTCAGAACCATTTCCAGCCCATCAGTCTCTGGGTACCTCCTTCAGGATGTGTGCCCACTAGGTCTGCCTAGCTCACCAGTGTGCCGTAGCCTCAGCTTCTAGGCCTTTCTTGTTGTATCTATTGTCAGTCACTTCTTCCCTGCCCTTTTTCACCCCTGCCTCATCCTGCAACACCGAGTCTTAAAATTCCATCTGTACTGCACTCCAGTGCAGTTCCTTCTCTGAAGTTGATGCTTAACCTTTGGGGAATGCTGATTAATAAAAGACTCAATTCTAAAATGTTTTCCTACTCTTTTAAATAAGTGATATTAGAAAAGAAAAAAGTTAGATTACTACCATGGCAGACACTGTTGTTTGCCTCCTCAACCACCATTTCTTCCCTCTTTCTTAACTAATAAGATGATTTTTTTAAAGTACCAAACAACTCAAAAAATGTGAGCTTCTCCCAAAGTAATTTCATTTCCCTTTGAATAAGAATGTTGTAGAGGTGGTCATGTGGCAAAGGGACAATCAGCTTCGGAGAATCCTGCACTATGTTTTACCCAGGTTTCAAAATATATGCTTACAATATATAAACGATTTTCTTGAATTACTGTTCAAGATGGTGAACTCGGCATATCATTTGCCTACTATGCTTTCCTACACAGTACAGAAATAAAAATGAAGAAACAGAAAAAATGAAGAATAAGTAAAGGAGTAAAGATGAAGTGTGCCTGTATGCATGCACTCATGTGAGTAGAAAAAAGTAGATGATGTCAAGAAAAGCAAATGAAATTTCAAAAATATCTTGGGATACAAAGCAAATAGTAGTGATTTGACCAAAACCATAGCCTAAAAAATATAGTTGAGAAGCTACACAGGATAGGACAGAAGTAAGAATAAGGGCTGAAAATGGGGATAAAATATGGCACAATTGAATCTATCATGACACACATTTCTCTTTCTCATCCATATACACTGAGACGAAGCAAAAGATATTAATATCTGCATCTAGACAAAAACAAAGACCAAAACTGACCCCCCCACATCTTCTCCGAATTAATTGAATAAATAGTACAGAAAAGTGAAAACTTTTAGGTTGATGACATGGAGGAAAAACATTCTCATTCTAGCATTCAGGGCCAACATCCTGAGAGCAAGCTAATTGCTTACTCGTCTAAAGTGAAACTTCCTATTTGGCATTCCTGGCCCTGTCCTACCTAACCCAGCCACATATTCACAATTCCTACACAGGAGAGAGAGAGAACTGTCAGACCTCTTACCTACAAAAAGAAAAGGAAAACTGCATCAACTACCAATTATATATATATACACACACATATATATGAACAATGAAGAATTAATAGGCAAATAAGGAAAATGAGCATCATGAGAGAAAAATACAAAGAAAAACATAGAAAAACTAACTCTAAAGAAGGCAAGGAAGCATAAATAAAAGATTTTAAAGGAGCACCCCACTTAATATGGAATTCAGAACATATTATATCTACAAGATATGAACAAGATACTTTGAAAAAGGAGCAACGATAGAGCAAAAAGAGCTACCAGACATTAAAAATATGTTAACTTAAAAACTCAAGAGAAGTACTGGAGATTAAATCAAAGAAGTCTTGTAAGAATATAGTATACATAGCAGAGAGAAAATAAGAAAGAAAACATAAGAATGTCATGGAGAGCCAATCCAATAGGCTTAACATTCAACCAATAGATGAGAAAGATTTAAAAAAAAAAAAAAAAAGGCGAGGGGAGTGAGAAAAGTATAAGATTTTTTTAGAGCAGAGAAGAAAACTTTTCAGATTTGAGTAGACTCGGGGTATTGAAAAATAGATTTAAAAAGACTCATGCCTGGAGACATTATCATGTAATGCCACAAATAAAAATTATGAAGAAGAAATCCCCAAAGTTCCTAAACATAAAAGACATATTATCAACAAAGGAATAGGGACAGGTGCTATCAGCATCACTGCATATCTGAAGACAATGACAGAATATTTCAAAATTGTAATTGTAGATGTTTTGCAGTCTACAAGTCTGTATTCATTCAAATTATCAGTTAACTGTGAGAGTAAAATAAAGATATTTTCAGACTAACAAGGATGTAGAATATTTTTCTCCTGGGTGATCTTTTGGAAACTCACTAGGCCATATAATCCAACAAAATAAGGACAAAAATTTATGCTGATGCTAGAGAAAGGTAAGGACAAATCTCTGCAAGATGGCTGTGCAGCAAGTCTAGAGAACAAGCAGTATACATTGGAGAAGAGCATGGAGGATTCAAGAAGTGAGGTCACATAAGAGAAAAAAAAAGAAGGAATTCAGTAGATTAGATGGTAAGACAGGAGATTTGAAAAACAAAAAAATGAAACTGTGGTGTATATATATATGATGGGATACTGCTCAGCCATATAAAGGAATGAATTAATGACATTCACAGCAACCTGGATGAAATTGAAGACTATTATTCTAAGTGAAGTAACTCAAGAATGGAAAACCAAACATCATATGTTCACAACTCATAAGTGAGAGGTAAGCTATTAGGATATGAAGGCATAAGAATGACACAGTGGACTTTGGGGACTCGGGGAAAGGGTGGGAAGTGGGTGAGGAATAAAAGTGGGTGGGGTATATACTGCTCAGGTGATGGGTGCACCAAAATCTCACACATCACCAGTAAAGAACTTACTCATGTAACCAAACACCACCTGTGCCCCAATAACCTATGAAAAGAAAAAAAAATTTTAAATAATGATAATCAAAATTTTAAAAAAGGAAAACAAAAAAATGAAAATATAGTAAATCAAATAGTGCCAGAATAAAAGGGAGGAAAGAGTAGTTCCTCAGAAGAACTTTTTAAAAAATATTACCATAAAAGTGTAAAAAACAGTACATATCCAGGAAAATTAGTACTGAGAGGAAGAAAGAGAGCCAATGAAGGAGAAAAAGAAAGAGTGGCTAAAGAGTTAAGAGATAAACAGAGTATATTTAAAAAATTTTCTTCAAGTCACCAAGGTAATTACTGCTTCAAAGTTAGGGAGGGTGAAGATTGAGTAAATGTCTTTGGAAACATAAGTGATTGATGATTTGAAGCAATTTAGTAACATGGTAGGGATGGAATTAGATGTCAAGTGTAAGAGTAAATGAGAAGTGAGAAAGTGAAAACAGTGATGATAATTGTTTTTGTCTAATAAATGAATGAAAAAAGCAGGGCAATACATGGAGGAAATATCAAGGTCCAGAAAAAAACTTGTTATCTGCCTGTTGTTTTTAGGATAGAAAGAAAAACAGATATAAATAGAAGGAAAGAACCTGTAAGAAGTGAGTCAAGTAAGGAAATAATAAGGTAAAGGCAGACAAGGATATACTCAAGGATGTGGGTGAAGCTATTAACCTTGGTAGAGAGAAGTTTTCCTGGGAGATGGGAGGGAAGAAATAGGGGATGTTTGAAAATACATATAGGAAACATTTAATGTGTTGAGGAATGTATAACTTTACAAAATTTGAAGTGAATATGCACTATGAAAGCCATATTTCTTTTGGTGTCCTTGAAATTATGAATTGTTCATTGCAAAAATATTTTAAACTACTTCCAATAAGGTAGTGAGATATTAAATTTTTATAAAATATTATAAAATTCAGACAAAATCCAATTTCAAGAATGCAGTCATATATTAGGTTGTAAAAGCAACACCATTCTCAGTCAATATAAACATATGAAATAAAAACTACAAGTCACAGTTGTCACCAGCAAATTTAACTTAGTGTCCAATTGGTTCCCTAAATGCCAGGTGATACCCCATGATAAATGTGGGTATGCCCATGAATATATGTTAGTGTGTGTGTATGGGACTTGGAGAAAAGAAAATTGGAAGTAATTAGCTTCAAAACTAATGATTTTTATCTAGTCTTTAATATCTGAAACTAGATTTGACTTTCTTATACAAGCAAATAATCCACCAAAGTTTGGGGCTGAAATATATTTATCCTTAAAGCATTGTGTGAAAAGGGAAGAATCATTCCTTGCCAACTATTGCCTTCCTATCATTCCTCCAAGAGATAAGTTAGGATATTGGTAAGACTTTATTTAATGAGACCCCAAACCAACAACTTAACAGAATTTTCTTCTCATATAATAGGTTAGTGATGGGTAATCCTGAAATCGTGTAGTTGCTTTCTCAATTTAGTCATCCTGGGACGAGAGTACCTTCTTGACACTTTGCCATTTATAGAGTGTTGTTTTCATCTAATAGTTCAAAATGGCCCACAGTCATGATCATATATATTTCAAGCAGCAGTCTAAAGGAAGAGGAGAAGAAAACATACCTTTGGGAACATGAGTTGAAAGTACACCTATCGAGGAGGAGCTGCGTGCTGCTGGTCTGTTACAGCCACTGCTCTTGCTGCAGTCAGTCAGGCTGTGCCCACTTCTTCAGGGCCCAGTCCCTCGGACCCATCGCCCCTTCTAGATCCTACTGCGGTCTTGGATATTGCCGGGAAAATGTTTGATGAATTTTCTTTGGCAGATGCACTACCTGAACGCTCCCCTGTCAAAACCTCTGCTGTGAGCAATACAAAACCTGGCCAACCTCCTCAAGGCTGACCAGGCTCCAACCCTTGGAATAATCCGAGTGCTCCACCTTTGGTGCCATCTGGACTCGCACCAAGTGCAACACCCTCCACTGTGCCTTTTGGACCAGCATCAACAGGAATGTATCCCTCCGTGCCTCCCACCAGACCACCTCCAGGACCACCAGCACCCTTTCCTTCTTCTGGACCGTCATCCCCCCAACCTGGTGGTCCTTATCCAGCCCCAATTGTGCCAGGCCCTGGCCCCAGAGGGCCATATCTTGCACCAAATATGCCCTTTCCAGAGCTACCCAGACCATGTGGTGCACCCACAGATCCAGCTGCAGCTGGTCCTTTAGGTCCATGGGAATCCATGTCTTCTGGACCTTGGGCACCAGGAATGGGAGGGCAGTATTCTACCCCTAATATGCCATATCCATCTCCAGGGCCATATCCTGCTCCTCCTCCTCCCCATGTCCCTGGGGCAGCATAACCTGTTCTATGGGGCACCGTTCCACCAGGAGTCTGGGGACCACCAGTACCATATCCTCCCCCTACAGAATAGTATCCCACACCAGGATGCTATCCTACTCCCAGTAATCCTTTCCAAGTGCCTTCAGGACCTTCTGGTGCTCCACTGATGCCTGGTGGCCCCCATTCTTACCACTGAGTTAACAATGGATGAAGAGATGACGCTTTGCTTTTTGAAGTACTTATATATGCACATGAATGCATATATAAAAATTGCTGGTTTCACTATTAGAGGGCATTCATGAAAGAACAAATCTTGTGCCTCTCAGAGAAGATAACTGCCTCTTGTACTTGGATGTGTAGTACATCATATGTATACAATCAGATAAAAGCGTAGAAGTAAATCATTCAGATGTGATTTTTTATTTGGTTTTCATGGAAAGTTAAAGTATATTGAATAGCTCTTTGACAGAATTTGTTTAAACTATGAAACTACACACTTAAAAATCTAAGATGTGGATTATTGTTAGAATCTGCAACTTCATTGACAAATTATTTCAAGTATTTTTCTATAATCACTTTCCCTTTCTAAATAAATAAACTTTCAGAATAACCCATCATAATCCAAAGAAATGATGCCTCAACATTTTGCAGTGCTCTGTTGGACAAATTC
Organism: Colobus angolensis palliatus; assembly: GCF_000951035.1. Lineage (NCBI taxonomy): Eukaryota > Metazoa > Chordata > Mammalia > Primates > Cercopithecidae > Colobus > Colobus angolensis. Next base: position 3,837,419 of record NW_012114644.1, on the reverse strand, counting down.
ACCTGGTCGTCTTGAGATTGTATTTTGAATATACATTTTTAAACTGTCAGTAATTATTGTCAGATGTGGAGTTCAATAGCCAGCCAGTGTTCATTTTTATCCTTGAGCTTTTAGTAAAAACTTCCTGGTTTTATTTTTAGTCATTGGGGCATACAGCACTAAAGTCTGCTATTTATGGAAACTAACTTTTTTGTTTTTAATCCAGGTCAACATGTATGTAAATTGAATTTTTATATAATTGATTAAAAAAAAAGTACACCTATCACTTACAGTCACATTTTATTTACCAGACTTAAGTCACATGGTCACACCCAGTTGCAAGGAAAGCTAGAACATACAGTCCTCATTTTAGGCAACTATATACTCAGTTAAAAAGCATGAGTTCTATTACTGTAAGAGATAAAGAGATACTTAGAGATAAATGTTTCACCCATAAAGCTTTTCCTCAATTAAAGCAAACATACCGGTATCAAGCAGATAAGGGTAGCCTCTCTTCAGTTCTTATAAGAACTGAACCTCAGGGAACAGAATGGAATGGAGTGTCAATAATAACTTTTATCTCTTTCAAGCATATGAATATTTAGCTAGTAGAAGATGGTAAAATAAAATGCTGGATATTAATTATTTTAAAAATTAATTTTTCCTGAAACTTAAACTATTCTTAAGCATTTTTATGATTAAGTGAAACTTTCATTCACTCTACCTACAACTAATTAAGCACATATCTCATAATCCACACTTTGCTAAGTATTGTGAAATATTCCAAAGAAAAATATGATATGATCTCTATTCTCAAGGAATTTACAAGAACTTACAGTTTGGGTAGGGAACAAATTTAACATTCACAAGGCTTTTCAAGAACAATTAGGTGCTAAGTTGTGTGATACTTCTTTTATGAATACAAAAGGAGGCCAAATTAAAGATAGGCCCCTGTTGGCTGCAGAAGATTAAAAGCCTTTGTGGAAAACTGAAATTTGAATTGATCATATAAATATAGGTAGAATTCATTTATAAAATCTTTCATATGTAAACTCTTAAAAGGTGTATTTGTAGGATTCGTTCTAGAGAATAAAGATACTGAATTTTAAAATTGTAATTTATTGCTGCTGATAGTTTAAAGGATAAAAGTGGCTGATTCAGTACATAAGCCAGTTTTATTTCTGTGTTTTTGCTTTAGATTGTATCCACAAGTACCAGCAGAGTACCTGACACATAGTAGACACAAGTAAGTATTTGTTAAATAATTTTCTTTTTATAATAGTGTTTCCTTTATTGTTTGACCAAGAACTTTTAAAAATTGAGCTATAGCTTTTTTAAACATTGAAGTGTTCCAAAGTATAGAAACCTTATGTGAACAGTGCTATACACCACTTAATACAACTGATAGATGTAGGAGGAAGATAAGGGAGGGTCCTGTTAGAAGCTCCCACGGGCCTGGGCTTGGGGAGGAGGGGGTGTAGCCTCAGGAAATTTATGCCATTTGCAGGGGGCAGGAGCCTGGGCTCATCAGTTCCTGTGTGGTGACCTGGGATTCAGTCTGTGAGGTGGCCTGTTAACAGGAGCCCCTCTCGCTTTGCAAAGTATTTTTTTCCTTTTTGCCCAGTAAATTCCATTCCCCCACACCCTGCAAAGTGTCTGCATGCCTAACTTTTCCTGGTCACGTTGCAAGAACCTGGTTTTTTTTCCTACAACATTTTGGCACCCAGAACTTGGGACATGAAGAAGCATGAATGAAATGTGGACCGAAAACCTCTCACTTTAATTTCTGAGTATTTTGTTCCTATGACATTTTTCTTCTTTTTTTTGAGGACAGTAACAGCACCTATCTTTTCTTTTACAATATGGGAGGTGGTCCACACCCACCACAACAGCCACAAGCGTGTCTGCGGGATGGTTGGGCAAGCAGTGGCTCCCCAACCACCTTCCCTCCCAGCTGGGTGGAGTGCATGGCCCTGACTGCCACACCTGTGTACAGTATCCAACCGCACAGCAGGAATGAGCCACAGCCACTACCCAGGCCCCAGGGCCGCCTTGGGGGCTCGGACTCTGCACAGCTGGCTGACCAGGCTCCTGCTGGATCCATGTCTGGGGGGAAAGGAACCAATTTGAAAAAGAATAAGAAGTTCTTCCCCCAGGCATCTTTCCAACCCTGCACTTTAACTTTTGTTTCCTTTTCTCTATCTAGTCAGCAGTTAATTTTTATGTGAGAGAGTTTTTTTTTTTTTTTTCTTTTTGGAAAACATTTTAACCAGGCCAGGACACCAGTGATCACTGTTTATATTCTCTGTAAAGTTTTAGTTATGAAAAAGGATTTATGAGATTGATCTTAAGCAAAAGCCAATTCGGTGTGCTTTCTGTGACTTTCTGAATGGTCAGCAGCAAACCTTGCTACAGACCTCCATCTTGTTTTAGGTCCTTGAGAGCATGATGTGTAATCCCCTGGCAATGCTTTTTTTAGTGTCTGCACAGCCAAGATTCAATCCTGGCTTAGGAAATTACTCCTTTCTGCTTTGATATCTGTGTGACCTTTGCCATTTATTGATTCTCTTCCTCTGCATGAACCACCTTGGATTTTCCTTTCCCTGAGCTTTCAGTAAAGTTTGAAAGCCAGAAATATTGGCCGCTTGGCAGGGCTAAAGTCAGGTAATAAGGGTGTTAAAAGGATTTTCTTAAAGAGCATTCAGCTTAATTAAAGGTGGATATCCAAATTATAGGTATATTTAAAAGATCTTAATGTTTTTCTCTTCTGGGATCTTCTTTGGCTGGAAGAAGTGGTTTCTGTTTTGTTTTGTTTTGTTTCGTTTTGAGACAGAGTCTCATTCGATTGCTCAGGCTGAAGTGCAGTGGCGCAATCTCAGCTCACTGTAACCTCCGCCTCCCAGGTTCAAGTAATTCTCCTGCCTCAGCCTCCCAAGTAACTGGAATTACAGGCACCTGCCACTGCGCCCAGCTAATTTTTGTATTTTTAGTAGGGACGGGGTTTCACCATCTTGGCCAGGCTGGTCTTGAACTCCTGACCTGTGATCCACCTGCCTTGGCCTCCCAGTGGAAAAAATTTTCTTCTCAGTGAACAGAATTCTTTTTTCCATTTTGCCTGCCACTTTCAATGAATGCATGAGAAGGTAGAGACCTCTTTTTTCCTAATGGAACCCCAGGAATTAAAAGTGGATAGATCCCTCTCAAAATCTGTTTTTGCCCCCAGTTATGCCTGTGTATTAGGCCTTAGAAGCTATGTGTTTTCCTGGCCCTGTCTCTTAAAGGGCTCCACCAGGAGGCCAATAATCCAAGCAGGAGACTGGCAAGCAAAAGATCTTATGGCAACTGGGTTTTCTTCTGCCTGTCTGTGTAATTTTATGTATGTGTTGTATTTGTGATGTCTATAAAAATAGCTCAAATTAATTGACCTAAAGGAATATGAGTGCTTGCATCAAATATTTTTCAAAGGGAAGATAAAAGCTGTGATACTTTTAAATTCATGTGACTTTAATCTTTGAGAAATAAAAAGAACCTTAAAGATTATTGGGGTCAGGTGCGGTGGCTCATGCCTGTAATCCCAACATTTTGAGAGGCCGAGGCATGTGGATCACCTGAGGTCAGGAGTTCGAGACCAGCATGACCAACATGGTGAAACCCCATTTCTACTAAAAAAAAAAAAAAAAAAAAAAATACAAAATTAGCCAGGTGTGGTGGTGCATGCCTGTAATCCCAAATACTTGGGAGACTGGGGCAGGAGAATCACTTGAACCCGGGAGGCAGAGGTTGCAGTGAGCCGAGATAGTGCCATTGCACTCCAGACTCGGCAATAAGAGCTAAACTCCATCTCAAAAAAAAAAAAAAAAATTATTGTAAAAATCCCAGATGTCGTCAAAATGTAAGTAAGTGAACTAAATTATGCAGGTCTGATACTAGGTTTGCTAAATGTTTTAAAGTTATAACTGCTTTTTTGGTTTTGAGAACTCTTTGAATTGCCTGCTCCACAAATGGTAAGGCCTGGGGATATATAAAATTGACTAGGCCCTTAAGTATACCGGAAGGAATCAAACCTTGGCTGCACCTACCACATAATTAAAGCTACTGGCTAGGTTTTATATTAAAGTTAAAAATTGCTGGGAGTTACCATTATAACATTATAACATTAAAACATGAAACTACTAGAAATAGATTTACATGTTTGGTGTGTAAGAACAGTACTTTTTTTAGTAAAAGATTATAAAAAGGCATGGAAATATAAATTCTTGCCTAGGGTTAAAGAATTGTTTTAAATTAGGTAAGATAAAGCTAAAGTTCAAACAAGCAGTGGAAGGATTGTAAAAATTAATCTTGCAAAAATTCCATGTGTGAACATATTAACTAAATTCAAAATGGTATTATATGGTTTTTCTGTAAATTGAGCATTGAAATAAAAGCACAACAAGGTACTCTTAAGGCACTAATCTGCTCTTTAGCAAAATTTATAAAGGGTTATAAAAGGTTTTTACTTTTTTATATTTCTGAGTCATTTTGGCAAAATAAATAACTTATGGTAATCTGGAATTCTGTTTCATGACATCAAGTATTTTAAACCTCTGCATATTTAAAAGGCTTCCCAAAATCAAACTTCAGTTTCAAAATTGTCTTTGCTGTTGGCTAGGTTTTGGATGCTACAGAGGGCCCCTGGAGTATTTAAAAGAGAGGTAAACAGGATTATTTGACATGTTTAGCTGCATGGGATTGCCAAAATGGTGTTCAATCTTCTTTAGGTTATATTTTGGTGGTTAATACTAATATATGTTCGAAAATTGTATGAGATTTCCAAAGTTCTAATGTCTAAAGTATATGCTATCAATCATAATTAAGGTAGTTATGTTAAGTTATTGTAAAACAGAGAGATAATGAAACTTCTTTGTCAATTGTGTTTCTAATTGTAACTACCCTGAACATTTTGTTATTCACACACAATTGTCTTGTTTCAATCCTTTTCAAAAGATGGTTTATAATAAGCTATAGTACACTGATAGGTGCTCTCCAATACAGGTTTCTGATAACTTTGGAAATGTGACATTGGAGTAAAGGAAACATGCACAGGATTCATGAAGAGCCAAAGTGTTTACTGATACCAAGCAACACAAGAGTTAACTAATGGACTGAACTCATAGAAAACTGAAGCAATCTTTTTGACTTTTGCTTGGAATATTGTTGATCCTTGTTTCGTTTTTCAGTGTCAAGGAAATTTATTTTGAAATATTTATGGCCTTTAATAATTGAGTAAAGTATACTCCTGTGAACAAAATTTGGAGCATATTTGTCTCTCTCTGCCTGGCTTCTCCAGAATTTGGAAACTAGTTGTGAGTATTCTTAACTCATGGCAATATAGTTGTTTGCATCATTGCAATAAGAATCTATTTTCTTTTGCAACAGGATGCAATTGGAGAAACTGGTTGTTTTACCAAGGCTCTGACTGGAAAAGTGTATGCTTTCCTTTAAGGAGTCAAGTTCAACTTGCTGATAAAAGCCCCTTGAGAAAACTGGTCTCATACCTTTGTCTATTCAGTCCTTATAATTTTTCTGACATGTAGTAAGTAAAGAATGTCACTTCCTGACAGATCCAGGAGCTCCAAGTTTATCTTGGAACCTTAAGAGGAGAGGATTACACAACTCACAGGTATTTGAGGGTACAAACCCATGGCTGGACTTGGCTTTAAAAGGTCTTAGCTGAGATTCCTTGTGGAACAGAGTTCCATCAAAGCCAATCTAAAATTCCTGTTTCTGAAAGAAATAATTATTCTTGCTGCATTTTATGCAAATAATCAGGCCAAGTATAAGACTAAAGTCTATTTTGCAAACTCGGTTCTATCATGATTTGTTTTTTTACAAAAATGAGGACTGAAGAGAGAGAAATTATGTTTCAAAACTTATCATACATTTGTCATTAGATTCTACATTCGATAGCTGTTTTTAAGATTTTGCCTACATTTTAGACTAACCCTTCTTGTTCCTGTGAACCAACCAGCAACCTCCAGCTGCAGCTCAGAAGGAACAAGAGGGATGGGTAATGTAAAAATCTAGATCAATATTCTAGTTCTATGTAATTATCCTGCAGATCCTTCCAGGTCATGGGAATAAATAGGATGTCTATCACTTGCAAGTTTCCTTTTTGGGAAAGTAAGAACAAGGGAGCTAACCAGAGCCAAGCACCATGCACCCAAATCTTAGCAAGCATAACTATAGCGACAAGTTATCTGGGCATATCACAAGACATCCTTTTCCTTCCCTTGTTGGAGGAGGATTCCATTCCACAGCTATACCCTAGCATTTGGCTTATGATAAGGAGTCCATGCAACTCCTCCTGAGACACATTTTGTCCCAAATTCAATTCCAAGCTTTGATTCAAAACCCTAGGAAGAAAAATTCAATTCCAAGCTTTGATTCAAAACCCTAGGAAGAGTCAAATGATAACAGAAGTTAAAAGGTGGCCGGGCATGGTGGCTCATGCCTGTAATCCCAAATACTTGGGAGACTGGGGCAGGAGAATCACTTGAACCCGGGAGGCAGAGGTTGCAGTGAGCCGAGATAGTGCCATTGCACTCTAGACTCGGCAATAAGAGCTAAACTCCATCTCAAAAAAAAAAAAAAAAATTATTGTAAAAATCCCAGATGTCGTCAAAATGTAAGTAAGTGAACTAAATTATGCAGGTCTGATACTAGGTTTGCTAAATGTTTTAAAGTTATAACTGCTTTTTTGGTTTTGAGAACTCTTTGAATTGCCTGCTCCACAAATGGTAAGGCCTGGGGATATATAAAATTGACTAGGCCCTTAAGTATACCGGAAGGAATCAAACCTTGGCTGCACCTACCACATAATTAAAGCTACTGGCTAGGTTTTATATTAAAGTTAAAAATTGCTGGGAGTTACCATTATAACATTATAACATTAAAACATGAAACTACTAGAAATAGATTTACATGTTTGGTGTGTAAGAACAGTACTTTTTTTAGTAAAAGATTATAAAAAGGCATGGAAATATAAATTCTTGCCTAGGGTTAAAGAATTGTTTTAAATTAGGTAAGATAAAGCTAAAGTTCAAACAAGCAGTGGAAGGATTGTAAAAATTAATCTTGCAAAAATTCCATGTGTGAACATATTAACTAAATTCAAAATGGTATTATATGGTTTTTCTGTAAATTGAGCATTGAAATAAAAGCACAACAAGGTACTCTTAAGGCACTAATCTGCTCTTTAGCAAAATTTATAAAGGGTTATAAAAGGTTTTTACTTTTTTATATTTCTGAGTCATTTTGGCAAAATAAATAACTTATGGTAATCTGGAATTCTGTTTCATGACATCAAGTATTTTAAACCTCTGCATATTTAAAAGGCTTCCCAAAATCAAACTTCAGTTTCAAAATTGTCTTTGCTGTTGGCTAGGTTTTGGATGCTACAGAGGGCCCCTGGAGTATTTAAAAGAGAGGTAAACAGGATTATTTGACATGTTTAGCTGCATGGGATTGCCAAAATGGTGTTCAATCTTCTTTAGGTTATATTTTGGTGGTTAATACTAATATATGTTCGAAAATTGTATGAGATTTCCAAAGTTCTAATGTCTAAAGTATATGCTATCAATCATAATTAAGGTAGTTATGTTAAGTTATTGTAAAACAGAGAGATAATGAAACTTCTTTGTCAATTGTGTTTCTAATTGTAACTACCCTGAACATTTTGTTATTCACACACAATTGTCTTGTTTCAATCCTTTTCAAAAGATGGTTTATAATAAGCTATAGTACACTGATAGGTGCTCTCCAATACAGGTTTCTGATAACTTTGGAAATGTGACATTGGAGTAAAGGAAACATGCACAGGATTCATGAAGAGCCAAAGTGTTTACTGATACCAAGCAACACAAGAGTTAACTAATGGACTGAACTCATAGAAAACTGAAGCAATCTTTTTGACTTTTGCTTGGAATATTGTTGATCCTTGTTTCGTTTTTCAGTGTCAAGGAAATTTATTTTGAAATATTTATGGCCTTTAATAATTGAGTAAAGTATACTCCT
>NW_012114644.1:3814364-3827155 GCF_000951035.1 Colobus angolensis palliatus | reverse complement strand
GTAAGAGCAGATACTCCCACTCCCTGCCCCCCCACCCTGTTAACATGAGTGAAAGCCACTTTGACACTCATGGGTGACACCCTGTTGCAGTTGCCAGGACTCAGGGATACAATAATGAAGGAAAGAAAAAGCAATGCCTCGCTTTCTCTCTCTGTCATGTACCCCAGTTATTTGCTAGGAAGAGATGGGAACCAGGGATGCCTGCTCCCCTCTTTCTAGATTGTTAGGCATTCATCTTCAGTCTGTATCCCTTTGAATGTATCCCAAACCCCTGGGTCTCCTTTGAAACAGGAGTATTTTTTCCTTTTTCCTCCACTGTCCTCTCTTAGATAGGTAATTGTGTCTCTGTACTACAGGACATTCTCCTCAGATGCATCCTCCAATCTTGCCAGAGTTAATTTACCAAACCTTAGACTGGTTGGCTTAGGATTGGGCTTGGGGGAAGGGAACCCAGAAGCCTGACATGCTGGCAAAATGGTAAAAGATTTTTTACCAGCTGGGCTTTTGGCCTCCCTCTCCCTGTGCAAATTGGTAAAAGGCCATGGGATTTTTGAGCTGTCCTCACTCCACCCTTTATTCATTTCGATGCATGTTTTCGAATAACTCGAATTGTCTCTTCTCCCCTTCAGGACATCAGACTCTAAATGGTCATGCAACTGGGGCCTCGGACAATGGCTCTTTGCCAGGGACACTTAGATAGTCCTCTGATGGAGCTCTAGCTAATGTTTTCCCCGAATAGCACTCCCTGTCAGCAGGAAGCAGTTAAGATCATTCTTTGTCCTTATCCTTATCCTAACAGCACTTAGATGTACTTCTTTAGTGGGAGGAATGACAAACATAGGAGGAAGATAAGCGGGAGAGTCCCCAGAGAATCTCTGACCAGCCTGCACACTGGGAGGATGAAGTGGAGCCTTGTGAAGTTCATGCCATTTGCAGTGGGGAGGAGTCTGGGTTCTTCAGTTCCTATATGGTGACCTGGGATTCAGTCTGTGAGATGGGGCCTGTTAACAGGAACTCCTCTTGCTTTGCTGACAGTTTTTTTCCTTTTTGCCCAGTAAATTCCATTTCTCCTCACTCTTCAAACTGTTTGTGTGCCTAACTTTTCCTGTTCATGTGTCAGGAACTCATTTTTTTCTACAACATGACACCACCCAAATCAGGATTTATAACATTTCCAACACTCCATATAACTCCCTTATGATTCCTCCTAGTCAGCACCTAAATCCCCATCCCACCTCACCCATCCCTCATTAGCCACTATTCTGATCTCTATAAACATAGACTACTATTTCTGATTTTGAACTTCTTATGAAGGAAATCATATGGTATGTCACTCACTATTTTTCAATTTGTTGCCATCCTGGCCTTAATTTATGAGGCTTTTTGATACTTGAAAGAGATATTTCCCACCCTCTATTTTAAAAGACTTTTCTTATGGGAGAACCTAATAACAGTGTGGAAAATGTTTTTTATTATACAGTTTTATACATTAAAGATGTCATTGATCTTTAGACTTCAAAGACAGGTTATGCTTACCATAAGGATAAACCAAAATCAGCACAACTTTTATCCTCCATCATTGTAGCACAACCTGGTACTTCTAAAATGACAGCCAAGTTAATTTGCTTTGATTTTTTTATTAAAACAGACCTGGAAATTCCCTGAGAAGTTTGGGCCAATTACAAACTTAGAAGCACAGTCCCCACCCTCATTTCTGAAGCCCACTGCATGTTTAAAGAGTCCCCCAAAACAGGTCAGTTTTCATAATTTGCTATAAGGACTCCAAGAACTCACTGAAAGCTGGTATACTCATGGTTATGGTTTATTAAAGGGAAGGGGTACAGGTTAAGATCAGCCAAAGAAAGACACACATGGAACATTATCCAGGAGAGTTTCAAATGTGAAATTTCACTTGACTTCCCGCCATGAAATCGGGATATCACTGTTCTGTCATCTATGTGTGACAGCATGCATATAGTGTTGCAAATCAGGGACGTTTACCTGAGTATAGTGTCCAGTGTTTTTTTTGTGGGGAGGCTTCATCATATAGGCATAATTGATTGATTGTTGCCCATTTGGTTAATCTTAGAATCCAGAACCATTGATACTATGACGCTGTGTGACCCAAAGCTCCCCACTTAAGTTATATTGTTGGTATTTTTGGTTATCTAGCCCCAAAAATAAAACTTTATATGTGTGGCTAGTCCCCACCCTAAATCACATTGCTAGATACCTAGTTTGACGCAAGTCTTCCAGATAGACAATCCTATAAGGCTAGGCCTTCTCTTTGAACAAGCCCAAATTCTTTACTTACTACATGTCTTTTGAATGTCTACTTCTCTATATGGAGAATTTGTTGCTTTTAAACCCTAAAATTAAATTCTTTTTTCAAAATGCATCCCTTCAGTGATTAATTCCATGAGGTTTTATTTTGAAAAACTCTGAGCAATCATGACGCATCTCAACATATTTGACAAGAGAATTAATATCAAAGTAGGGGTACTAACATTTTCTTTCCCCGCTAATTGTCTAATACATATAAGTATGAGAATTCTGCCAAGATTACTAAACTTGAGCATTCCTTTTAAATTGGGCAATACTTACAAAATAAAATTGAGAGTTTCCCAGTAGACTCTGATGCCAGAACTGACAGTGAATGAAAAACGAGGCTAAGTAGCAGCATTTCAGTGATTTTCAGGTTAGGGGGTTGGGCAAGTATACAACACTCCCTCAAGAAAGAATGAAACTCCTAAAGAACTCTATAAGAAACAGTAAATTTCTCAAAAATTATATCTAAATTTTGAAAAAAATTTTTTATGTAAATGTATTGAAGAGTAATCACTATGGAACTATTACTATTATAGTAAAAGTGAAATTAAAATATTAAAAAGTTAAGGGGCTACTTAGTATTATTCATGTCAAGTTTCTGTTTAAAATAATTTTCAATGACTATTTTGATAGATTTAGCACTCTTCCGTGTTTAGATATGAGTTGCCAGGGTTTTTTTTTCCTTCTTGTTAAAATATTTAACAAGTTCTGTGTTTCTACAGAACTTAAATGGATGAAACAGGCTGAAGAATGAAATGCCACCTTAGCAGCTCGAACAGGACTGGGGAAATTGAAGTCAATCAAATCACAGGCCAGGCAGGCAGCTTTTACAGAATTATGGATCAGGATGGGCAAGGTTCAAGTCAAGCATAAGATTTGGATTTCATAGACACAAGAAGCTGAAACTAAAATATTTATTTAGCTAGTTCTCTTGGTTAAGTTAAATTTTCATCCATTAATTCAATTGATATATATTGAGCAACTACTATGAGTTGGCAAAGTAACAAGACAAGAAAACGATGTTGCAGCTTTTACAGATGATAGCTAACGTGCTGAACACCTACTTGCTGCTTGCCAGGCATTGTGCTATGCTCTTCTTTCTGATTCTTAAGTTTATTAATTATTATCTAGGTTAAACAAATAAGGAAATTGAGTTTCTGACACATTTACCATTTAACTGAAAGAAAACATCTCAGAGCCACTTGGCCTATGCTCTAAAGTGGAAACTTCTTCCTGTCAAAGGCCCTTGCCAGTTGTGGTGGTCACAGTTTCTCAGTGTTAGAAAAAGTATCCTTATCTTCTCTATCACTTTCAGCTTCTGTGCTGGATACAGAACCACATCTTTTGGCAAACTACGAAATTTCATAAAGAAGGGCAATCTCAAGACTGATGACAAACCAATTATGGGTTACTTTATTTTTTTCTTTATTAAAAATATTTTTTTTCCACCTAGGATATCAGTATTTTCTAGAAAACGAGATGCTCAGTCTGATTACAACTCTATCACTTGTTTATTTTGCCATTATGCAGAAGAAAAAAATAGGGATAATTAATTTTAGCATATCAGTATTTAAACTATATATTCAAGATTGCATTAAAAGAAGATCTTCCCTAAGAATGTGATATTGGTTTCACTAATATCTCATTTTAAAATTTAAAATCTTAGTACAATTAATTAATGAACAAAGTGAAACATTGTCCTTGCCTGAACATAAAGTCTCAGATTTAAATACTCTGCACAGACTTGGCTATTTAACGACTAAAGTGAATTTTTACAAATAATTGCTGACATAGATGCTCTTTGGGAGAATGTCTCCTTTTTTTAACTTTCACAAAGACACAGCAAGGCCTTTTAAATACACATACAAGCAAGACAAGATTAAGTGGAAATTTTATTATGTATGTAGCACTAATTATTGTTTTTTCTTTTATGAAAGCAGAAAGAATGTAATATCCTCTTGTAGTTTGAGACTCTGAAAGTGGACAACTGTATTCTAGGAATAGCAAGTTTGTGTGTTGAGACGACCTTCCACCTGGTATGAATAGGGGTTACCAATACCTATAGCTGATATCAGTTTCAGAATTTTGTCTTTTTCTGTTTAGCTATCTTCTGACCTGATGGAACCAACTCAACTTGCCAGATGTCACAAGTTTAAAAAATAACATTTTAAAAAGCAATGTTTACTAAAAATATAAATGTAGTTTTTATGTTGAGTAAGCATAGCTTTTGACATATCCAATTTTAAACTTTATTTTTTTCTCTTACAGTTTCTTTAAATTCTACTTGGTGCTGGAGGTGGGTGGAGTTGATTGGTGGGGATTTCCTGTACTTAGATGAAAACTCTGGTGGGATCTATGTTGTTTGCTTTTAAGTAATATAACATTTCATAATCGTTGTAGGTCACGTACACTATTCCAATTATACTCTTGCAACTAGACTATAGTACTACGCAATAATAAAAATTCAGAGTTGAATTTAGTATCAATTCGTTTCCTTTTACCCCAGCATAAGCCTACTTCAGGCTGAGAGCCCACACTGAAGAAGTAGAGTGGACCTTCTTCTCTCTCCTTTCTCCGTATCGCAACATCCTCCCACCCTACTTATCTCTGTCATTTCCAAGGCTACACGTGTCCCTTAGTAGTTGGGGGATTGAGAAAAGATCAGGAAATCAGGAGATATAGGAAGCTTCTCTCTCTTTATTTATTTACTCATTTATTTGAGACAGAGTCTCGCTCTGTCTCCCACGCTGGAGTGTACTGGTGTCATCTCAGCTCAGTACAACCTCTGCCACCTGGGCTCAAGCAATTCTCATACCTTAGCCTCCCTAGTAGCTGGGATTACAGGCTTACATCACCATGCCTGGCTAATTTTTGTATTTTTAGTAGAGAAGGGGTTTTGATATATTGGCCAAGCCAGTCTCAAGCTCGTGGTCTCAAGTGATCCACCCAGCTCTGCCTCCCACAAGTGCTGGGATTACAGGTGTGAGCCACTGTGTCTGGTCAGATATAAGAAATTTCTTGCTTGGTTGCAAAGCCCAGAGGTCTCCCTCTCTGGATCTAAAGACAAGGGTTCCTGGCAAGTTCTAGTAAAGGATTAAAACAAACTTTTTCTTGGGAAACACTTCTGAGGACTCTTTGAAGGTTCCCAACTAGACTCTCCCAACTCCTGCATTTCTCTGGCTGATGCATCTTTCTTTCCTCCACTCCTGGGAAATCTGCTGTGCACCTACACTTTCTTTATTGAGGGGAATTCCTTACTCCTCCAGATGGTTTTATTGGAGAGAACCTATGATGGTTATTTTCACGTGTCAACTTGACTTGCCTAAGGCATGCCCAGATAGCTCGTAAAACATTATTTCTGGGTGTGTCTTTGGGGGTACCTCCAAAAGAGATTAGTATTTTTATTGCTAGTCTGAGTAAAGAAGATCCACCCTCGACAATATGGGCATAACCAATGTGTAGACCTTCCTGATAGAACAAAAAGTCATAAGCAGAGCAAATTTGCTGTCTTCTGGAGCCGGGACACCAATCCTCTCCTCCTGTTGCACATCAATGCTTCTGATTTTTGGGCCTTGGACTCTGGGACTTACACCAGCACCCCACTTCCACCCCCACTTCTCCCTGGTTTTTGGCCTCAGAGTGGGAGTTACACTATTGGCTTCCCTGATCCTCGGGACTTTGGACTCAGACTGAATCACACTACTGGCTTTTCTGGTTCTCCAGCTTGCAAACAGCATATTTTCGGACTTCGCAGTATCCATAATCACATGAGCTAATTCCCATAATAAATCCCCTCATCTATATCTATGTCTGTATCACCCATATCTATCTATCTATCTATCTATCTATCTATCTATCTATCTATCTATCTATCTATCTATCTAATCTATCAATCATCTGTCTATATATCCTATTTACTCTGTTTCTCTGGAGATCTGGGGAACTTCACTAATATAGAACCCAGAGTGACCTACACTAGGGATTTTATATTCAGAACAACTTGAATCTATACTCCTGGGAAATAATTTTAAAATATAAACAAAATTTAAACCAAAATAGAATGATCCACTCTAACTCTCCTTTTGGTGGCTTGCATTCCTTGCCCTGACAAGCTTTAAGAATGAAGGACAGTCTTAAAGCAACAGTACTCTCCTGACTCTGCCACCAAGCGGACAGTCATCCTCTTAGCCTCTAAATTACCTGAGGTGAGGTTAGACCCCAATCTGCCATCCACTTTAGCTTTTTCTGGTGTCAGTGCAACACTACTTCTTTGGGTTTTTTTTTTTCAATGAAATTTTTTTTTTTTTTGTAGAGACACAGACTCATTATGTCTGATCTCCAACTCCTCACCTCAGGCAATCCTCCCATGTCAGTCTCCCAAAGTGCTGGGATTACATGTGTGAGCTATCAAATCCAGCCTTGGGTTTTCTAACTGCATAAAACACATCTCAAAGTTTTTCTATAGTGCCCTTGTTATCCCCCTTGCTTCCCTTGATTTTAGAAGGTAATACTCACATATGCCTATTCCCCAGAGGGGGTGGGTACTCACAACACTGTAACAGCTCTCCCAAGAAGTTTCTCCTCTACTTTCTCTGACACTTTTTAAAAAATATCTTTGATTTGGTTGAAGGCTCAAAGAATCATGTAACAGTTTCTTGGATCAATTTCTTTAGTAAACCTGTATATGTAGGGAAGAATGTATCTCATACTCACTTATGTGTCTTATCATCTATTGGTGCCTCAATGGAAACTAGGATAGGCAGAAAGAAACCTGTACTAAGATCCTTTTAGAAAGATAGGCACGAATAAGCAGACAAATTATAGAACCTAGGAGAAAGCAGCATTATTATGTATCAGACCAGGGTTTAAATATTTCTTAAATTTTTGTCATTTTCCCCATCTATATTTACCTATATCTTTGTTCAAAAGTTCATAATCTGTAACAAGTACTGTTGAAGTCACTTGTCTCTGATTTGGGTTTTATCCCAGTTAAATGTGTTCTTCAAAATACCTTTGGATTGGTTGATCTGAAATGCAAATATTATCTTGTCACCTCTCTGCTTTAAATCTTTCAAAATTTCCCAGTAGCCTTACCTCTTACTTTGAGAAGAGGCATGCTTCTCAAACTTCAGAGTGTATAAAATGATCCGGGAATCTGCTTAAAATGCAGATTCTATTAGAATAACGTTTAGAGTGTGGTTCCTAACTTTGCATTAAAAAAAAAAAAAAACTCTGAGGTGATACTGATGCCGAAAACATAGAGAAGTTTTGACTCCTTAGCTCTGCTATATGAAGACCTAGTCTATATCTCTGATTTCATCTCTTATCCATAGCCACAATTCGTGCTCTCCTAGCATTATGTTACCTTTAAAAATCATACTGTTTCATGTCTTGTGACGGTTTCCTTTTTCCTTTTCTTTCTTTCTTTCTTTTTTTTTTAATTGATGATTTACATGTGGTAGTAACTAGCTGAGATCATTTTTTCCCTTCAAGGTTTCTTCAGCTCAGAAAGCAGTACCTGTATTCACAAGCTGAGCTAACTGTTTTATATTTGTTTCTTGTAGCCACTGTAGCAAATTACCACAAACTAGATGACTTAAAACAACAGAAATGTATTCTTTCCCAGCTCTAAAGCTACAGACATGAAATCGAAGCATCAGGAGGGCAGTGCTCCCTCTATGGTTTTAAGGGAAAATCTGTTCCTTGCCTCTTCCATCTTCTGCTGCCTCCAGTAGTTCTTGTCTTGTGGCCAAATCACTGCAATCTCTGCCTCTGTGGTCATGTTGCTGTCTCATATGTCTTAAAACTCTCTACCTAATATTTATTTTTTGGAAAAGCATATCATTGCATAAGGGCTTGCCCAGATAATCCAGAATAAATTCCTCCTCGCAAGACCCTTAACTTAATCACACCTTTCGCCATATAAAGCAATATTCACAGACACGGGGATAAGGATGTGGCCTTTCTGCAGGACCCCATTCAGTCAACTACATGCCTCTTTTAGAGTGCATGGCATCACTAGAATAATAGCTCCTATGTATTGGGGGCTTATATGCCAGCCTCTAATAGCCTTTTACTTATGTAATAAAAACGTGACTAAACCCTTTGAGCAGCCCTTTCTCTTGCACCCAGTGCACTTTGAGAACAGACTCAAAACTTCTGGCATTCTCTGCAAAAGCAAGTCCAACTTCAAAAACATTGGTCAGTAATGTAAATGTTATGAAATTTTCTTGGGGAAACTTGTACACACAAAGCAAACTATAAGTAACCTTCTTTATCAGATGTCTCTGTAAATCCCTTTAAAAATATTTTGTGGGAGACAGTGTGGTGATTCCTCAAGGATCTAGAACCAGAAATACCATTTGACCCAGCAATCCCATTACTGGGTATATCCCCAAAGGATTATAAATCATTCTACTATAAAGACACATACACACCTATGTTTATTGCATCACTGTTCATAATAGCAAAGACTTGGAACCAACCCAAATGCCCATCAATGATAGACTCGATAAAGAAAATGTGGCACATATACACCATGGAATGCTATGCAGCCACACACACAAAAATGAGTTAATGTCCTTTGAAGGGATATGGGTGAAGCTGGAAACCATTATTCTCAGCAAACTAACACAAAAACAGAAAACCAAACACCACATATTCTAATTCATAAGTGGTAGTTGAACAATGAGAACACATGGACACAGGGAGGGGAACAACACACCAGGGCCTGTCGGGGGGTAGGGGGTCAGGGGAGGGATAGCATTAGGAGAAATACCTAATGTAGATGACGGGTTGATGAGTGCAGCACACCAACATGACACATGTATATCTGTGTAACAAACCTACATATTTTGCACATGTACCCCAGAACTTAGAGCATAATAAATTAAAAAAAAATTTTTTCTTCAGCCAGATGTGATGGTGTGAGCCTGTAGTCCCAGCTACTCAGAGGACTGAGGAGGGAGGATCACTTGCAACCAGGAGTTCAAAGCCAGCCTGGGCAACATAATGAGGCCCTATTTCTAATTTTACAAATCTCTTTCTTCATCCCTACAGAATCTCAAGTCCCAGTTTGTATTGAGGTATTTTGCTGCAGTACAACAGTAAAACAAAATTAGTAAGACAGTAAACTTTAGTTCATTCTTTTATAGTTGTTAGCCCATGTATTTTAAACATCACAATTTTAGGAAGTAGGATTTTATAGAGATAGAAAGAAACTAAATAACTTATCCAGTGTTACACAAGTAGTGAGTAGTAGTGCTAGATTCAAATCCAGATCTTCTAGTGCCCAAGTCTTATGATTTTAACCATTATTTAAACATGGTGTTTTAACATTGTATTGTATTATACTATCAATTCTGTGCTTGATCCTTAGGTGAATGTTGCCAAGGAGAAGTCTGTCATTAAGGATCACCTAAAAGTATTAATGAATCAGAATCTCTAGGAGTGGGGTCAGATTCTATACTTTTAACAACATCTCTGATGATTCTTATACACATGAGCATTTAAGAAACCACTGCATTTGACTATAATCGTGTCAATAGTAAAGCCTATGCCTTATTTATCTTTGTGGTTATTTATCTTCTTATTAGTAATTTGTACAGTGTCAAGTTTAGAGTAAGTATAAAAATAAGTTTGTTGAATTAAAGCAATCTGACTTAGGGCTCCTTTTAATACCCTTCATAAAGACTCCTTTCAGAATCTGAGGTGGAGCTGAATATTTATGTGAAGATTAAGTGACTTTAGATGTAAGATTTAGAAGAAACCAAAACAGAAAACTTATAGGTTACTAGACTACTTGGAAATCTAGCAATGTCTTGTGCTTGCATGGTATTAAATCTAAGTGAACCTTCAGTCAGCTTTAGAGCTTGGACCCTTGTGATACTTACGCTGTTGAATGACCCTGACTCCAGATAAAGATTTATCCAAAGGGCATTCACCTTCTTTTTCCACTAACAAATTACTCTTAAGAGGATGGTTCTTCAGAAAAACTCTGGTAAAATGTTGTAGATAAGGAAACAAGAGTTTTCAGTAATTATCACCTCCATAGGAGAAAAATTAGCAATAAACTGACTTCATGGAGCCTCCTTGTGATGGTTAATTTTATGTCAACTTGACAGGGCCCAGATTGATTATTTCTGAGTGCTCAGATTATTATTATTATTAATTATTATTTATATTAATGTTTATTATTTCTGAGTACCCAGATTAATTATTATTTCTGGGTGCATCTGCAAGGATGCTTCCCTTTGAACCTGCAAACTCTGTAAAGTAAGTGGTCCTCTCCTCTGTGAGTGGGCATCATCAAATCCATTGAGGACCTGAATAAAACAAAAAGCAGCAGAAGGAGGAATTTCCTCCTTTTTTATTCCACCTCATTGCTGAGCTAAGATATCTCATATCTTTTCCTGCCATGGACTGGGATTTATACCATCAGCTCCCCTGGTTTTAGAACTTTGGGACTTGGACTGATTTACACCTCTGGAACTCCTGCACCTGCAACTTGCAGATGGCAGAAAATGAGACGTGTCAGTCTCCATAATTGGGTGAGCCAATTCCTCGTAATAAACAAACAAATAAGTAGTGAACGGTTATCTCCTATTGGTTCTGTTTTTCTGGAGAACCTTGACTGATACACCCCTAAATTGTGGAATACAATTTGTAATTCAAGAAATAACACATTTCATTGGGAAAGAACTTTAAGAAACAGAGCTAAATGAAGCATCTCAGGTTCAAGCTCTCCCACCACCACATCCCTTCTTCTAATATAACATAACCTGCTCTGAATTTAATTATATTTCATAGTTTGGGATTGAGAATGAGTATGGGAAGACCCAGCAAACCTTCCATACAGTGATAATATGTTTTTATTATTATTATAATTATTATACTTTAAGTTCTAGGGTACATGTGCACAACGTGCAGTTTGTTACATAGGTATACATGTGCCATGTTGGTTTGCTGCACCCAACAACTCGTCATTTATATTAGGTATTTCTCCTAATGCTATCCCTCCCCCAGCCCCCCACCCCCTGACAGGCCCTGGTGTGTGATGTTCCCCACACTATGTCCATGTGTTCTGACTGTTCAACTCCCAGCTATAAGGGAGAACATGCAGTGTTTGGTTTTCTGTCCCTGTGATAGTTTCCTTAGAATGATGGCTTCTAGTTTCATCCATGACCCTGCAAAGGACATGAACTCATCCTTTTTTATGGCTGCATAGTATTCCATGGTGTATATGTGCCACATTTTCTTAATCCAGTCTATCATTGACAAACATTTAGGTTGGTTCCAAGTCTTTGTTGTTTGAATAGTGCCACAATAAACATATGTGCATGTGTCTTCATAGTAGCATGATTTATACCCCTTTGAGTATATACCCAGTAATGGAATGGCTGGGTCAAATGGTATTTCTAGTTCTAGATCCTTGAGAAATTGCCACACTGTCTTCCACAATGGTTGAACTAGTTTACACTCCCACCAACAATGTAAAAGTGTTCCTATTTCTCCACATCCTCTCCAGCATCTGTTGTTTCCTGATTTTTTAATGATCGCCATTCTAACTGGCATGAGATAGTATCTCATTGTGATTTTCATTTGCATTTCTCTGATGACCAGTGATGATGAGCATTTTTTCATATGTCTGTTGGCTGCATAAATATCTTCTTTTGAGAAGTGTCTGTTCATATCCTTTGCTCACTTTTTGATGGGGTTGTTTGTTTTTTTCTTGTAAATTTGTTTAAGTTCCTTTTAGATTCTGGATATTACCCTTTGCCAGATGGATAGATTGCAATTTTTTTTCCCATTCTGTAGGTTGCCTATTCACTCTGATGGTAGTTTCTTTTTCTGTGCAGAAGCTCTTTAGTTTAATTAGATCACATTTGTCTATTTTGGCTTTTGTTGCCATTGTTTTGGGTGTTTTAGTCATGAACTCTTTGCCCATGCCTATGTCCTGAATGGTATTGCCTAGGTTTTCTTCTAGGGTTTTTATGGTGTTAGGTCTTACATTTAAGTCTTTAATCCATCTTGAGTTACTTTTTGTGTACGGTGTAAGGAAGGAGTTCAGCTTTCTACATATGGCTAGCCAGTTTTCCCAGCACCATTTATTAAATAGGGAATCCTTTTCCCATTGTTTGTTTTTGTTAGGTTTGTCAAAGATCAGATGGTTGTAAATGTGGTGTTATTTCTGAGGGCTCTGTTCTGTTCCATTGGTCTATATATCTGTTTTGGTACCAGTACCAGTACCATGCTGTTTTGGTTACTGTAGCCCTGTAGTATAGTTTGAAGTCAGGTAGCATAATGCCTCCAGCTTTGTTCTTTTCACTTAGGATTGCCTTGGCTATATGGACTCTGTTTGTCTATTATTGGTGTATAGGAATGCTTGTGATTTTTGCACATTGATTTTGTATCCTGAGACTTTGCTGAAGTTGCTTATCAGCTTAAGGAGATTTGGGGCTGAG
>NW_012114644.1:3812688-3813092 GCF_000951035.1 Colobus angolensis palliatus | reverse complement strand
TCTCTAATTCTTTTAATTGTAATGTTAGGGTGTTGATTTTAGATCTTTTCTGCTTTCTCTTGTGGGCATTTAGTACTATAAATTTCCCTCTACACACTGCTTTAAATGTGTCCCAGAGGTTCTGGTACGTTGTGTCTTTGTTCTCTTTGGTTTCAAAGAACATCTTTATTTCTGCCTTCATTTCGTTATTTACCCAGTAGTCATTCAGGAGTAGGTTGTTCAGTTTCCATGTAGTTGTGTGGTTTTGAGTGAGTTTCTTAATTCTGAATACTCATTTGATTGCACTATAGTCTGAGAGACAGTTTGTTGTAATTTCTGTTCTTTTACATTTGCTGAGGAGTGCTTTACTTCCAACCGTGTGGTCAGTTTTGGAATAAGTGCAATGTGGTGCTGAGAAGAATGTA
>NW_012114644.1:3781390-3812161 GCF_000951035.1 Colobus angolensis palliatus | reverse complement strand
CCTCCATCCCTTTATTTTGAGCCTATGTGTGTCTTTGCCCATGAGATGGTTCTTCTGAATGAAGCAAACAGATGGGTCTTGACTCTTTATCCAATTTGCCAGTCTGTGTCTTTTCATTGGGACATTTAACCCATTTACATTTCAGGTTAATATTGTTATGCTTGAATTTGATCTTGTCATTATGATGTTAGCTGGTTATTTTGCCCATTAATTGATGCAGTTTCTTCATAGCATTGATGGTCTTTGCCATTTGTCATGTTTTTGCAGTGGCTGGTACCAGTTGTTCATTCCCATGTTTAGTGCTTTCTTCAGGAGCTCTTGCAAGGCAGGCCTGATGGTGACAAAATCTCTCAGCATTTGCTTGTCTGTAAAGAATTTTATTTTTCCTTCACTTATGAAGCTTAGTTTGGCTGGATATGAGATTCTGGGTTGAAAATTCTTTTGTTTAAGAATGTTGAATATTGGCCCTATTCTCTTCTGGCTTGTAGGATTTCTGCTGAGAGATCCACTGTTAGTCTGATGGGCTTCCCTTTGTGGGTAACCTGACCTTTCTCTCTGGCTGCCATTAACATTTTTTCCTTCATTCTGACCTTGGTGAATCTGACAATTATGTGTCTTGGAGTTGCTCTTCTCGAGGAATATCTTTGTGGTATTCTCTGTGTTTCCTGAATTTGAAAGCTGGGCTGCCTTTCTAGGTTAGGGAAGTTCTGCTGGATAATATCCTGAAGAGTGTTTTCTAACTTGGTTCCATTCTCCCCGTCACCTTCCGATACACCAATCAAATGTATATTTGGTGTTTTCACATAGCCCTGTATTTCTTGGAGGCTTGGCTTGTTTCTTTTCCTTCTTTTTTCTCTAATCTTGTCTTCTCTCTTTATTTCATTAATTTGATCTTCAATCACTGATATCCTTTCTTCCACTTGATTGAATTGGCTATTGGAGCTTTTGCATGGGTCACTAACTTCTTGTGCTGTGGGTTTCAGCTCTGTCAGGTCATTAAAGGTCTTCTCTACACTCTTTATTCTAGTTAGCCATTTGTCTAAGCTTTTTTCAAGGTTTTTAGCTTTTTTTGTGATGATTAGAACATGTTCCTTTAGCTCAGAGAAGTTTGTTATTACCAACCTTATGAAGCCTACTTCTGTCAACTTGTTGAAGTCATTGTCCATCCAGTTTTGTTCTGTTGCTGGTGAGGAGCTGAGATCCTTGGGAAGAGAAGAGGCACTCTGGTTTTGGGGATTTTCTGCTTTTCTGCTCTGATTTCTCCCCATCTTTGTGATTTTATCTACCTTTGGTCCTTGATGTTGGTGGCCTATACACAAAAACATGGGGTTTTTGTGTGAATGTCCTTTCTGTTGATATTGATGCTATTCCTCTCTGTTTCTCAGTTTTCCTTCTAACAATCAGGCCTCTCAGCTGCAGGTCTGTTGGAGTTTGCTGGAGGTCCATTCCAGACTCTATTTGCCTGGTATCACCATCGGAGGCTACAGAACAACAAATGTTGCTATCTGATCCTTCCTCTAGAAGCTTTGTTCCAGAGGGGCACTCACCTGTTTGCGGTGTCTGTTGGCCCCTACTGGGAGGTGTCTCCCAGTCAGGCTACACAGGGTTCAGGGGCTGTCTTGAGGAGGCACTGTGTGCCTTCTTGGAGCTGCAAAGCCATGCTGAGAGAACCACTGTTCTCAGAGCTGTCAGACAAGGACGTTTGAGTCTGCAGAAGCTGTCTGCTGCCTTTTCTTCAGATATGCCCTGCCCCCAGATGTGGAATCTAGAGTGGCAGTAGGCTTTGTTGAGCTGCAGTGGCCTCTGCCCAGTTCGAGCTTCCTGGCTGCTTTGTTTACACTGTGAGCTACTCAAGCCTCAGTAATGGTGGACGTCCCTCCCCCTGTCAAGCTGCAGCATTGAAGGTTGACCTGAGACTCCTGCGCTAGCAGTGAGCAAGGCTCTGTGGGTGTGGGACCTGCCGAGCCAGTCATGGTATGGTATCTCCTGGTCTGCTGGTTGCTAAGACCATGGAAAATGTGCAGTATTTGGGCAGAAGTGTACTGTTTCTCCAGTTATAGTCTGTCACGGCTTCTCTTGGCTAGGAAAGGGAAATCCCCCAACCCCTTGCACTTCCCAGGTAAGGCAATGACCCGCCCTGCTTCAGCTCACCCTTCGTTGGCTGCACCCACTGTCTAACCAGTCTCAATGAGATGAACTAGGTACCTCAGTTGGAAATGCAGAAATCACCTGTCTTCTGTGTCAATCTCACTGGGAGCTGCGGAATGGAGCTGTTGCTGTTCGGCCATCTTGCAAGAGACTGGGCAATAGTATACTCTTTTAAGGTCTTTATTTTGATTCATTATTTTACTGCTGGAGTTTAATATTTAAGTAAATTATGGTAGATGGATGGTATATCTTCTGAATGTTTGAATTGCTAAGTATTTTAGTTCTTTTCAAATGAAATAACTTTCCTGAATTTTAAAGACATTGGTTTAAACAAATAAACAAACACCTTTAGTTTCCTTGTATGACCAGTCTGATGCTTGTCTCCAGCTAAGACCATTTGTTTAGCTTCCTTTCCCTTCCCTGTTCTGTTCCCCTCACTCCTTTTCTGAGAGCATTCACCAAATAAATCACTCCACATAGTTTAGATTATGACTTCTGAGGTCTATGATTTCAAGCACCTAAGAGAAACTGGCTCACTTTCCTTAGTTGTAGTTTGAAAAACCTTACAAAAGACTTTCGGTGGCTGGCTTAGGTCAGACGTCTTTTCCTTCCTGGATTAGGCATCTATGGCAGGCATCTATGGGGGCTTGGTTATCTATCTATCTATCTATCTATCTATCTATCTATCTATCTATCTATTCATTTCATCCATCCATCATCACCTATCAATTATGTACACTTCCTCTCACTGGATGGAGGATCTTATTGCTCCAAATATCATTTATAAGTTGATGACCCCCAAACATTCCAGATCTAACTTGGCCCCAACTCCAGGACTTTATATCCAAATGTCTACAAATCATTTCCACTTGAACATCTAATGGTGACTTAGGACAGACTAAGTAGCAATTAAATCCAAAATCTCAGTGGATTAACAAAATGTTTATTCACTTGTGCAAAGCCAGCTATGGGTCTGTGCAACTCTTCAGGGCAATTCTATGACTTCAGCTCACAATTCATTAACCAAAATTGGTCTCATAGCCCCACATAAGGTGGTAGAGAAGTACTATCCTCCAGCATGTTTAAGATAATAGAACCAGATACCAGTGAGTACTAGACATCCGTTTCACAGAAAGTCACTTCTTTAGTGAGTCCTGTTCCTAATACCTGTACCATATCTTTCTTTTATTGATTATTACAATAAATGAGACCCATTCCTTTCCTCAAGCCAGAAATCTTGTAGTCTTCCTCAATTCCCTCAAAGCCAACATCAAATCCATTTGTATCAATACAGAGTCCTGTCAGTTGGCTCACCTTAAACATATATCCATAAAAGACCAAGAAAGTTTGTTGAAATGTTCCCTATTAAAGGAACCTAAAGAGACACAGCAACTAAATGTAATACTGAATCCTGTACTAGAGGCAAGAAAAAGGACATTACTGGTTAACTGACAAGATTGGGACACAAATGGTAAATTACGTAAAGGTATTTTATTATGTTAAATTTACTGGAGCTGATCATTGTGCTGTGGTTATGTAAGAGATGATCCTTATTCTTAGGAAACACAAAAATACACACTGCTAAATTTAGAAATAAAGGGTCATAATGTAAGATGAAAATAACTTATCTTCCAATAGCTAAAATGAAATAAAAACACTATTTGTACATAAATTTATACATATTTTATTACATATGATATATTAATAGATATTACATATTTTATGATATATTAATATATTGACATATTATTAATATATTCCTTATATTTTATATTAATACATATATAAATATAAGTTTGTAAATATGTACATATATATTGAGAGAGAGAAAGGAGGAACTGATAAAGCAGACAGGGTACAATTTTAACACAGGTGAAACCAGATAAGGGGTCTGTCTGTAGGTGTGTACAGCTCCAGAATCTGACCACACCTTATCACCCAGTACAAAACAATGTTTCTCAAGCCACCATCCTGATTCCACTCTTGCCCAATGTTTCTCAAGCCACCATCCTGATTCCACTCTTGCCCAATCTACATACAGTCTGTTTGCTACACAGCAGTCAGACTGAGCCTTTGGATATGTAAATATGATCATGTCACTCCTGCTCAAAATCCCCAAACGGCTTACTATCAAACACGTGTAGTAAAATCCAAAGACCTCTACAGAGCTATGTGCTGCCCCTTGGTTATCTTTTGATCTTATCTGCTATACTCACCCCCTCAATCTAACTCTTTGCTCCAACCATCCTACCTCCTTGCTGTTGCTGAATATACCCAGCATGCTTCTACCTTAGAGTTACCAGCCCAAATTTATACTCACTAAAACTCAGTTTTTTCTAGTATGGTTGACATAAACATGCTTGACGTTATTTAAACATTTCTTTTAGTATTTTGTATTTTGCCATAAGATTAAAAAAAAAAAAGCATAAAAACAAATGAAAACTAGGTCATAGCTAGCAGCCAAAACAATATAGTGGCAATGAATCTGAAGATATAAACGATAAGCAATCGTTTTCATATAGAATCTTATTTCAGTTTAAGCGGCCGCAAATTTTAATACTATTGTAAAAATCCCTTTGACTTCATCTTTTTAGAACTGATTTTTAAGAAGTTCTTATGGGAACAGTTCATATTTTTAATAAGCATTTTTATTTCTTCACAATGAAAAGAGTCTATCCATATATTCAATATTATGCTATTGTATTTTATTGAAGTTATTTGTTGGAAGAATAAATGTTTTCTCAAAGGAAACAAATTATATATTATGAATAGTAAAATAATCATATCTGAAAGTTTTCATTGAATATGTATTAATTTAATAAAATTGCACATGTAAGCAGGCCTTTATCAAACTGCTACTATAAACTCAAAGGAAGGAAAACTACTTTTAAAGAAATGAAAGGTAAGTGAATGTGCAATCAGAATTTAATTTTATGCAGGATTTAAGTGCATTTAAATTAGAAACAAAAAATGACATATCAGAAAGCAGATTAAGGGCAAAAAGTTAGTCTTTTGGTGTTTTCTACAGGAATATTGAGGATTACAGACAAATTTCAAACCCCAAATATAAACGATGGCTCTTTGCTATTTCAGGAAGATGAGGAAAGTTAGAGTTGGGAAATAGGGGTAATCAGGGACTCAAAGATAGAGATTTACCTGGAACTCAATTCATTCTAATCTAACTATTTTGAATGATGTCTTACTTTATCATATCTATCATGGATGAACTTTTTTTTACGATACATAATGTTACGGTTTCATTTCCTAAGATACTAAGTTATTTAAAATACTTTATTTTAAAAGTATCATAGCTGAACAGTTGAGCATTTTTTAGGGTAGTAGCTCCATGAAATTGGCTGTATGTCCAGTGAGCTCATGCACCATTTCAATAACTATATAAAAGAATAAGAATGTATGTGTGAAATATACATTTCATTTCAAGAAATATAATTAATTGCCCAAGTAACATTATAATACCAAAAAATAAAATATAATTTACCATTCATCTTTCTTTCTGCATCCCTATGAACCATATATTTTTTATATAGTCTCTAATATTTTTGCCTAGATGATTACAAAAATTTTACCTAGTTGTAGTCGTGGGTTCAGATTTATATTTTCAAATATCAGCATTTACCTGGCTTCTTAGCATTTTAAAATATAATTTTAATCAGTGCCTAAAATGTCATCAAGTGAATGCACAATAATTACTGTTTCATCATTTGTGAATATTTAGGAGTATGTATATTCTTGATTTTTTTTTTGTCATGTAGAGATTTTTAAAAAATTAAATATATGTGGTTTGGATTAATTGTAATTTTTAGTTTAGTGAATAAAGTAAAGCAGTTTTATTTTATTATTAAAAATAATAAGGCAGAGTTAGGAATTCTATAGAGGGCTATTGAACCAAAACAACAAAATAAATTGAATTTATATTCTTTTCATAGTGAAAATATAAACCATTCAATTATTTAAAAAAACAAAATAAGAATAATAAACATTATTTAATAATTAAGAACAATATCTCAGAGTATACTTAGGTTATGTAAATCCTTTGAATATTAAGGAGCAAGGAAAAAGGAGAGGCAGGCAGGAGAGTGATGAGATAGAGAGACGAGTATAAGAAAATGGACACACTGGAAGAGAAATGTATACAGATGGGTATTGTAATCTCTGCTGGTTTTTCCTGTCTCTTCATACCTGGAGGATTGTATCCATCACTGAGGATGCTGACCTGCATGACTGCTTGGAACATTTTGGCCTTTGGGCAGAGAGAATGAGAGGGACCTAAGTCATGAATTAGCTGCTATCACTTGTATTTTGCATCCTAGTTCTTGTCTCTGACATATTGTCGGTTTCCCTATGCCTTAGTCTCTGTCTTGCATCTAAGACAGAGTATTCTACCTCTTATGGAGCTTAGTTTCTTTTTTGTTTGCTTGTTTGTTTGTTCACCATTCAGTCCTTACCCCATGAGGGTTTTCAATTATCAGCTTCTGGATCTTTTGAATGATGAGTATACCTCTGGTCCTTCTATTGCTATGTTTTCTACATCTACTGGAGATCTCACCTACTGTTGAATTTTCCTGATGTTGTAACTGACATTGACCTTTGCTGACCATGTCTGGGCTGCATAGGTGTAGTCCACTCACTTGTCTTGCCTGTGGATGGATATTTATTCAGTTCAGATATAGGTCATTTCAGTTTGGTTCATCTGACTGGTGGTCAAAATCCAGGGACCACCCAACAAAACTCTGTAAATAGTAGTACTTAAAACTTTTAATTGTCTATTATAAATATTTGTAAAACGTTCAGTATGCAAAATTTTGAGCCCCTTTTAACAGTGGCTTGATATATTAACCATATTGCTTAATAGAAAGTCAGGTGCAAAAACTCCAGAACTTGATAGGATAGTTCAATAACTAACTATAAATGATAGACAAATGGCTTTCAACAAATGTTAAGAATCAAAGGAAGATGAAAGCAAGCTGTGTATGAGAAAACACTACAGGACTTACAATCTGACGAACAAAGTTGGAGACCCAGGTGTATCCCCTTGTGCTTTTTTATTTATTTGTTTTTGAGACAAAGGCTTGTTCTGTTGCATAGGCTGGAGTACAGTAGCACAATCACAGCTCGCTGCAACCTCAAACTCCTGGACTCAGGCAATCGTCCCACCTCAGCCTCCCAAGTGGCTGGGACTACAGGCACACACCACTACACCTGGCTAATTTCTTATTTTTTATAGAGACAAGTTCTCACATGTTGCCCAGGCTGATCTTGAACTCCTGGGCTAAAGTAATCCACTCACCTCAGCCTCCCAAAGTGTTGGAATTACAGGTATGAGCCATTGTGCCCAGCCTGTATCCTCTTGTTTACTATGACACTGGACAAGCTACTTAACATCTCTGAGCCTCAGTTTCCTCATTAGCAAATTAATGACAATAGCCATCTAAAGGTCTGAGGGAGAATTAAATTGAATAATATAAATGAAGGTATATAACATATAGTGGGCTCATAATAACTTTTTTTAATATAAGGTAATTGATTATTTTATATAAAATAAGATGTCTCCTATGTACAAAACCTGTGAAATAGTCCCAATCTTAGATGAGACATATTTTGAGTTTTCAGGTTGTGACCTAGTGATTCATTGACTTATGCACTAAATATTTCTTAGCTTTTCACAATTAAAGTCCCTATAGTCAAGTAGCTCATCATCTAGGAAACCCAGTTGTAGTAAACCTGGGCTATGAGTAAATCCTTATAAATGGGATATCAGAGAGCAAAAGTAAACTATACTCTGAATGTCTTTACTTGAAATGCTTAGAGCATTGCTTTGGATCAGATGACAAATGAGATTCAAAAATTTGATATTAGTTATATGATCTTATTTGCTGTAGGCATTAAATCATGCAGAAATGTGGAAAGTAAGAGAGAAAGATCCAAATTCCAGGTATTGATTGTTCTGATGAAGAAAGGAAAAGGAAAACTGCCAGGAGAAGCAATTTTCTGCACCTAATTTGAAAGCCTACGAAGCCTAAGAGATACTTCTGTATTTACTCAGCCAACATTTCTGAATGCCCACTCTTTGCCCTGTCTTGTTATAGGCTCCAGGAATTCAAAGGTGTAGTCTCAGTCATCATGTCTAACTGGGAGCCACATGTGGAAATCATTACAAGGTGCTAATCAATATATGTACAAAGACTGTGGAAGCACTGAACAAAGTGCAGTCTATTTTACTTATCTGGGTATGAAATCTGTTCAGGGTCTTAAAAATAATCTTGAAATCACCAAAAATCTAGGAATTTTCTAGACCATTAAGACTTAAGCAAAAACATAGGGTGGAAAGAAATTACGTGACATATATAGGAAAAGCATAAGATACATGAGAGTGAGTGGAAAAGGATTAGAGGCTGAATTAGGGGACTTCAGTCGTCTAGTTGAGGGGTCAAAAAACAATGGCCGAGGGGCTGGCCCATCACCTGTTTTATTACATAAGGTTTTATTGAACACAGACACACCCATTAGTTTAGGTATTACCCATGAATGCTTTCAAGCTGCAACAGTAGAATTGAGTAGCTGTGAAAGAGTTGCATAACATTTATGATGTGACCCTTTACATGAAAAGTTTGCTGAATTCTGGTCTAGGTTATAAATGACAACGAACTGAACTAAGGAAGTAGTATGCATTAGAGGAAAAAGAATTTGTGAAGCATTTTAAGGAGAGATTTTTCCTTAAAGTATATTTAATTGTATTGCTTTTTATTACTACATATCCCTATAAAAGTAATAGCTATTTATTGTAAACAATTTAAATAATGCAGTGTATATAAAATAGAAAGTAAAAACTCAAATAGCAAAAATGTATTAATATAAAGAGAAGGTAAATGTTCTCAGAGGCAACCATTGTTAACAGTTTGAACAACATTTTTCAAGATGTTTTCATGAAAATATATTTAAACAGATATATTTATTTGTTTTGTTTTATAAATGGGATCATTTTATTCAGACTATTCTATAATCTGTATTTATCACTTAACAGTATAGCACAGACTTCTTTTCATGTCATGATCTATCTCATGCCCATTAACAGTTTTATGTTGTAGACTTTCCTTTGTAGGGAAGTTTAATTTAATTGTTTATTTATTCTACAGATATTTATTGAGCAATGAAGTGCACATCTATGAAACTGTCTACTCAGTACCCTACGACACAAATCTTCTGAGGACTGCTATCCCCATCCATTTTTGTACAATGATGGCCATCATACAGAATTTAGTTCTGCTTCCTGGCCTCTATTCTTTGGTTCAAGTGTGGGGATTTAACACAAGTCAGCTATGCAGAAATGGCTAATCATCACTAAAATTTAGGCTTTCTGACAACCTAGGCAATACCATCTTGCACATGGGAATGGGCAATGATTTCTTGACAAAGACACCAAAAACATTGCAACAAAAAGCAAAAATTGACATGTGGGATCTAATTAAACCTAAGCACTTCTGCACAGCAAAAGAAACTATCAACAGAATAAACAACCTACAGAACAGGAGAAAATATTTGCAAACTATACACCCGACTTCCATCTAATATCCAGCATCTTTAAAGAACTTAAACAAATTTACAAGAGAAAAACAAAGAACCCCATTAAAAAGTGGGTAAAGAACATGAACAGACACTTCTCAAAAAAGACATAAAGGTGACCAACAAGCATATGAGAAAGAGCTCATATGACTTATCATTAGATAAATGTAAATCAAAACTACGATGAGATTCCATCTCACACCAGTCAGAATTGATATTATTGAAAAGTCAGAATCATAACAGATGCTGGCAAGGTTCTGGAGAAGGGAACACTTTCACATTGCTGGTGGGAGTGCAAATTAGTTCAGCTATTGTGGAAAACAGTATGGGAATTCCTCAAAGGCCTAAAAACAGAACCACCATTTGATCCCATTCCTAGGCATATACCCAGAGGAATATAAATCATTCTACCATAAAAACACATCCACATAAATGTTCATTGCAGCACTGTTCACAATAGAAAAGACATGAAATCAACCTAAATGCCCATCAGTGGTAGACTGGATAAAGAAAATGAAGTATACATACACCATGGAAAGCTATGCAGCCATAAAAAAGAATGAGAGCAAATCTTTTGCAGGAACATGGATGGAGCTGGAGGCTATTATCCTTAGCAAACTGATGCAAGAACAGAAAACCAAATACCACATGTTCTCACTTATAAGTGGGAACTAAATGATAAGAACTTACAAACACAAAGAAAGAAACAACTTTCTTGAGAGTGGAGGGTAGGAGGAGGGAGTCTACTTGAGAGTGGAGGGTAGTGGGAGGGAGAGGAACAGAAAAGATAACTATTGTATTCGGGCTTAGTACTAGGTGATTCAATCTGTACAAAAAACCTCTGTGACATAAGTTTACCTATGTAACAAACCTTCACATGTACCCCTGAACCTAAAGTAAAGGAGATACTGAGGCACAGGTTAGATAATGTCCAGATATTAGAATGTGTTTTGCAGATAATACCAGCTGTCCACCAAAAGCTTTTCTTCTTTTCTTACTGGGTATATGGCTAACCTACATTTCTTACACTCTTTTGGTCATATGTGGTCCAAGTAAATTTTTACCAGTGAAATGTGAATGGAAGTAATGAATACCATTATATTAGTTATCTCTTGCTATACAAATAATAGCCTAAAATAACAATAAACATTATTTCATACAGTTTCTATGGAGTTGCAAATTCAGAGTTGGCTTTGCTGCATGGTTCTAGATCACAGTCTTGGTTGTAGTCAAGATGGCAATGGGGCTGCAGTCATCTGAAGGCAGGACTGGAGGTTTCACTTCCAAAATGACTTATTTATGTGGCCTTTGGCAGGATACCTCAGTTTTTTTTTTTCTTCACATGCATCTCCTGAAAAGACTACCTGAGTGTCTTCATAACATGACAGCTGCCTTTCCCCATAGCAAGAGAGGAAGACAGAAGCTGCAATATCTTTTGTGACCTGGCCTCAAAAGTTATATGTGTTTATTGCCACAATATCAGATTGGTTATACAGGTCAGCTCCTTTCAATGTGGGAGAGTACTACAGAAGTGTGGATATGCAGAGGTGGGATTCACTGGTGGTAAGGGTGCATGTTACAGGCTGGCTACCACAGTCCTTTAAGAGAGAGGCTAGGCCTTTCTCACATCCTTTTTCTTCTTCTGATTGGAAACTGGATGTGGAACCTCATCCTAGATTGTAGAGATAATGGGGCCCTAGGGATTGCAGGGCCACAAGATGGAATGAATGTATATATTTGAATCAGATTCCTCTACTCAAATTACAGGATCCTGGATATCCTCTAGATAATACTGGTCTTATGACATTGCCTCTTGATGTAGTAGCCAGATGGATTTTTGAGTGGCCTCCTCTGAGGACAGGAGTTTGTTGTATTTATAATAGGATGTATGGTATTTGCTGTTGGCAGACAATTCTCCATGAACATTTTCATATTTCTTTAGGATTCATATCTTCAAAGCAAGGGGTAATGTTTGAATAGCAAAGGCCTTGAAAGCTAGAAATTTGGAGATCTGTCTCCTTTGGAGACATTTGCTTACATTCCAAAATAATAAAGATAAAGAACTTCTCCTTCTTTCCTGGAGAGGATTTGTTTACATTTCAGAATAAAACATACTCTCTCTTTTTCTCTCCGGAAACGAAAATGGGCATATATGCCAGCAGTCCCTATATAAGCTCTGAACCTCATAAATTTAGAATTCCTCTCCTTGGATGCATTTCTGTTACATGCACAAGTAATATCTCACTCTCATTCATGTTGGCCCATGGAGACTGGAGCTGGGGAAATTGCTCCAGAAAGCTTCTTTCTTTCTGGAAAGAAGCTGCTCTGGCTTTTTTTTTTGCTGCAAATAATAACTTATTTGTCTTATCCAGAAAAACATTTTTCTTCTGTCAAGATAGCTGTATCTATATATCTGTACAACTGTGGCAGGCTAACTTACTGGCTTGCAAGCAGGAGAAGATCTCTGACCTTTGACAGTTTCTGACTTAACAATTATGAACATTATGCCAATAAATTAGACAACTGAGATCAAATGAACAAATTCCTTTAAAGACAGAGACCACCAAGCTCATTAAAGAAGAAATAAACTGAATAGCCCTATGTCTATGAAAGACATAGAACTTGTAGTGAACAACCTTACTACAATGAAAACTTCAGATCCAGTTGGTTTCATTGGTGAATTCCAATGAACATTTAAGGAAGAAATAACACCAATTCCCCACAAACTCTTCCAGAAAATTGAAAATGGAGGAATACTTCCTAATTCATTCTATGAGGGCTAAAGTACTCTTATACTCAAACAAAAAAAAATATTTAATTTTTATGTGCATATATGAATATTTTGGGTATTAATACCTTTTTTTTTGTTATTTAGGAATAAGAGTACTTTTTGGCCTTACAGAATAAATTAGGAAGCCTCTTTGGGAGGTTAAGGTGGGTAGATGACTTGAGTCCCAGAATTTGAGACCAGCCTGGGCAACATGGCAAAATCTCATCTCTACAAAAAGTACAAAAAAACTGGGCGTGGTGAAATGCGCATGTAGGCTGACACGGAAAGATCACCCAAGCCCAGGAAGTCAAATGGCAGTGAGCTGAGCCATGATTGTGCAACTGCCCTCTTGGTGACAGAGTGAGACCCTGTCTTAATTAAAAGGACAAAAAAAGAAAAAAAGATATTGCAAGGAAATAAAACTACAGATCACTATTTCTTATGATCATACATAACAATTGTTAAAACTTTTTTTTGCAAATCTAATAAAAACTATGTAAAAAAGATAATACATAATGACTAAGTGAGGTTTATTCCAGGAATGCAAGATTGAGTAAACATTTGAAAAACAATTGATGTAATTTACCACATTAACAAACTAAAAAGAAAAATTACATGATTCATCTAAATAGGCACAGAAAAATATAGGAGATAACACTGGGTTACGTAATACTTTCTTGGATATGACACCAAAATCACCGTTCATTAACATAAATTAGTAAATTGGACTTCATCAAAATTAACAACTTATGCTCTGTGGAGGAAGCTGGTTGGAGAATAAAAGACATGAATTGGGTAGACAATACTTTCAAATCATGTATATGATACATGGCTCTTGGCCAGGATATATAAAAAACTCAGTAGTTAAAAAAATTCCCAGAAATGAGCAAAAACATTTGAACAGACACTTCACTAAAGAAGATATACAAATGGCCAATAAGCACATGAAAAATACTCAACATCATTAGTAATAAGGGATGCACAAATTAAAATCACAATGTGATTCCATTATACACCTACTAGAATGGCTAAAATTTAAAAAGACTGATTTTGGCAAAGATGTTAGGAAACAGAACTCATATACACTGTTGATAGGAATATAACATGGTACGACCACTTTTGACATCAGTTTGACAGTTTCTTAAGAAACTGAACATGTATCCTTCATGTGATCCAACAATTTCATTTCTAGCTATTCACTTAAGAGAAATAGCCAAGCACAGTGGTGCAAGCCTGTAGTCCCAGCTACTTGGGAGGCTGAGGTGGGGGGAATCACTTGAGCCATGGAGTTCCATAGTGTCCTATGACTGTGCCTGTGAATGGCCACTGCCCCTAGCCTGGGCAACATAGGAAGACCTCATCTCTTAAAAGAAGAAAATCAAGTGTCCACACAAAGACAGGGCCACAAATGTTTACAGTAGCGTTATTTGCAATAGATAAGACCTGGAAACCACTCAAATGTCTATCAAAAGGTGAATGGATAAACAAATTATGGAAGATATTATAGTGGAATGCTTCTCAATAATACACTTGAGATTACACTTGGTGATTTCTCCTTCTAAAGCAGAGGAAGCTACAGAAGATAGTAGATAAAGACCTAGTGTAAGACAAATAAACAAAATCAAACATCTTTTCAGAACAGCTTATGTCCACAGAAGATTTTGAGTAGCCACAGGAGGCTACTCCTGTGGCACAGAGGGAGAGTGCCAGTGGAGAGCCACGTTAACTGAGAATGGGCCTTTACCATGAAATATACTTCCATTAAAAAATATGTGAAATGGAAGTTTGTTCATTTGGGAGCATTTTGACTGCTGTCACTTTTCTATTGAATTTTATGTGATGTTATTGGTTTTTCTTTTTTTAAAAAAAATAATAATCCCATGTTTCTATATTGTGGCCCCTGATCCTACATTTGAGGAGTTTGTGGGGAGATTTGCCACTTTTTCAGGCGAGAACTTTAAAAGAGCAATACCCATTATCAGAAATTTGAGCCTTCAGTGGTGGAAGTCATTTGTAAATAAATAATTTTTTAAAGTCACAGTTGACTATTTACTTGATTGTAAGTAAATAATCAAATATAACCTCTGTCCTTTGAAATTTTCATTATATAATTAATCACTATTAATCATGCTTCAACTATTCCAATCTTTTTTTTAACATTTATTCCAGGTTTGGGGGTACATGTGAAGGTTTGTTATATAGGTAAACATGTGTCATGGGGTTTGTTGTATAGATTATTTCATAACCCAGGTATTAAGTCCAGTACACAACAGTTGTATTTTCTGCTCCTCTCCCTCCTCCCACCCTTCACCCTCAAGTAGACCCCAGTATCTGTCATTTCCTTCTCTGTGTTCATAAGTTCTTATCATTCACCTCCCACTTGTGAGAACATGTGGTATTTGGTTTTCTGTTCCTGCAATAGTTTGCTAAGGTTAGTGCCCTCCAGGTTCATCCACGTTCCTGCAAAAGACACGATCTCATTCTGTTTTATGGCTGCATAATATTCCATGTTCCATGGTGTATATGTACCACATTTTCTTTCTCCAATCTGTCATTGATGGGCATTTAGGTTGATTCCATGTTTTTGCTATTGCGAATAGTGCTGCAATGAACATTCATGTGGATATGTCTTTATGGTAGGATGATTTATATTTCTCTGGCTATATACCCAGTCATGGGATTGCTGGGTCAAATGGTTAGATGGTAGTTCTGCTTTTGGGTCTTTGAGGAATTGCCATACTGCTTTCCACAGTGGCTGAACTAATTTACACTTCCACCAGCAGTGTATAAGTGTTCCTTTTTCTGTGCAACCTTGCCAGCATCTGTTTTTTGTTTGTTTGTTTGTTTGTTGTTTTTACTTTTTAATAATAGCCAACAGTCTTTAAATCTTAAAAATAAAACTCTGTTCTGAATGAGGCATGCGAACATCAAATACCAGAAACATTATTTTCTGAATATAGAGTGCTCTCACTCAGGTAATGTAAAATCAAATGCAGATTATGTCTACGTCCCAGTTTTTTAAATTTTGGATTCAAGCATGACATTTATGAAGTAAATTTTTTATTTGGCATTTAATATCACACTTTTGGTTTCTTCTTGTCAAGCCAATTATCCATATTTTTTTCTCTGTATAAAGGGTAAGAAAAACTCCAGATGGCCTAAACCTTTCTCATATTGTTACATTCAATGATGTTTCTATTCACTTTCTGAGAAGTTAGGAGACAGGGACAAGTAATTGGGTTAATAATAGCATTCTATAATATTTCTGGCATTCCTTTGTCAAGACTTCTGCTTGGTTTTTGACCACTCGCTTTGTTGCTGGCTTTCTAGTTATCTGTATTCCTAGACCTGTTGGTTGGTACAATCTAATGTGACCTCTTGGTCTCTGGTATATCTCTTCCTCTGAAAACCTAGGCTATAGTCATAATTCTAATTCAAAGACCTCTGCTCATTTCAGATTGTGAGAAAAACAAAGAAAACAGAAAATAATTATGGGCAAATGTTTTGAAAATACTTACAATAGATCACAGAGAGTATTTGGTGCAGTTGCATGTAGTTCTTTGTAAACTATCATCACTAAAGAAGAGCAAATAAAAATCATGTCCTACCAAGTTTAGATCCATTGAACTCTTTGACAGAAGATTCAAAAGCAACCACAGGAACCTTCAGCAAAAGGACAATATAATACTTTCTTACATGTTAAATTCAGGTTATAGCATGTCTTCTTTTCTTTTCTCTTCTTTTCTTTCTTTCTTTTTCCTCTCCTCTCCTCTCCTCTCCTCTCCTCTCCTCTCCTCCTCTCCTCTCCTTTCCTCTCCTCTCCTCACCTCTCCTCTCCTCTTCTCTCCTCTCTGTCCTGTCTCTTTTCTTTTCCTTTTCTTTTCTTTTCTTTTGAGTTGTGGTCTTCCTATGTTACCCAGGCTGGACTGGAACTCCTGGATGCAAGAAATTCTCCTGCCTCAGCCTCCTGAGTATCTGGGACTACAGGCATGCACCACAGCACACAGCCACAAACATATTATATTTCGTTTCTGGAGGTCAGAAGTCTGAAAATGGGTCCTGTGGGGCTAAAGTCAAGGTGCCAGTAGGGCTAGTTCTTTCTGAAAGCTCTATGGGAGAAGCTATTTCTGTTTTTTCCAGGTTCTAGAGGTTTCCCATATTCTCTGGTTTGTGGCTCCTTCCTCCATCTTCAAATCTAGCTGCATAACCTCTTCAAATCTCCATCTCCCTGTCTGATCCCTGCTTCTATCATCACATCTTTTCTGATTCTGGCTCTTCCGCTTCCCTCTTTTCTTTATAAGTACTTTTATGTGGTGTGAGTACTCTTATATGGCCCAACTAGGTAATCCAGAATAATTTTTCCATCTGAAGATTCCTAAGCACATATGCAAAGCCCCCTCTGACACGGAAGACAATATACACAGGTTTTGGGGCATAGCGTGTGGACATCTTTGGATGTCTACTATTCTGTCACTGCAAGATCCCTGAGAGGAAGAATAGAGAGTGCAGTGGAACAGTGTGATCTCTACAATACACCATTCAGTGGAAGCAAGGAGCTTGAAGTCAGAGGGCATTATGAGAATGTGCCTTTCACGGTTTTTGAGTAGTGCAATGATATAATCATAATATCTGTGCTTTAGGAAGATAATTTTGTGATAATATATAAGATGAATTATAGCATAAAATAAATATCAGAATAGTTAAATAACAGCTCAAGAGAACAATAGGTATGTCACAAAGTAGTATGTGATTAATTGCTAAAAGAACTCTGCAGACAATAATTGCTCTTAGAATTTTTTAAAGTAAATTAGGATAATGATGATTAGTGAAACTGCTCTAAAGAGGCCAAGGACATGAATTTGATTCTTTTTGTGTGTATCAGACTATTCTGGGTGTTTAATACTTAATCACAGCTAATTATTTTGCAATTGGAAGGATGGAAGAGATATAAAGAAAATCAAGTAAGAAAGAAAGGTAGAGTAGTACTAACGTTTCATCTGTACTAAAACAGTTTCAATGTTTATGTCCTTCTGATGTTAGATTAGTACTTTATATATTAAAGATGGTATTTTACTCATATAATTAGACCAAATTAGGTTTTATAAAATGCATACATTTGTGACAAGTACATTCAATTTTTAAAATCATAGGCATGCTTCTAAATATTTGTATAAATAAAATTTATGTAAATTTCCTAATATTTCAAATATGTCTTTTAGAAACTATTTACAAAAAGAGTATGCAATTTTATTTCCTAAAAACAAAATTTATATGGAAATTAGGATTATAATACAAAGTTTTCTTTTTTTCTATTTTTAAAAAAACTTTTATTTTAGTTGCACAGGGCCATGTGAAGGTTTGTTATATAGGTAAATTGTATGTCATAGGGGTTTGGTGTACAGATTATTTCATTACCCAAGTAACAAGCATAGTCCTGAATAGGTAGTTTCTCAATCCTCACCCTCCTTCCACCCCATACCTTCAAGTAGGTGCTGGTGTCTATTTTTCCCTTCTTTGGGTACATGTGTACTCAATGTTTAGCTACCACTTATAAGTGAGAACTTGTGATATTTGGTTTTCTGTTCCTGTATTAGTTCACTTAGGATAATGGCCATCAGCTTCAACCATGTGGCTCCAAAGGACATGATCTCATTGTGTAGTATTCCATGGTGCATATGTACCACCAATTGATATGCATTTAGGTTGATTCCATGTCTCTGCCATTGTGAATAGTGCTGTGAGGAACATACACGTGCATGTGTCTTTGTGGTAGAATGATTTATATTCCTTTGGATATGTATACAATAAAGGAATTGCTGGGTTGAATGGTATTTCTGTTTTAAGTTTTTTAAATAATTGCCACACTGCTTTTCACAATAACTAAACTAATTTACGCCGTAACCAACAGTGTATGAGCATTCCCTTTTCTCTGCAACTTCGCCAGCATCTGTTATTTTTTTGACTTTTTAGTAATAGCCTTTCTGACTGGTGTGAGATGGTATCTAACTGTGCTTTTGATTTGCATTTCTGTAATGGTTAGTGATAATGAACATTATTTTCTATGCTTGTTGGCCACGTGTATGTCTTCTTTTGAGAAGCATCTGTTCATGTCCTTTGCCAACTTTTTAATGGGATTTTGGTTGGCATTTACTGGTTAGTTTAAGTTCCTTATAGATTCTGGATATTAGACCTTTGTTAGATGTATAGTTTGCAAATATTTCTTCCATTCTTTTGGTTGTCTCTTTATGCTGATAATACATTCTTTTTTTTGTGCTGAAACTCTTTAGTTTAATTACATCCCATTTGTCTATTTTTGTTTTTGTTGCAATTGCTTTTAGTGTCTTCATCGTGAAATCTTTCCAGGGCCTATATCCAAATGGTATTGTCTAGGTTATCTTTCAGGGTTTTTATAGTTTTAGGTTTTACATTTAAGTCTTTAATCCATCTTGAGTTGATTTTTGTATATGGTGTAAGGAAGGGATCCAGTTTCAATATGATGTTGGCTGTTGGTTTTTTATATATGGCTCTCATTATTTTGAGGTATGTTGCCTCAATGCCTAGTTTGTTGAGGGTTTTAAACATGAAGGAAAGCTCAATTTATCAAAAGGCTTTTCTGCATCTATTGAGATGATCATGTGGTTTTTGTCTTTAGCTCTATTTATGTGATGAATCACATTTATTGATTTGCATATGTTGAACCAACCTT
The DNA here is from genome assembly GCF_000951035.1 of Colobus angolensis palliatus. NCBI lineage: Eukaryota > Metazoa > Chordata > Mammalia > Primates > Cercopithecidae > Colobus > Colobus angolensis. Next base: position 3,792,956 of record NW_012114644.1, on the reverse strand, counting down.
GCATCCCAGGGAGAACCCCTACTTGATTGTGGTGGATCAGCTTTTTGATGTTTTGCTGGATTTGTTTTGCTAGTATTTTGTTGAGAATTTTTGCATCTATTTTCATCAAGGATATTGTGCAAAGATTTATTTATTTTTTGTTGTGTCTCTGTCAGGTTCTGGTATCAGGATGATGCTGGCCTCATAGAATGAGTTAGGGAAGAATCCCTCTTCTTCAATTTTTTGTAATAGTTTCAGTAGGAATGGTACCAGCCCTTTTTTATACATCTGGCAGAATCCAGCTTTGAATCTGTCTGGTCCTATGTATTTTCTGGCTGGTAGGATTTTCATTATTGATTCAATTTTGGAACTCATTATTGATCTGTTCAGGGATACAATTTTCTTCTTGGTTCAGTCCTGGAAGGTTGTATGTTTCCTGGAAATTATCTGTTTCTTCTAGGTGTTCTAGTTTGTGTGTATAGAGGTGTTCATAGTAGTCTCTGGGGGTTTTTATATTTCTGTGGGGTTCATAGTAATGTCCCCTTTGTCATTTCTGATTGTGTTTATTTGGATCTTCTCTCTTTTTTTCTTTATTAGTCTACCTAGCAGTCTACCAATCATATTAGTTTGTTCAAAAAACCAATTCCTAGATCCACTGATATTTTGGTATTTTTTTTGCATCTCAATTTTATTCAGTTCAGCTATGATTTTGGTTATTTCTTGTCTTCTGCTAGCTCTGGGGTTGGTTTGCTTTTGTTTTCCAGTTCCTCTAGGTATGATGTTAGTTTGTTAACTTGAGATCTTTCTACAGCATGATAAACTTCTCTCTTAACATTGCTTTAGTTGTATCCTAGAGATTCTGAAACATTGCGTCTATTCTCATTAGTTTCAAAGAATGTCTTGATTTCTCTCAATTTTATTGTTTACCCAAAAGTCATCCAGAAGCAGGTTGTTTAGCTTCCATGTAATTGTATGATTGTGGGTGATCTTAATATTGATTTCAATTTTTATTATGCTGTGGTGCAAGAGTATGGTTGGTAGGATTTTACTTTTTTGAATTTGCTGTGAATTGTTTTATGGCCAATGGTGTGGTCAGTTTTAGAGTATGTGCCATGTGCCGATGAGAATGATGTATATTCTGTTGTTTTGGGGTGGCGACTTCTGTTGGTCTCTGTTAGGTCCATTTGGTTAAGTGTCAAGTTAAGGTCCTGAGTATCTTTGTTAGTTTTCTACTGCAATGATCTAATTCTGTCAGTAGGGTGTTGAAATCTCCCACTATTATTGTGTGGAAGTCTAAGTCTCTTTGAAGGTCTGTAAGAACTTGTTTAATGAATCTGGGTGCTCCTGTATTGGACACTTACGTATTTAGGATAGTTAGGTCTTCTTGTTGAGTTGAACCCTCTACTAACATGTAATGCTCTCCTTTGTCTTTTTTGATCATTGCTGGTTTAAAATCTGTTTTGTTTGAAATTAGAATAGCAACCCCTGCTTTTTTCTGTTTTCTATTTGCTTGGTAAATTTTTCTCTAGCCCTTTACTTTGAGGCTATGGCTGTCACTGCTTGTGAGATGGGTGTCTTGAAGACAGCATACTGTTAGGTATTGTTTCTTCACCCAACTTGCCGCTTGGTGCCTTTTAATCGGGACATTTATTCCATATACATTCAAGGTTCATATGAATATGTGCATATTTGATCCATTCATTGTGTTGTTAGCTGGTTATTATGCAAACTTGATTGTGTACTTACTTTATAGAGTCAATGGTCTATGTATTTAGCATATTTTTGTGATGGCCAGTAACAGTCTTTCCTTTCCATATTTTGTACTCCTTCAAGGACCTCTTGTAAAGCAGGTATGGTGGTAACAAATTCCTTGCTTATTTGAAAAGAATCTTATTTTGCTTTTACTTATGAAGCTTAGTTTGGCTGGCTATAAAATTGTTAGCTGGTATTTCTTTAAGAAGGCTGAATATAGGCTCCTTGATGTCTTCTGGCTTTTCAGGTTCTGCTGAAAGTTTCATTGTTAGCCTGATAGGGTTGCTTTATTAGCTGATCTGCCCCTTATCTCTAGCTGCCTTTAACGTTTTTTCTTTCATTTTGATCTTGGAGAATCTGATGACTATGTGTTTTGGAAATATTCATCTTGTATAGTATCTTACATAGGTTATTGGCATTTTCTGAATTTAAATGTTTTCTCTCTAGTGAGATTGGGGAAATTTTCACGGATGATATCCTCAAATATGTTTTCCAAGTTGCTTGGTTTCTCTCTGTCTCTTTTACAGATGCCAGTGAGTTATAGATTCAGTCTCTTTACATAATCTTACATTTCTCAGAGGCTTTATTCATTCTTCTTTATTCTTTTTGCTTTTTTCTTTTTTTGTCTGAATGAGTTATTTCAGATAATTGTTCTTTAAGGTATGAGATTCCTTTCTTAGCTTGGTTGATTCTGTTGTTAATACTTGTGATCGTATTATGAAATTCTTTAAGTTTGTTTTTCAGCTCTATTAGATCAGGTTGGTTGTTTCTTAAAATGGCCATTTTGTCTTTTGGCTCTTGTATCATTTTATTGTATTTCTTAGATTCCTTGGATTGGGTTTTGACTTTTTCCTGAAGCTCAATGATCTTCATTCCTATCTATATTCTGAATTCCATTTTTGTCATTTCAGCCATTTCAGGCTGATTAAGAACCATCACTGGGGAACTAGTATAGTCTTTTGAAGGCAAGAGGACATTCTGGCTTTTTGAGTTGCCAGAGTTCTTGCACTGGTTTTTTCTCATCTGTGTGGGCTGATGTTCCTTCAGTGTTTGAATTCACCGTCCTTTAGATGGATTTATTGCTTTAATCTTCTTTGATTCCCTTGAGGGTTTGATTGTGGTATAAGGTGGGTTTAGTCAATTAGTTTAGTTTCTGGAAGATTGTAAGGGGCCAAGGCTCAGCTCAGCACTCCTGGAACTGACTCTGGGGGGCTGGTACCCCCTGGTACCAGGCCTTTGTTCTCTGGCCCCTCAAGTTTAGAAACCTGCTGTGTTGGAGGGGCTGAGGTATTCCTGGTCAACTCACCACAACTCTCTGAATGGTGGCACCGGCCAAAGTGCTTCGTCAGGGCAGTGGCAGCAGGATCTGTGCTCACTCATGCATGCCTGCAGATGTGGCAGTACTGCAGACTGCACATCTTTTGGCTGGGGCAGGGCACCAGTAGGGCTACAACATTTTCTTGATGAGCATACATCTAGAACAAGACGAATTAGAAGACCTATGTCGTAATATATAGAATATGGACTTTGGAATCTAACAGTGGATCTGAGTTTGAGCTCTGATTTTTATTAGTTGTATGGTTTTAGGTAATTTAACTTCTCTGAGTCTCTACTTCTGTTTTATAAAATAGAGATAATAATGCCTATTTTTAGGATTGTTTTGAAGATTAGAGATTATATATGTATTGTTGATACGTTACAAATAGTACTTCTTTTCAGAATCTATTTCCTAGGGAAACAAATAGTATTTTTATTAGCTATTATACTAATTGAAATGTTCAACATCGGTAACTTATTATAGCCATGACTTTAACAGAAATACACCTGGTATTAGGACCAGGTTTAAAATGTGATTACAAACAGTTTTTCCCTTTCTTTTGTCTCTTCTGTTGTTGCTGTTAGAATATCAGCTATCTGTCCAATTTTCTTTCATCATTGGTAACCTATCTTTTCTTTCTGGTTTCTAAGTATAAGTTACAAATGTTATGTAGGTAACCTGAACATTTGCAAGTGTCATGGCTTTAACATGGTGTAAATAAACCAGCTGCCTATAAATGTACCTGAATCTCTTATGGACACAGAAAATATATTCCCTGAGTCTTTATAGAAAAGCATATAATGAACAAAATTCTCAATACCTACCTTTCTAACTACCCTAAAATGGGACTTCATCCTCCATCACTGTATATCCTTACCCTCTTTTACAGTTTTTTAATTGGACCAACTGTTCCTGGACATTGAGATACATATATATATTCTGTTTTCTGCCCCAAATGTTAGCCATTCATGGAACTGCTTCACAGTGCACCACAACATCAACCATCTTGGATTTTTTGTGTCTTTATTCAAAATAATTTTTCTGAGTATACTAGTTTACTAGGGCTGCCATAATAGAATACCACACAGTGGGTACCTCAAATGACAGAAACTAATTTTCTCAAAGTTCTGGAGGCTAGAAGTCCAAGAACCAGGTGTTGAGAAGTGTGATTTTTCCTGAGGCTTCTCTTCTTGCCTTGCAGATGGCTTCCTTCTCACTGTGTCTTCACATAGCCATTGTGCATGCACATGCCTGGTTTCTTTCTCTTGTAAAAACACCAGTTATATTGGATTTGCATATCCTAAAGCCGTATTTTAACAATTACCCCTTAAAGGCTCTATCTCTAAATATGGTCACATCTGAGGTACTAATATCAGGGCTTCAACATATGGATTTGAAGAGGTGAGGCATGATTAAGTCAATAACACTAAAAAAGGAGGTCTGATTGGCTTAGTATAGGTCTCTAGCCATAGAAGTAAGAAGAGTACTGACGAAACAGGAACCCAGAAAACAGTAGAATAGTTTGAAGGTATTTTAAAAACCTAATAGTTACCATGTGTTCCCTGAGGAGGAAATAAAAGGCAGGTATCTTACATTGCTAATTAATTGCAGAGATGGAAGGTCTAGTTTTAGGTATTTTGTTTGCTGTGGTAAAAAGCACATAACAAAATTTACCATCATAAACATTTTAAGTGTATAGTACAGTACTGTTAACTATATGCCCATTGTTGTGCAACAGGCCTCTAGACCGTGTTTTGTTTGTTTGTTTTTTAATGGCTCCTTGTAGAGTAGGGCTAACCCATAGACAGTATGCCCAGAGTCAGCCTAGAACATTTTTTATCTTGCAAAACTAAAAATCTGTTCCTTTGAGCAACACCTCCCCTTCTCTTCCTCTGCTCAGCCCCTGGCAACCACCTTTCTACTTTCAGTTCTGAGAGTTTGAGTACTTTCGATATCTTATTTAAATGACATCATGTAGCATTTGTCTTTTTGTAACTAGCTTATTTCCCTTAGCATAATATCCTCAAGGTTCATCGATGTTATAGCATAGGTTTTTTAAAGGCCAAATAGTTAGTTTCAGATATTTTTATAAAGGCAACACTAAACTTCACTAAAATATTTACTCACTCTTATTTCATATTTCATGTACATCATTTTTTTAATTTGTTTCTCTTCTTATTCAAGTATCCAAAATTGTTTTCAAAGTAAGCCTTAGCATAGCAAATACTGTATTATTAACCACATATGAAATAGTGTCTATGTTTTTGTGTTTTCATGAAACTTGTTACTGGGTTTACTTTAGGATTTCTTTTCTGCCTTTCTCACTCCCTTTCTCTCTCCCTCCTATTTTTTCTTCCTTTCTTTATTGTATGTTTATTGGGTGTCTGCCTTGTATCAGCTGTGTGATAATAATTGAGAATTCAAGAGAAAATCTAGACCAGCAAAGCTTCTGAGATATTACATATTTGAGAATACTTTATTATGTCTTCACATTTTAATAGCAATATGGAAAAATCTCTCTCTATATATATAGATAGATTTTTTTTAAGATGGAGTCTCGCTCTGTTGCCCAGGCTGGAGTGCAGTGGCTCAAAGCAAGCTCCGTGTCCTGGGTTCACGCCATTCTCCTGCTTCAGCCTCTTGAGTAGCTGGGACTACAGGCACCTGCCACCATGCGCAGCTAATTTTTTGTATTTTTAGTAGAGATGGAGTTTCACCGTGTTGGCCAGGATGGTCTTGATCTCCTGACCTCGTGATCCACCCGCCTCGGCCTCCCAAAGTGCTGGGATTACAGGCGTGAGCCACCGCACCTGGCCATGGAAAATTCTAGATATTAAGTTCTTCAATATTTTGAAGACTGCTCTATTGTATGCTTATATTGCTATTGAAAAATTTCAAATCAGTCTAATTCTATTTTTTTGTATGTGATCTGTTCTTTCTCCTTGTAAATAACAAAAGAGGTTCGCTTTATCTTGTGTATTCATAAATGCCACTGTAATGTGTCTCAGGGTGGGTTTTATCCTTATTTCTACTCTGGCACTTTTTGGGCCTTTTCAATCTTAAGTATTTTACATTTAAAACAATTCTGGAAAATATAACTTCATTCTTTCTTTAATTATTTCTTTCTATTCAAGGGCTTTGAGAGATGGTCAAGTAAATAGTGAGAAGTCATTGACCCGCACTCTTGGAATATTGTATTCACATGGTTCAATTTAAAGGCTAGATTTCTTTTTCCTTAAATTCAATCATATAGTGTAATTCCGTAGTGATTAATAATGTAAATACTTTCCATTAGCTTTCAGTTTTCAGAATCAACTATAAGCAAAAAATGAAAGAACTAATCATTGTTAGAGAATAAAAAGCAAATCATATAATCATCGGCAGTAAAATGGAGTGTATCTGACTGAAATTGGGAGGTTGATGGAGGAAGGAGATGTAGAATGAGGTAACAGAAGAACTAATTCTTTCGTATTTGTAGTAAAGAGTTAGGAAGTGCTATTTAAAGTTTAAAAAAATAAGTTCAAGATTGTGGATATACTATTTACCATGATCTGATCACTATACATTATAATGTACCAAAACACTACTGTGTACCTTATGTATATCCATAATTATTTGTCAATTTAAAAAATAAGATTTTAAAAACCTGAAAAAACAGAAAAGTTAAAAATCAAGTTAAAATTATAGTTATGCATATTACTTGGAGTTTTAGAGTATACTGACCAAAATAATAATGTAACAAAAATTGAAAGGGGAGGGGAGAGTGTCAGAGAAAATGAACAATTTTTTATTTTCTCTGGTAAAGAGGACAGTTGATAAAAGAAATAGAAGTGTAAAGATTTAAGCGTATTGTTTGTAGTCATAAAGATAACCTCAAGAAGAACTAAATCCAGAAATAGTAGTAATTAAATGGTTGTATATGAGGGGTAAAATTAGGCTTGGGAGACAGGAAGAAAGACTTACTTTTCATTTTAAACTCTTCTATACTTTTAAAAGATTTGTTTCTGTATATATGTATCTATTACTCTTGACACAAATAAAATAAGATTTTTTTTTTTTAAAGAAATTTCTGTCAGTCTGGAGAAAGATAAACATTATCTTAAGAATATTTGTCATGTTGTAGTTTGATGTCCATATCCTCAAAATGTCTGATTATCTTCAGATTACCCATTGTCTAATCATAACAGAAGGCTTATTACTATTTTTTAAAAAAAGAATGCTAGTTTCATTTGCTCAGTTAGGTTAGGGTTTTGTGTACATTTGTACTTTCTATCCAACCTATGGTTCTTAATTTAAATTTTCCATCTGAATTGCCCTGGAATGTTACCATGGGGGACAGTTATGAGAGTTTAAGAATAAAATTTAATAGATCTTTATATTTTGAGCCCTCAAATAATAGTAGTGGGGATTTATTTTCAAGTGCCTTCTGTTAGGATATTTACTTTTACCTTGGCTTCTTTTGCAATTTATCTTTTTTCATAGTGACTATTCAGTGCATTTACTTCTCGAGGCAGCACTCATCTAGACATAGTTAAAACTAATTGCCTGAGTCTGGAGGTGAACAGTTTTTCTGTTCTATTTGTCCTTGTTCCAGCGAATGAATGTTAGATTTTCGTTTTTTAACATAGTCCCTAGTCAGCAGGTTAATATGCTTAGGATAGTACTGATCCAAGTGTTTCCTTGGACTGATCTTCAAAGACTATTTTTGTCATTAAGAGCTGAAGCAAGTTACAAAAGGGAAGAAAAAAGACAGGATTGTAAAATTCAAATAATGAATCATATGTGTACATAGTTATTTTCTCTCTAATCCTGAATTCCGTTCTTTATTTCCTGATACTGCTTACGATGATTTTTGTTTGTACTTATATTTTGGGCTAAGGCATTTAAGTTAAATCACCAAAGAAAGGGAAAGAATATTTGAAGTCCATTACCTTCATATCTCAAATCTCAAATTATTTTACTGCTATAAGTCAAATTCACTCAAATCTTTGAGTATCAAAAGGCTACTCTTTGTCCAGTTTAATGCAAAGTATTATGGGCAAAGCAAAAGAAATAGTAGTTCCTGTCATTGGAATGTGAGCCATCTAGCTGTGGAAATAGCATTCAGAGAAACAAATAAATGCAAGATAATAAATTGCAATATAATACCTATATTTCAGTGTTGAAAATGTACATATTCTAACAATTCAGAAATGACAAATATCAAGATGAACCAAGATTGTACAACTTGGTGATAGGCAAAGTATTTTTATCTCAGGCTTAAAGAGATTATAAGGTTTAGGCTAATTATTGAGAAGGAAATGTGCATCCAGGAGAAAGCAAGAATTTGGACATTTGGAAAGAGAATGGCTTCTTACTTGCTGTTTAGAGTGCGTGGTGGTGCAAACAGAGTTGTATAATTAGCAGCTTTTGTGTATGTGTGTTGAAAACTCATGGGCCCTACTTTTGTATGATATGCTCAAACGATGGTGATGGCTGATTGTAAGTTCCCTTATGTTTCCTTTCTGTTATCCTTGGTCCTTCAATAAAGATATGTTACAAATTTCCATTTCCTCTTTAGCTATGGAGCTGGGATGATGTGCTATGAAGAGTTAAAGAGAAGTATCTATCTAATCTTTATGACAGACAATGAATGGGCAGATTTGTTCTTCTGAGGCCAGATGGTGGTATTGGAAGCAGCCACTGAATAAGGGCAATTATGGCCAGTGGTAGGACAATTGGTGTAGGGTTGTCAGCACAAAGGTAACTGCCAGGCTGAGGAAGAAGCTGATGCTGGAACATGAGAGCACATGGGAAGGAGTACTTGGTGACATTAGCAGAAATCACTCAGGCAGTTTGACAAGGAGCTGCTTTCTAGCAATAAATCCAGCAGAGCCTCATTCCAACATATTTTCGGCCACATTTGTGAACATCATTTATTATTCTACAGATTTCCTTTACATCCCTGCTTGCTTTTTTTTTTCCCCCCCACAACAAATAGGAAAGCTAATGAGCCACTAGGTGTCTCACATCCCAGTAATATTCTGATGAGTGGTCAGTATTTTGAATTCTGGGGATAGAAAATATTAACTAGAATTAATATTTGAATTAACACATTAGTTAACTAATAGATGCTTAAACATGAGAATGGTAGCAAGGGCTCAGATGCCCATCTACACAATGAGAAGATTAGACAAAACAACCTCTAATTTTCTTTCTTATAAAAATCTTAGCCTACCCTCACATAGCCATACATGTTTTCCATCCACCCTCCAATGCTAAGGCAAGATCTTTGATTCACTGTACCTGTCTGTTCTGTATTCCCAAACTCAACTTTAAAAATGTATTCACAGCCAGGCGTGGTGTCTCATGCCTGTAATCCCACTGCTTTGGGAGGCCGAGGTGGGCAGATCACTTGAGCCCAGGAGTTTGTGACCAGCCTGAGCAACATGGTGAAACCCTGTCTCTACAAAAAATACAAAAATTAGCTAGGCGTGGTGGTGTCTGCTGATAGTCCCAGCTACTGGGGAGGCTGAGCAGGGCAGATCACTTGAACCTGGGAAGCAGAGGTTGCAGTAAGCTGAGATCGTGCCACTGCACTCCAGCCTGAGTGACAGAGTGAGACCCTGTCTCAAAAAAAATAAAATTAAATTAAAATTAAAAAAAAATGTATTCACATAAAGCTGGAAATTAAGTCACTTAGCTTAGTTCTCTGGGAGAACATGCTGATTTGAGATTACTATTTTAATCTTTGTGTTAAAATGATTAATATAAATCAAGATTTACTTTCTGGTTTTTTACTTTTTTTTTTTTTATTATTATACTTTAAGTTCTAGGGTGCACAACGTGCAGGCTTGTTACATAGGTATACATGTGCCATGTTGGTGTGCTGCATTCATCAACTCCACATTTACACTAGGTATTTCTGCTAATGCTATCCATCCCCCAGCCAGCCCCAGTGTGTAATGTTCCCAATCCTGTGTCCAAGTGTTCTCATTGCTCAACTCCCACTTATGAGTGAGAACATGCGGTGTTTGGTTTCCTGTCCTTGTGATAGTCTGCTTAGAACCATGGTTTCCAGCTTCATCCATGTCCCTGCAAAGAACATGAACTCATGCTTTTTTATGGCTGCATAATATTTCATGGTATATGTGTGCCACATTTTCTTAATCCAGTCTATTATTGATGGACATTTTGATTGGTTCCAAGTCTTTATATTGTGAATAGTGCCACAATAAACATATATGTGCATGTGTCTTTATTGTAGAATGATTTATAATCCTTTGGGTATATGCCCCGTAATGGGATTGCTGGGTCAAATGTATTTCTAGTTCTAGATCCTTGAGGAATCACCACACTGTCTTCCACAATGGTTGAACTAGTTTGTAGTCCCACCAACAGTGTAAAAGCATTCCTATTTCTCCACATCTTCTCCAGCATCTGTTGTTTTTTGACTTTTTAATAATCACGATTGTAACTGACGTGAGATGGTATCTCATTGTGGTTTTGATTTTCATTTCTCTAATGACAAATGATGATGAATATTTCTGCATACGTCTGTTGGCTGCATAGGTGTCTTCTTTTGAGAAGTGTCTGTTCATATCCTTTGCCCACTTTTAGATGTTTTTGTTGTTGTTGTAAATTTGTTTAAGTTCTTTGTAGTTTCTACATATTAGTCCTTTGTCAGATGGGTAGATTGAAAAAATTTTATTCCATTCTGTAGGTTGCCTCTTCACTCTGATGATAGTTTCTTTTGCTGTGCAGAAGCTCTTTACTTTAATTAGATCCCATTTGTCTATTTTGGCTTTTCTTGCCATTGCTTTTGATGTTTTAGTCATGAAGTCTTTGCCTATGGCTATGTCCTGAATGGTATTGCCTAGGTTTTCTTCTAGGGTTTTTATGGTGTTAGGTCTTACATTTAAGCCTTTAATCCGTCTTGAGTTAATTTTTGTATATGATATAAGGAAGGGGTCCAGGTTCAGCTTTCTACATATGTGTAGCCAGTTTTCCCAGCACCATTTGTTAAATAGCGACCTTTTCCTATTGCTTTCCCCAGCACCTGTTCCTATTGCTTGTTTTTGTCAGGTTTGTCAAAGATCAGATGGTTGTAAATGTGTGGTATTATTTCTGAGGCCTCCATTCTTTTCCATTGTTCTATATATCTGTTTTGCTACCAGCACCATGGTGTTTTGGTTACTGTAGCCTTGTAGTATAGTTTGAAGTCAGGTACTGTGATGCCTCCAGCTTTGTTCTTTTTGCTTAGGATTGTCTTGGCTATGTAGGCTCTTTTATGGTTTCATTTGAATTTTAAAGTACTTTTTTTGCAATTCTGTGAAGAAAGTTCATGGTAGCTTGACGGGGATAGCCTTGAATCTATAAATTAATTTGGGCAGTATGGCCATTTTCATGATATTGATTTTTCCTATCCATGAGCATGGAATGTTCTTCCATTTGTTTGTGTCCTCTTTTATTTCGTTGAGCAGTGGTTTGTAGTTCTCCTTGAAGAGGTCCTTCACATCTCTTGTAAGTTGGATTCCT
>NW_012114644.1:3778275-3780963 GCF_000951035.1 Colobus angolensis palliatus | reverse complement strand
CAAAGTGCTGGGATTACAGGCTTGAGCCACCGCACCCCAGCCGACAATGGAGTTTTCTAAATATACAATCATGTCATCTGCAAACAGAGACAATTTGACTTCCTCTTTTCCTAACTGAATACCCTTTATTTCTTTCTGTTGCCTGACTGCCGTGGCCAGAACTTCCAATACTATGTTGAATAGGAGTGGTGAGAGAGGGCATCCTTGTCTTGTGCCAATTTTCAAAGGGAATGCTTCAAGTTTTTGCCCATTCAGCATGATAATGGCTGTGGGTTAGTCATAAATAGCTCTTATTATTTTGAGATACATTACATCAATACCTATTTTATTGAGAGTTTTTAGCATGAAGGGCTGTTCTGCATCTATTGAGATAATAGTGTGGTTTTTGTCTTTGGTTCTGCTTATGTGATGGATTACGTTTATTGATTTGCATATGTTGAACCAGCCTTGTATGCCAGGGATGAAACCAACTTGATCTTGGGGGATCAGCTTTTTGATGTGCTGCTGGATTCGGGTTGCCAGCATTTTATTGAGGATTTTCTCATTGATGTTCACCAGGGATATTGGCCTAAAATTCTCTTTTTTTGTTGTATCTCTGCCAGGCTTTGGTATCAGGACAATGCTGGCCTCATAAAATGAGTTAGGGAGGATTCCCTCTTTTCTATTGATTGGAATAGTTTCAGAAGGAATGGTACTAGCTCCTCTTTTTACCTCTGGTAGAATTCAGCTGTGAATCCATCTGGTCCTGGACTTTTTTTAGTTGGTAGGCTATTAATTATTGCTTCAATTTCACAACCTGTTATTGGTCTATTCAGAGATTCAACTTCTTCCTTGTTTAGTCTTGGGAGGGTGTATGTGTCCAGGAATTTATCCATTTCTTCTAGATTTTCTAGTTTATCTGCTTAGAGGTATTTATAGTATTCTCAGATGATTTACATTTTAATTTCATTTTTCCCTGTTAAAGTTGCTTTACTACTTAAAATAAATGAAACATTTATTTTCTCACATAAAAGAAATGTTTGTTTCTACAATGTTTATTTTTATAATGTTTTTTATAAAAAACATAGTAAAATAAAATATGGAGACAAAAGCTATTGACAATTTAAAAACATTACCCAGAATCTCATGTTTTTTAAGTAAAAAGAAGTAACTTTTTTTTTACATTTTGGTCTTAATAGTTTATTTTGCTGAGGTAGATAGAGTATGTTAACATCCTTAAAGAAATATGATCATTACTCAATATTAAAGCTGAAGCATTTTCTCTGATTAGGGAAAATTTTTCGTGGCTGCTGTGTAATGTGTCTGTGTACCACATTTTATGCAATAATTTTCCTATTATTGTGCCTTTAGTTTATTTCCATTCTTTGCTGTCATAAAAATCTATAAAGAATATTTTTAAATATAGATATTTGACCACATATTTAATTATTTCCTTATTTTAGCTACACAGAAGGAACCTAATAAACCAAAAATTATGAACATATTTAAAACGCTAGGATGTATAATGTCAGATTTTTCTTCTAGAAGTTTTACCAGTTTACATTCCTACAAGAAAGTATGAGTGTATGTCCTCACATGTTCTTGGAAAAATGGAATAAAAAATTTGTCATTTGATGGTGAAAATATTATTTTATTATAACTGTACTCTGCATTTCTTTGGTTATAGTTTTATATGTTTTGCCTATTTCTTTTTTTTGAGACAGAGTCTCACCCTGTCACCCAGGCTGGAGTGTAGTGGCACAATCTCAGCTCACTGCAAGCTCTGCCTCCCAGGTTCATGCCATTCTCCTGCCTTGGCCTCCCGAGCAACTGGGACTACAAGCGCCTGCCACCACGCCCAGCTAATTTTTTGTATTTTTAGTAGATATGGGGTTTCACCATGTTAGCCAGGATAGTCTCAATATCCTGATCTCGTGATCCGCCCGCCTTGGCCTCCCAAAGTGCTGGGATTACAGGCGTGAGCCACTGCGCCCGGCCTGTTTTGCCTATTTCTTCAAAATTGAACTGGTTTTCTTTATTATCACATTTTGAGAGTTCTTTATATATATTGAATAAAAGTCCTTTATCAAATATGTGATTTGCAAGTGTTTTCCCAGTTTTTGGCTTTTCTTTTTATTCTTTTAGTAGCACCTTTTGCAGAGGCTACCATTATACTATGTTTGCTACATTTATATAACTTTAGTTAAAATTAAAAGGAGCAAGGGAGAGAGAGAATGAGAAAGAGAAAGAGGAAGAGAGGGAGGAAAGATAGAGAAAGAGAGAAGATAGGGAGGGAGACAGGGAGAGAGAGGGAAGGAGAGGAGAAGAGAGAAAAACCTATTGATTTAGGTTGGGTTATGTGCTCATCCCTTGGCAGGTTAGGTGCTCATCAAAGACAGGGCACTTTGATATTTTCACCAAAAAGATACAAAGTGGGTGTTCCTCAAAAGAAACAAGAAAAGGGTAATGGTTGTGTAGTTTTATCTGATGAAAGCTATGGACATTTTATTAGAAAAGGTACAAATGCAATGCATAATGCCTTTTGCATACAGATTTTTAAGAACATTTACAAACATGGTCAGGATGAGAACACTGGCTTGATAATTCTGAAAATACAACTCCATAGCCTGTAAGTTGCTTTATTGTAATTGAGAAATCTGACAATATCCTAACCTTCTATGATTCTGAATTCTTTTTTTTTTTTTTTTT
>NW_012114644.1:3768531-3778050 GCF_000951035.1 Colobus angolensis palliatus | reverse complement strand
GGGTTTCACCGTGTTAGCCAGGATGGTCTCGATCTCTTGACCTCGTGATCCACCCGTCTCAGCCTCCCAAAGTGCTGGGATTACAGGCTTGAGCCACCGCGCCCGGCCGATTCTGAATTCTTTAGGCTGTGTCTTAAAATGACAGTGTGCTCTTTACTCGGAGACATCATAAGACCTTCCAGGTTTCAAGTTCTTTGTAGGAGTTTGGTCAGTGTGGTCGGAAAAGTTATAAAAATTATAAGGAAAAGACACAAACCTTCTTGGAATGCTGGGAGGTTTTGCAAAAGCTTCGGGAAAGGATTTGGCTGAAGGCAGCTGAATTCTCTCAGGATAGATAACAAGGAAGAGTAAAGGAATTGATCTAGATAAGTTAGTTTACTTAGGCCTTGGAACAGGGCCTTTAATCATCTGCACGCAGGATTGCTCTCTGGGGGAGGGGAGCGGCACAACCATGTTAATTACCCACAAGTGTGTTTACTCAAAGCCTTTGTCATTAAATCTGTACTGAATGAATGCCCACAACACTGACTTCAGCGAGGCTGCAGCCATTGTGACTCTTTATGGCATCCTCCTTGATGTCTGTGAGCAGCCTGGTTCCCTAGCTGCATGGTCAGGCAAAAAACCTGTGTCAGTGTACATTTTTTCATCTGTCATTTGACCATTGGGTCAGACGTGGCAAGTGGTGCCCAGTGTGAGGAATGCTGCAACAGGTCACAACAGAACCCTCGAAAATGAAGGAGAAGAGACTGCACAGTCAGTAAATCAGTAAGTCATTGGTGCCCACTTAATTTCCAAGTTCAAGGGAATTGTTCAGGCTGGGGTTTCATCACGGGACAACAGTTATCAGTTCAACAGCAACAGTATATAAAAGTACTGAAACAGGAGCTTAAAGCTAGCACAGCCTCAGTTTCACAGGCTCAATTAAGGGACCTAATGCAAACTTGTTTCCCATAACTAATGGTTCCTGGAACAAGGTAAGCTAGACCTAGAGCTCTGGAAACAAGTGGGGAGAAATCTTAAACAATATCATGCACAAGGGCAACAGGTCCCAGTAACATCTCTAACATTATGGACTTTGGTTAGGGTGGATCTGGTCCCACTCTACACAGAAGAGCCTAAAAAGGGAAGGGAGGAGGAACCATCACCTACCTTACCAGCTCCTCCTTCTCCCTCAGCCCTGCTGTTTCTGGTCAAAAATACTAAAGAGGAAAAGGAGGTTTTGCCTGAGCCCCCTCCTCTAATAAATTAGAAAAAAGACAAAGGATATGCTACGACCCTGTCTTAGCAAGTGGCATTAGAAGGGGAGCTCTTAGCCTGCCCAGTAATGCAAGATCGACAAGGCCATCAGGTATGTGAACTCATTTATTTTAATGCTTATAAACACCTAAGAAAAAGTATTGCAGAAAACAGCTGCTAGTCCATTTATGAAAGGAATGATTGAAGCCATAGCAGACAACCTCCGTATGACCCCATGGGACTGGTCAGTGCTAGCTAAAGCAACTTTGGAGCCCGACAAATACCTCCTTTGGAGGGCAGAATATGATGAGTTGTGCGACTAGCCAACTAGAATCAAGTGTCCAGGCAAGACATCAAAGCTGCTATGCTCCAGGAGAGGGGTCCCCATGCTGATGTACAACAACTAAATTTTCATCCCCAGGCCTATGCACAAGTGTCTTTGTGCTCTCTCGGGACTTGGGACTAAATTGCTGAAAGCAGAGTTCAATAGTTTATAAATGTTCGACAAGGGTCTCAGGAACCACTTGTTGAATTTATCAATCAGTTAACCCAGGCAATTAAAAGACAAATTAGTCATGCCCAGGCCGCTGATATCTTATTGTTGCAATTGGCTTATGAAAATGCTAATGTCAACTGCCAGCAAGCAATGCAGGCAATCAGAGGAAAGACAGCCACAATCGGGGAACTTATATGAGCATGTCAACTGGTGGGGACTGGAACACACAAAGCCAAAATATTGGCTATGGTATTAAGGCCTCCTAAAGTGAAAAGGGAGAGAAACCCAAATTGTTTTCTATGTGGAGAGCCAGGTCATATTAAGAGGGAATACACCAATAACAGAGACCAAGGTTCCTCAGGGAAAGAACCCCCTTCTATATGCCCCCAGTGTAAAAAGGGGAAACATTGGGTAAATCAATACAGATCGAAATTTGATAAAAACAGCAACTCCATAAGTAACCAGGTGGGAACTTCATGAGGAGGCCGGCCCTAGACCCTGCTTCAAACTGGGGCAATGCCAGCAGCTTTCCTCAGTCAGATGGAAAACCCACAGTCATCTCTCTCAGAGCAGCCACCATTGGAAGCACAGGACTGGACTTACTTTGCCCTAATGAATTAGTGCTGAAAGAAGGAGAAGACCCTAAAAGGATTGTAACTGGTATCTGGAGCCCACTGCCTCCGGGAACAATGGGATTAGTCCTAGGGCGATCAAGCCTATCCAATAAAGGAATTAATGTGCTCACTGGGGTAATTGGTAGTGATTATCAAGGTGAGATATTAGTTATGATGCAATGTAAAGGTCTGCATATTCCTCCCCCTGGATCAAAGATAGCGCAGTTACTACTTTTACCATACTGGGTCCCCGATGCCCACGGAAAGGAAAGGGGAAAGGGAAGTTTTCGAAGCACAGAGGCCACAGGACTATGTTGGAATCAATTAATTGCTGATCATGATCACCTTAAAAATTAGAAATAAGAATTTTGCTGGCTTATTTTACACAGGAGCAGATATTTTGGTTATTGGTGTTCAAAACTGGCCAGAAGCTTGGCCTTGGGTCACTCAGAAACAAAAAATTGTTGGCATCGGGGAAGTGCACACAACCAAGCGGAGCATGTGCCCCCTAACATGTTGCAATTTGGATGGTAGAAAAGCAGTTGTACAACCCCTAATCATGCCCATCCCTGTTAATCTTTGGGGACAGTACCTATTAGCCCAATAGGCGGTCACTTTGCAGACCCCTTTCTAATAATGGCCACTGTTATTATCCCTCCCCTACCCCTGACATGACTCTCTCAAGATCCAATTTGGGTAGAACAGTGGCCTTTAAAGGGAACTAAATTACAAACAGCCCATGTATTAGTTAAGGAACAATTAAAAGCCAGCCATATAGAACCATCAAACAGCCCTTGGAATTTGCCCATTTTCGTCATTCCCAAAAAGTCTGGTAAATGGCGACTTTTGCATGACTTATGTGCTATTAATGCTAATTTGCAAACTATGGGGCCCCTTCAACAGGGGCTCCCTTCCCCCGTGGTAATTCCTCAAGATTGGCCTATAATCATTATTGACTTAAAAGACTATTCCCCTTGCAGAACAGGACATAGAAAAATTTGTGCTTACAATACCAGCTATTAATGATGAAAGGCCAGCTTACCGATTTCATTGGAAAGTGCTTTCTCAAGGGATGCTAAACAATCCTACCATGTGTCAATATCATGTAAACCAGGCTTTACTCCCCAGTAGAAAAGAATTTCTTAATTGTAAGATTATTCATTTTATGGATGATATTTTACTAGCAGCCCCAATGGAGCCAGTACTTTTAAGTTTATATGCCTCTGTTGTAAAGAATACACAGTTAAGAAGTTTAATCATAGTACCTAAAAAAGTACAAATGTCCTCTCCTTGGAAATATCTTGAGTACATACTAACTTCCCGGTCAGTAAGACCTCAAAAGATTAAATTAATTACTAGCAACTTACACGCCTCAAATGATTATCAGAAATTACTAGACAATATTAACTGACTTCACCCCACCCTAGGCATAACTGCTGTTAAGTTACAGAACCTGTTTTCTATCTTAAAAGGCAATACTGCCCTAGACTCTCCTAGGTATTTAACTCCTGCAGCACAAAGGGAAATTGAGGAAGTAGAGCAAGATATTTCTCAGAGGCAACTAGATTGCATAGATCAATGATATTCAGTTCAGTTGTTTGTTTTTCCCACTAAACACTCCCTTTGTGGGTTAATAGGACAGATGGCCCCAGGGCTACACTTCCTAGAAGGGGTTTTTTGCTCACATACCAGGACTAAAACCCTCTCTCCCTATATCTAGCTGGTTAGTAACCTCCAGCTAGGCAATTATAACATCTTAGACTGGAGCCCCCACAGTCATTTGCAAGGTGGTCACACTGATGTCCATGTCTATTGTGGCATCAATGACAGTTTCATATCCATGTCCCATTCCCCTATAATTTGGGCCAATAGGGGGATGGGATATCCCAGACCCCAAGTAGAGTCCATGCCACCACTAGACACTTTATGGCACCTGGGACTTCTTAGCACCCCCCCCTTAACACCTGGGATGGGACATATCATAATTCCAGTCACAATTATACTATGACCTTTTTTAATAATCACACTGACCGGTGCCTGATTTGCACCACCCATTCATATGTTTTCCTTTTGGGGACCAATATTTCCATTACACCCCAAAACTCCACGTTTGTGACCCAAGTGTAGGGACAGGCTTGGTATGCCTCTTGTATCATTAATTATAATATATCTAATTTAAATATTACTAGTGTCATGATAATTTAAATATTACTAGCCTCAGACAGTCTGAGGCTTTCCTACCAGTCAATTTAATATGCGATTGGCAAGGTTCCTCTGCCCTTGCCGCCTTAGAATGTGCCTTGTCCCAGGTCAGACACAAATGATTCGTAGTTGCACTTATAGCCTTTGTAATCTCAGCCATAGTCATCTTAGAAACTGCTAGTGTTGCTGTAGCATCTATTATTGAATCAGTACAAACAGCTACTTTTATACATAATTTGGTCAGAAATGTGTCTAATGAACTTCTCTTACCACAGGGTGTAGATCAAAAGATTCTTGCATGTCTGTATGCCCTCGAGGCTGCCTTGGAATATGTGGGGGAGCAACAAGATGCACTGGCCTTCCAACAGCAATTAAACTGTGACCGGGAGCTTAAGCATATCTGTGTCACCTCTCTACCTTGGAATCAATCATTACATAGTTGGGATAAGGTGAAACAACATCTCTGGGGAACCTTTCATGATAATTTAACAGCAAACGTAAAGTAACTTAAAACTAAAACTCTAGAATCGCTAAATACCGTAGATCTACATGTGCTCTCTCCAGAAGGTTGTGGGTAATGTTAATTACCCACAAGTGTGTTAACTCAAGGCCTTTGTCATTAAATCTGTATTGCATAAAACCCTGCAGTGCCTGCTTGTCCAGGCTGCAGCCGCTGTGACTCCTCAAGGCATCCTCTTCGATGTCTGTGAGTGACCCTGTCCCCTAGCCATGCGGCCAGGCAAAAAACCTGTGTCTGCATACATTTTTTTCATCCATCACTCAATCAGGATCTGCAGGTCAGACCCAGCAGTTCTTTAAAAAACCTTTATAGCTATCATTGTTCAGTTTTATTTTTGATTCCTTTAATTCTAAATTTGTACCATGTTATCTCTTTCATAAATCACATTCATATTCATTTTCTTTGTTATTCTATGTGTATTCCTCAAGTTTATCACTTGTTTCACTCATTGATTTTTTCTGTAATATTTCAATAATGTATTGCTTCTGTCCATTGAATAGTATTCAATGATTTATATTATTCAAATAATGATTTGAATAGTTCTGCAGAGTTTATCTTTTCACCCTTACTTAATAGTTGCTAATATCACTGAGACCCACTCTAAAACTACTGGTTTGGATCTCTGGATATTGCGGAGAAGGACTTGACACAAGCCAAATTTGAATATTTATTTACATACCTTAGACTGTGAATATTGGTTTACAGCACTTCATCCTTATGTAACTGTAACTGTACTGACCACCTCCTCTGAAGCTAGGACAAGGCTCAAAATCATATCTGGTTTTTCTTTCTATATAATATATATTTTAAACCAGCTTCTCTCTAAATACAGTTATATCCCTGGCCAAAGGAAATTCCTCTGTCCCCTTTTCTTCTTATACTAGATGCAAAACTTCTCTTAAGAACATCATATGACTGTGATACAAAATATTTATTTTTGAGGTATTTGTGATGGTTAATTTTATGTGTCAACTTGACTGGATTAAGGGCTACCCACATAGCTGGTGAAACCTTATTTCTGGTTGTGCATCATGGCTCATGCCTGTAATCCCAGTACAAGGTGGGCAGATCACTTGAGGCCAGGAGTTTTAGACCAGCCTGGCCAACATGGCGAAACCCTGTCTCTACTAAAAATACAGAAATTAGCCGGGCATGATAGTGCATGCCTGTAATCCCAGCTACTTGGTAGCTGAGGCACGAGAATTGCTTGAACACAGGTGGCAGAGGTATCAGTGAGCCGAGATTGTGCCACTGAACTCTAGCCTGGGCAACAGAGCAAGTCTCTGTCTCAAAACGAACAAACAAACAAAAAAACAAAACACCTTATTTTTGGATGTGTCTGTGAGGGTGTTTCCTGTAGATATTAGCACTTGAATTGGTAAACTGAGTAAAGAAGATCCTCCATATGCATCTCCTACCTTTGATGCTGTTAGACAGCAGTGCTCCTGGTTCTCTGGCCTTTAAAGTGAATTACACTACTGGCTTTCCTGGGTCTCCAGCCTATAGACAGATCATGAGATAGCCTCCAGAATCATGTGAGTCAATATCTATAATAAACCCCCTCATGTTCTATGTATATACTATTGGTCCTGTTTCTTTGGAGTATTTTTTTTTTTTTTTTTTTTTTTGAGATGGAATTGTGCTCTAACACCCAGGCTGGAGTGCGTGGCCGGATCTCAGCTCACTGCAAGCTCCGCCTCCCAGGTTTACGCCATTCTCCTGCCTCAGCCTCCCAAGTAGCTGGGACTACAGGCGCCTGCCACCTCGCCCAGCTAGTGTTTTTTGTATTTTTAGTAGAGACGGGGTTTCACCGTGTTAGCCAGGATGGTCTCGATCTCCTGACCTCGTGATCCGCCCGTCTCGGCCTCCCAAAGTGCTGGGATTACAGGCTTGAGCCACCGCGCCCGGCTGGAGTATCTTAATACATTATATTATATCTGTTATTACTCCTCTTATTCATCTAGTCCATTGGTCTTCACCATTCTGTGCAGTGCTCCATCATATCTGATCTTCTGTGTGCCACACTTAAAATTTTCTTAAATTTTCTGTTTTGCTTCTTCATTCTACAACACCTCAATAAGTAAAATGACAAAAGATTCTCCTTGATAAGAGATAATATCTTCATGTACCTGTAAGATCTATTCTGGAGTGAGATTTACTTCCCTCTTTTTCCTTTCATCTTTTCCAATTTTCTCAATATTGACATTTAATTACTATTTAAAACTATTTTTCTATATCTTATTCAGATTATTTATTGATATGTGGAGACTTGGTCTTAGAGGATGCTGTTTTAAAAATCCTTTCCAGTTGACTTATGCTTGCAGATTGCACTCTGAGTTAGAAATATATCTCTTATAATCATGTTGTTAAAGAACTGCTAGTCTGGGGAACCTTTCGTTTAGTTTGCCTAAATTATAAAAAGTGGGTCGAGTTGGTTGGAATTCCCTTAAATGCACAATTTTAGTTTATATGGATCTTTCTTATTTGTGACCCATTAGAATTAGAGTCTGAAGAAAGTCCAAACTCTCTACTCTCATAAGAGGCTTAAATATTCTTACTGTTAGTATTTTAGATTTTATTATAGATTTTTTTCTTCTCTTGATGCTTTCATGATACTATTTTATTAATTAATTTTACAAATTAAAATGTGAAAATGTTTTGGGGTGAAGTTTTCATGTTTTTATTTTGTTTTTACAGAAGGGAAAATATTTCCTCTTTTGAAAATGTTATCTTTGTATTTAAATAACATGAGAATTCTGTGAACATGAATTAATTAATCTTGATTCAGTTTATTCTGCTTGCTAAAAATAAGACTGCAAACCAGAAATAATGTCAGTGTTTATTTCATGATATTCCTGTAGGTCATTTTTATCAGAAACAATAGTCTGCTTACCTGGGAAGAAACAGAATGTTAAATAGGAGTTTACTTATCAAAGTTCATTTAAAAATGCTCACATTGGCCAGATGCAGTGGCTCATGCCTGTAATCCCAGCACTTTGGAAGGCCCAGGTGGGCAGATCACTTGAGGTTAGGAGTTCGAGACCAATCTGCCCACCATGGTGAAACCTGGTCTCTACTAAAAATACGAAAATTAGGCTGGGCACAGTGACCCATGCCTGTAATCCCAGCACTTTGGGAGGCCGAGGAGGGCGGTTCCCAAGGTCAAGAGATCGAGACCATCCTGGCCAACACGGTGAAACCCTGTCTCTACTAAAAATACAAAAATTAGCTGTGCATGGTGGCATGCACCTGCAGTCCCAGCTAGTTGGGAGGCTGAGTCAGGAGAATCGCTTGAACCCAGGAAGTGGAAGTTGCAGTAAGCCGAGATCACGCCATTGGGCTCTAGCTGGGTGACAGAGTGAGACTCCTTCTCAAAAAACAAACAAAAAAAAAAACACAAAAATTAACCAGATGTGGTGGCAGGCATTTGTAATCCCAGCTACTAGGAAGGCTGGGGCAGGAGAATTGCTTGAACCCAGGAGGTGAAGGTTACAGTGAGCTGAGATCTTGCCATTGCACTCCTGCCTGGGTGACAGAG
Source organism: Colobus angolensis palliatus (assembly GCF_000951035.1). Classification (NCBI taxonomy): domain Eukaryota; kingdom Metazoa; phylum Chordata; class Mammalia; order Primates; family Cercopithecidae; genus Colobus; species Colobus angolensis. Next base: position 3,769,444 of record NW_012114644.1, on the reverse strand, counting down.
CGAGACTCCTTCTCAAAACAAAACAAAACAAAACAAAACCCCTCACATTGCTGTCTACCAAATTGAAATGATTCTATCACAAACTATGTTCATTTCTAACCAATTTCCTGCCTCAAAAATCTTGCCCTAAGCCACCTAATCCCAGAAACACTTCTGATTTCTCTTTTCTGAGACATTGCTAAGATTCTTTCAAAGGGATTTTTTCCCTATTATAGTGAGTTCAAATAAATTTAGTTGATTATCAGGTTGCTTGGTAAGATATTGGTGGGTTCAACAATCAGAAACAGTAATGTCCAATAGAACTTTATGCAATCATAGAAACATCCAATACAGTAGTCATCAGTCACATGTGCACTTAAAATATGACTAGTTAACTAAGGAACTCGGTTTTAATTTTATTTAATCTTAACTGCTTTAAATTTAAATTTAAATGTACATACACAGCTAAGGTCTCTCACATTAGATAGAGCAGATCTGGAGGTTCCACTGACATTCAGTTGAGTTCTCACCTCACTGCTGTGATTGAGATTTTTGAGTCAGAAACAGTACTTTCCACTGAGATACTTTCACCTTCCTGCTTAGTAGTCTCGCTGACTGTGATGGGGGAGAGGAAGATTTTGATCCATTTTTTTTTCCTTTTGTTGGGAAATGCTAAGTTTATATTCTCTTCCAGGAAATACAACTTTGGAGGAGATTGTATAATAACGCTTTTATTATTACCTGATCAGATTTCAAAGCTGTTCTCCTTGTTGAAAAATCAGCTTTGTTATTCATAACTCTACTCTTTTTTTTTTTAATTTTTTTTTTTTATTCATGAAAACTTTCTTTTTTTTTTTTATTATTGTACTTTAAGTTCTAGGGTACATGTGCATAACGTGCAGGTTTGTTACATATGTATACTTGTGCCATGTTG
>NW_012114644.1:3744566-3762420 GCF_000951035.1 Colobus angolensis palliatus | reverse complement strand
AGCTGTTCCTATTCGGCCATCTTGCTCCGCCCCCATAACTCTACTCTTTATCTTTGCCGTTGCTCTCTGTGTGTGTGTGTGTGTGTGTGTGTGTGTGTATCTGTGTGTCTGTGTGTGACTCTGTAAGAAGAAAGTGAATAAGCATGAGCCCTAATAAGTCTGTTTCTCAGAATGGACCCAGGCACTGAAGACTGCAGAAAGTTTTCACTTAAATCAGTTTCTTTTGGATAAATTTTGCCTTATATTATTATCAATTAGTATCTTATGAGAATTTTCCTTAGTTTTGTCTTGTTTGCTTCCCATGAAAACTTGATTCTGGAGGATATCTCTCATCCAAAGTTTCCATCTACATGGACTTTGAAGTCTGTATAGTTGACTGATTCTGAGGCAGAGGTTGTGTAATTATAGCAGGGTGAAGGCCAACCATTTGAGGGACCACGACATAAGGTGCGTCAACAATACTTTTGATGAGTTGATGCTAGAATTCTCATGAGTTTATCTCATTTTAAACTAAGTCTGTATCTCATTCTGGTCAATTCTTCTAACTCATATATTTTTACACATCAATTTCTGTAAATATCTTTTCAAATGACCTGATTTCACCTTGGATAATTTAGGTCATAGTGGTCACTTTGAGAAACGTTTGATATGAACAAAATTTTTTATTTGAGAAGCACTTTGGAACAGAAAAGGAAAAAAATACCAAACATCCAATGGCGGACATTGATTTTATTGTTATAATGAAACTCCCAAAAGAAACTCAGTTTCCAACAAACCTGCACATTATGCACATGTACCCTAGAACTTAAAGTATAATAATAATAATAATAATAATGTTTCTTTGGCTAAGGAATGTGAAAAACTTAAAATGATCTTTCTTTAAGATAGTCCCAATCGGAACTTGAACTTTTGTCTTACTGTCTTGCTTCATCTTTTGCTTCTCCATTATACTCTACCTCTACTCCTCTTTCTGATCTGGTTTTCTTATCTTTTGGGTGTCCAGAAATCCCCAAAGCTGACCCATCTCTAAAAGTTAAATTCCCTTTAGAAAACGCAAATCTATTCTGGTTGACTTTAAGCCCTAAGATTCATAAAAAGACTAGCATTAGATCCTTTTGTAATTTATAAGCATCATGGTTGGAGTTTAGTGCTCAAATGTGAGCTGAAACTCCCTCAAACATTGTTAGGACACCAACACAATACCCGTCCGACATGGGAAAAAAAAGACTAGTATTAGATGAAAGCCATTGTCAAAGACTTTCATACCTGTAGATAAGATAGAAATTTACAAAGACATTTAGAATAGCTTTAAAAACATAAAACCCAGGTTTCTGGATCAATATCAATTGGTTTAAATATTAAGAGTAATCTTATATACAAAGAATGGATTAAAAAAGGACTAAATGGACCATAAGAATTACTACTTAAGAAGACTCTGAATTGCACTGGAAACCAGAAGGATTTACAAAAGCTGTGGAATTGCTAAATTAAAAATTCTCCCTTTTAGAGCAGTTTTAGGTTCACAGCAAAATTAAGTGGAAAGTAAAACAAACAAAGAAACAAAACTCTCCCAATGATCTTTTTCTTTAAGTCTTTTAGAATTCCCCTATTGATTATTAGATTATAGATTTTTAGCTAAACTAAATTTTGACTTTCCAGTATTTTTGTATCTACCTGAAGCCCAGATTGAAGATCTTTGTGCTATATTCTTTATGGGCAAAAATTGTACTGATATTGACAGAATTGTTGGGGATGAACTCGTTAAGGTTGAAATTGATCCAAGGCTTTTATAGTATCTTCCAAAACCAGAAGCTACGAAAGTCCTCAAGTCAATAGCTAATAGCCACAGAGGCAAAGAATATTAGTCATACATTATACTGGTCTTTGTACCACACCAATTCATTTAGCCAAGAAAATGAATGGGTAAGGATACAGATTGTTCAGGACCTTAAGCCCAAATAAAAGTCAACCTCTACTTTCCTGTGGTACCAAATCCCAACACTATTTAATCTTCAATGCTATCATTATAAACTTTGTTCTGCTTTCTTTAGTGTCCCTTTAGATTAAAAATAGTCAATACCCGTTTGTTTTCTCCTAGGAAAGTTAAAATATTTACCTGGGCAGTTGAAAGTTTATGGAGTCACCCTCCCATTTTTCACAGGTGCTTAACAAGGAACTTCAGTATTGCAAATTTTTCTTAGTATGTTGACTAACTTTTGCTATGTTCTAAAGACAAGTTGAGCTTGAAGGCTGACTTTGATTTACTTAACGTTCTAGCTCAGAAGGGTTATGTCATTTCCTGCCCCCCAAAATTACAATTTTGTCAAAACACAGTGCATTATCTGGAACATAATTTGTTCTAAGGGGAGTGCATTCTTCACCATTGATAGGTTACAAGTCACTCAAAATTTTCCTAGACTGATTACTAAGAAATAATTAAAAGGTTTTCTGGTTTTCACTGGCACCTGCAAGCAATGGATTCCTAGCTTTTAAAAAATCATCTCATCTTTATATGACTTATTTAGTCCTTGGTAGTTGAAACTCTTTCCTGAGAATCTAAATATTAACAGGCATTTTCTGACATAAAATTACCTCTTCAAAAGCCTCAGCCTGTGGACCTTTCTAATTATAAACTCTCTACCTATTTGTGTATGAATGCTCTGGGAAATCCCTTAGTGTTCTGATCCAAAGCCATGGGAATCATCACAGACGAATTACTTATTTCAGCCTTTCCCTAGACCCATAATCTTGTATAAGCAGCAGCAGCAACAGCCAAACAAGTGGAGGCTTCACTGCCTGGGTTTTAGGATCTTCCTTAAACTTAATGTTTTTTTCATGCTGTGTAATCTGTGTTACTTACTGAAAATACATTCCATTTCTCAGCAAGCAGCCTGAAATTTTATTACTTTCTCCTTCATCAAGTCTGTCCATTATTGGAATATTTTAAATCCTACTAACCTCTTTCATTATCCAAAGAAAGGTAATCCCACAATTGTTTAGCTTCTGTTCAATAATTGACTATGTTTGAACAGGTTTATTATAAATTGCCCTAGAATATTCTGATTCAGTAATGTTTGTTGATGGGTCATCTCTTACCTCTGAAAATGGAATATATCAGGCAGTGTATTCCATGACAAACACCATTTCACTCCTATAATATGATACCTAATCAAGTAAATTTAGCCCTGATGGTAGAATTTTTTTGCACTTGCCAGAGCTTGACAATTGCTAAAGACAAGATTGATTTATACCCTCAGAGTAGGTAAGTCATAGGATAAGTCTACAATTTTGGAATGTTTTGGAAACAACATTTTAAAATTAAAAATTGTAGTGTTCTATCTCTATATATTACTCTATATCTGTATATATAATCACTGTGGCATTAAGTATATACACAATGTTGTGCAACAATTGCCACTATCTATTCCTAAAATTTTGTCATCATCCCAAACAGGAACACTTTACCCACTAAATGTTCCCCACTGTTCCCAGCTCTTGTAACCTATATTCTACTTTCTGTTGCTATGAATTTCCTTGTTCTAAGTAACTCATATAAGAGGAATTATACAACATTTGTTCTTTTGCGTTTGGCTTATCTCATTTAGCATAATGTTTTCAAGGTCACATGTATCAGAATTTCATTCCTTTTTCATGTCTGATTAGCATTTCATTATATGTCTATACAAGATTTTGTTTATCTATTCACCTGTTGATGGACACTTGGGTTGTTTCCACCTTTTGGCTACTGGGAATAATGCAGCCATGAACATTGGTGTACAAGTATCTGAGTCCCTACTTTCAATTCTTCGGAGTATATACCTTGGAGTGGAATTTCTGGATCATATGGTAATTCTATGCTTAACTTTTTGAGGAACAGCCAAACAATTTTCCACAGTGACTACACCATTTACATTCCCACCAGCAATGCATAGGGGTTCTAATTTCTCTACGGACCCCACCAACACTTGTTATTTTCCATACTTTTGACAACAGCTATCCTAATGGGTGCAAAGTATTAATAAATGTTTTTAGTCTTAGCAATTAATCATTGCTATGGAACTGTGCCCCTCCAAAATTCAAATATTGAAGTTCTAACACCTAATATGATGGTTTTTGGAGGTAGAGCCTTTGAGAGGAAATTAAGTTTAGATGAGATCATGAGGGTGGAGACTTTTTGATGGGATTCATGCCGTTATAAAAAGAGACACCAGAGATCTTGCTCTCTTCTCTTCTGAGGAAGGCCATGTGAGGGCACAGTAATATGGCTCCATCAACAAGCCAAGAAAAGAGCTCTCACCAGAACCTGCCTATGCTGTCAGCCTGATTTTGGACTTCCAGACTCCAGAACTATGAGAAAATAAATTTCTGTTGTTTAATCCACTCAGTCTGTGGTATTTTATCATGGTAGCATGAGCTGACTAAGACCCCAGTTAGCAATGTTTAACAGATTAAATAAATTTTAAATATTCTAGAACTTCCTAACAATTGGCTATCATAAAAATTGAAGCTACACAAAAACATATAGCATGGAGTTAAAGGAAAATTCTACATAATCAATATAGCAGGCAGATAGCCCTCACTAAGATTCTGGGCCCCAAGATAATCCTAGAAGCCAATTCTTTTGAAAGGTTGAAAGAAGCTATTGTAGAATGCCAGTGATTGGCCCAGAAACTGACAAGAGTTATTGGAAAAACTCTGGTTGTAAATTTCATGAGGATATTCTCTGACACTTTAGAGTAGATACTTGATGATACTAGAGGACCTCAACTGAAACTTTGACACAATTTTACATGAAATCATCTACTACAACAAGGACAAATTGATCACTATTGTCAGTCAGTGTAAGTGAAGAAATTTTTACTAGGATTGCTGAGGGTATCTGTGGTAGATGTCTATAAATATATGATATGGCCAAGAACTCATACCAGTACAGATAAGAACCTCCTGTCAATGTCTTCACAGAGTCTATATAATCTACTTTCTTCTATGGGTTTTGAATATGCCCTGATCAGTATTTGCTCATTCTTAGAGTGAGCTGAAGTATTTACTTGCTAGAGAGCTGTGGTTTGGAGAGTGTCAAACACATTACTGTGTTCTCAACCTGGAATTCCAGTCCTTCCAGTGATATAACACTCATCTTACTAGGACTGTTAGAAGATTTTGTAAAGCTTTGTACTTACTCAGAAACTTCATTGTGCCTATCACTCTCAATCCTTAGGTAAATTAGGTAGAGCTAATCATATTTTAAAACTCAAACTTGCAAAATTGTCTGACATTTTTTGTCTTCCTTGACCAAGATTATTCACTCTGGCCCTTAAGACCATGAAGTTAACACCTCCCGGCGCTCGTTGCCTCTTATCACATGGACTTTTAAAAGGTCATACTATGAGACTCGCTATTTCTTTACTAATTTTGGACTGTACTTCAGATATACATCTCAAATTAATTAGACTCAGAAATGAACTAGACTCAGAAAGGGAAACTGTGGAATGCATTTAATACCTGTCACTCATGTTTACAGACTTTGCAAACAAGGTTTACTATGTAGGTAAATCTGAATTCTTTGTAAAATATAACATTTCATCTATTTCATGACATCCTTACTGCATATTCTCCTATCTGGCACCTAATTATCTCTAAAGAGTGTCAAAACCATACAATACAATTTAGCATCAACTTGGGGTATGTTGGCCAAGAGCTTGTTATTTGGGAAGCCCCCTACCACAGGTATTGAATTTGTGGCACAGAAGCCTTTTGAATATTATCAGTAACTTAGACAGGAACTTATCTTTGTAAATTAATGCTTATTTCAGACTACTCAGGTAGTCTTTGATATCACTCTGGCTACATTTTGGTTACTATTTATCCTTCTCAGAAAAAAGGTAACTACACAACTTGTTTCAAAGAAGAAAATAACTATGTCTTTACTGAGATATGAAACCGTAACTACACAGGGAAATTATAGATGGTTTTCTTCTTCCCTCAGGCCTCTTTATATCACTTTCTACTACAGGCATGGATGAAGGGGAATATGTTAACATGTTATGGTGCAGATATTTAAAGAAGAGTTAGATAATGTCAGTAAGTTCATAGAAATCGATAGAATACCTTCTCTGTTCAAAAGTAAAGAGTCTATAGACATAAATGGACTGTAGAGGTATTATATGTACCATTTTGGGAAAAAGAATATTGTTTTTACCCCCTATAGATATTTCTGATAATTTTAGCATTATTAAGAGGGTCCAGGAAACCAATAAGAACATTATAAAATTAGGTAATTTGACTAAAATGCCCATATTAGTCTATAGGCTTTTTGGTGGGTACAGTCTGTTTTCTTGATTTAGTTTAGTTTGGCCACCCTTGTTTCTTGGCTAATGTGTAGATTACAGAATCTGATTGTAGTATTCTTGGTGTTTGACAGTGGTACTACAATGTTCAAATGCATAATCTCTAGAATTTTAAATGCTTTTCATAACCACTGTTCCATCAAACGATAATGCAACAAAAAGAACAAGGAAACCTTGTGTATGCAGTGATTAAAGTGACCAACAACAGAATTCAGATATGTAATGATGACTCTACAAACATCTATGTAATCATCTCCCCCACATGATAACCATCTGTTTTCCAGATCAGATTGAAGAATCACTATGAGGGAGAACTGAGAAATAAGACCATTTGCATCAACAGGAATTTGGTAAGATTTTAGACTATGTCTACCTGACCTAGTTGTTTGTTACAGGAAAATTTTGTCTGGGAGAGATAAAACTATAAACCCATACATAAATTCACTGTTTGTTTCAGAACTTTCCTACAGATCAATTTATTGGACATAATCTGGTGACTTGGGAATCTGGTGGCCTGAGAAAACTGCTCACTTATCAAACAGGGGCTTCTATTTTAAGATTTGATTCGAGACCTTCACTGTGCTATGTCTACCAATCCTAAATGAGTATACCAAAACTTTTATCCAATCCTAATCAGTTCCCTCTCTTGAAAGACCTACCTTAAATCACGTGGACTCAGACCTCACCGTCTTATAACTATCTCAGTGCTGATAGCCTTCTTTTGAGATACTGTTAAACTTAAACTCAAGATGTTGTTCTCCTTTAGTGCAGAAATTCCAGATAAAGTTGGTTTTGCTATGTTAACAAGTTGTTGGGTGACATTTTTGGAAGTTTAGCAAAAATCTCTATAAACATCTTTGGAAAAAATAAGGTTACCGTTTCTTATAATGTTTAGATTTAATATGTTGAAGAGATTACTTCAGAAGTTTAGAAAACTACTGATTTTAGAGATTGAAAAAAATTATCATTGAATTTTAAAAATTTCTCTTTAAAATTTATTCAAAAAGCAAATATATTGTGAAAGTTGAATAAACCAGAACTGTTGACATAAGAGGGTTAAGTAGCATTGTTTGTAGTGGTAAGACATTATTTCTATAGATTAAAAAACAAAAGTTTCAAGTTGTAATTTAGATGAAAAAAGAATCAATTGCTGTGGCTTATTCAATGCCAAAAATTTCCAAATGAAAAATAAGAAAAAATGTACAAGCTATTGTTGACAATATGAAGAGAGGTATTGGGAGCAAAATGAAAAGAACTTTAAAACATTGAGTATTAGAGGGCATTTAAAATAAAGATAACATTTGGGAAAAGGTTTGATTGAGATAAAGTTGGTTAAAATTTGTCCTCTATCTATCAAATTTGATTTTGTGCATGTATATATTGTGCTGACTGAAATTAAAATGATGAAACTTAGAGATTTGGAAACTAGAACAGGGGAACAAAAGAGGGCTGTAGAGTGACCTAAATTTCAGTTAGATACTACTGACTGCAGGTAATAAAGGGACTATTTAGATTTCAAAGGAAAAATAAGAAATTTAGCTAGGTGAACTAATACTGCAACTGACTTTAAATCAAAGGAAACATTCTTATTTGAAATAGGAGTTATATAAACTTACTTTTTTATTTTGATTTTGTCTATGCTGTGCCATTCCAAATGTTCTGACTGCGTTAGAAAAGAAAATGATTTAGAGAAACTCTGATTGATTGAAGGAGCATTATGAGTAGTATTCTGGGTGTTTTAGAAACTAAAACACATTAGTAAAACTTATTTTTTGAAAAACAGTATAAATTTGGTCATTAACTGGCTTAGCAGTGATTTTCATTTTAGTGCAATTATGCTTATATTCTTCCTGAAAGATTATTGGGTATTATCACAACATACTACTTTTATAATCTCTGACTCTCAAAATATCTCTGAGGTAGAGATGAAAACTTGCTACACTTTTAATGAACTGATTATCATTGAAGTCAGTAGATTGTACATATTATACACAATAGAAGTGTTTTGCAAATCTCTCTGTGTTTTCTTCACTGTTGATTATATGTTATCGACAAGAGTATTATGCAACTAGAAAGCAAAATTCCTCTTTATAGATTCCATATTTTAGGGACTGTGAACAGAATCACAAATCAGTGGTACCATATACTGACAATACTTCTTTTGTAGGAAGAATTTCTATTTGCCATGATTATGAAGAATCACACTTTTTATGTTTCAATGCTTGAGAATAATTATAATAACCAGCGACTCAAGCTTTTTTAAAAAAAATTTGTTTGTACTGCCTTCTATCCTGTCATGTCATAGAATGGTTGCTTGTTCCTACTAGGGACACATACTGCTTCATTTATGATCAATGTGACAGAAACCCTTTCTTCCCACATCAGGATGGAAAGTCTTCCTTTTGAACCAGTCACATGAGTTGACGCAGTGTGCTAATGGGCTTAGGCCTGGATAATCTGGTCCAGTGACTGTGGGATGAAGAATGGAATTACCAATTGCCTGGGCCAATGTAGGACTCATTCCTAGAACTGGGATCATTAGCTCCTATCCATGGAGCTAATGGTGCCAGGAATGGATGTTGGGAGAACAATCACAACATAATACTGCCTGTCTCCAAACTGATTTCTATGATGTTTCTCTAGAATTAAATGTTGACCTTTCTCTTCTTTCTGTTTATTGAAATACTTCTCATCTTGTAAGGATAAGGTAAAAATTTATTTTCTTGCTATAAGACACTTTCTTTGACTCTTAATCCTCATTCTCTATTTTCTCTGTTGGACTTATATTTTATATCATATAACATACAGCTATATTATATACTGCTATTTAAAATTGACTCAGCTAATTTTTTTTTTTTGAGACGGAGTCTCAGTCTGTCGCCCAGGCTGGAGTGCAGTGGCTGGATCTCAGCTCACTGCAAGCTCTGCCTCCTGGGTTTAAGCCATTCTCCTGCCTCAACCTCCCGAGTAGCTGGGACTACAGGCGCCCGCCACCTCGCCCGGCTAGTTTTTTTATATTTTTCAGTAGAGATGGGGTTTCACTGTGTTAGCCAGGATGGTCTCGATCTCCTGACCTCGTGATCCGCCCGTCTCGGCCTCCCAAAGTGCTGGGATTATAGGCTTGAGCCACCGCGCCCGGCCGACTCAGCTAATTTTTAATAGGTTGAAAGCACAAATAAATAACAAAGACTATTCTTATTTTTACCCTGCACTTGTTTCATGTGAGTACCTTTTGTTTTTCAAGCCACATTGTACACTCTTTGTGACAGATGTTTTTCCCTTGTTTTCTTCTGTGCCTCACAGATTTAGGTTCAGAGTAGAAATGACAGATTATTATTGTCTAATTCTTAATGGTCCAAAAAACAGAACTGCTAATTATTGCTATGTTGTTGGTCATTAAAATTTTAAAGCTTAATTTTAGGGATTATATTTGGTTTTATCTTAAAATGGTATCAATTTTAGTTAAAAAACCCATTAAAATTTTAATTTAATCACATAGTAGTCTTAGCTTCTTATGTTTTAACTAAATATATATTACAGAGGAATGAAGGCTATATATGAAATTATTTTAAATTGCAAAAGGATTCTCAGTTGTGCAAGAATTGTTACGCAGAGTCTCTTGAGTGCTTAATAAATATTCGGTCTTATTACTGTCTAGTTCATGTTTGCTTATTCATTGGAAAATTAAAATAAATCTCCTAATTTTCATAATGATTTTATAATCTATCAATCTTCTTTGTAACTCCTCTGAGAAAAGATGGTCGATGAGGCACTCTGTAAAAGAAGGTTAAAGGTTTTGTTATTTTAAATCTGCATATTAAGCTCATAATTTGAAATGTTTATGGTTTTCTCAGGTGCCTTCTAATGACTGTATTGTTTTATTCACTCTGCTTAATGTAACCTCTAAATAAATTATGAGTTATCATAAGCTTTCTCTAAAATGTGATTTTTGAATCATAGGAAAATGATTGATGTGCTATAAGTTATCATTCTTAAGAGTAGGAATCTCAGAGCCACGCAGCCTGTGTTTGAATCCTAACTGAATGACATTAAACATTAATTGGATAGCTTTGGGCAAGTTACTTAACTTCTCTGGTGCCTCAGCTTTCTCATTTGTAGAACAGTGATAATAATACCTACATTATAGGATTCTCATGAAGATAAAAGTTTGGTTTAACTTTATTTCTGCATATGAGTTGTATGCAAAATGTCATCATAGAATTACAGAATTAGAATGGCAAAACTTATTTGCTCTTTATTGAAAGATGACTATTCTTAAGTACTACTTAAGTCAGCATAAGTAAAATGCCTAAGTTATAAGTATACAAGGGAATCTTTTTAGAATTCGAAGGAGAAAGTACGGCTGTCATTCACTAGGTCTGGAAGCAGGATTTGGAAAGCAGCAGAAATCAAGGCAGCTTCTCTCTCTCTCTCTTTCCCTCTTTCTTGTGGGCTGTAAGGACTCTCTGCTAAGCATCTTTTTGTGTAAGTCTGCTTTATAATTCTCTGTTTTTCCAGATACTCTTCCTCTGCTCCATTTACTCATGAGCCTGACTTAACTACCTCACCTTGGCACTGTATCCCCTACCAAGTGAAGTGAACTGCCCAGCAGAGAAAAACTAGAGTTCTTGTATCCTTATAACTGATTTTGGGAGAAATTATAATTTGTCCAGCTCAGATCAGTTATCCACAATCATCTAGTAAACTATACCAAGGGGAGGGATAAGACAGCCTCCTGTCCATTCAGAAGGGGGTTTGGGTCCCACTATTCCTAGAACATGCATTGACTCACAGGGAAATTGACTAGCAAGTACTGGTTAGATCTGTTTTGAAGATGGACTTAAACATTTAACAGAAGCAATGTAAAAACAAAGTGGAGAATACCTGTTAATTAATTTCCTAATCAACTTATTTTTAAAGTGAGTGACATACATTTTCACTGATCGTCTTTCCATGTGTCCCCTTAGCCTCATGTCTGGCATATGACATGGACGATGGTGGCTGTCCTGTCTGCTCCTTACATCACAGGGACAGGGGATGAGTGAAAATGGAAGCCCAGATGTCTAAATATTTAAAGTTACAAATCAAACCAACAGATTGTTGAATAAAATATGTTTTATCTTATTTATTTTACATATTGGCCTTCATAATTATTTGAAAGGCCAGATTTAAAGTTAGGGATCTCAGACTTCATGAAGTTCTATGCTCAAATGAGGTGGCTTACCCATTATTCTTTCTGCTGCTGGCTCTGTGAGGGACTTATGTCCACACATGGTCCACCTGTTCAAACTCTTTCCACATCTCCTACAACCAGCCACCTCTCAGACCTATGAAATGCACACCTGAAGTACAATCTACTCTCAGGAGAATGGAACCAAGACAGAGGCTTTTGCAGGCCCTAAAAACTGGCTCTAAAAAGTGCAGAGCCCAGGTCAGTGTTCCTTCTTACTTGAGCCTAAAGACAGTTCAGGTGATGAAAGAAAGTATGTATATCCATTAGATTATGATTTCAGGTGTCAATGAGATTTATCATTGAATGAAAATAAGGAGGATATTTAATTTTCATAAACTGGGAGCTTTATGTCATTAACTAAGAAAGGCCAGAGAACACTGATTGTTAAATATGGAGGTTTTACTTTTGCATTTAATAAATGGAAAATATAGAAAAAATATTAATCATCTCTTTTTTAAAGAAGTCCAAAGCACATGAAATGCAACAATTGTACTTCTCGATATCAGTGTTTAAGAAAAGGTTAATAAATTAGACAATGTAAAAAGTGTATTAGTATTTCATGGAAAACAGAAAAAAGCAGGGTTACAGCCTTAGTTTCAGACAAAACAGACTTTAAACCAACAAAAATTTAAAAAAGGCAAAGAAGGGCATTACATAATGGTAAAGGGTTCAATTCAGCAAGAAGAGGTAACTTTCTTCAATATATGTGTTTCCATTACAGAAACACCCAGATTCATAAAGCAACTTCTTTGAGATCTTTGAAGAGACTTAGACTCTCACATAGTAACAGTGAGAGACTTTAACTCCCCACTGACAGTGTTAGGCAGATCATCGAGACAGAAAACTAAAAAAGCTATGCAGGAACGAACCCAGCTTTGCATCAAGTGGACCTGCTAGATATCTACAGAACTCTCTACCCAAAAACAACAGAATATACATTCCTCTAATCACCACATGGCACTTGCTCTAAAACTGATTGCCTAATCAGAAGTAAACACTTCTCAGGAAATACATAAAAACTGAAATAATAATAAACAGGCTTTCAGATCACAGTGCAATCAAATTAGAACTCAAGATTAAGAAATTCACTCAAAACCACACAACTACATGGAAATTGGACAACCTGCTCCTAAATAAATATTGGGTAAGTAATCAAATTAAGACAGAAATCAAGACGTTCTCTGAAAATTATGAGAGCAAAGAGACAATGTACCTGAATCTCTGGGACATGATGAAAGCAGTGTTATAAGGGAAATTTATAGCACTGAATGCCCATATCAAAAAGCTAGAAAAATCTCAAGTTTACAACCTAATATCTCAACTAAAAGAGCTAGAGAACCAAGAGCAAACAAACCCCAAAGCCAGCAGAAGACAAGAAATAGCCAAGATCAGGGCTGAATTGAAGGAGATAGAGACATATAAAACCCTTAAAAATATTAATGAATCCAGGACAGGTGTGGTAAGATGGTCAAATAGGAACAGCTCTGGTTTGCAGCTCCCAGCATGATCGATGCAGAAGACAGGTGATTTCTGCATTTCCAACTGAGTTACCTGGTTCCTCTCACTGGGACTGGTTGGAGAGTGGGTGCAGCCCATGGAGGGCGAGCTGAAGCAGGGTGGGGGCATTACCTCACCTGGGAAGCACAAGGGGTCAGGGGATTTCCCTTTCCTAGCCAAGGGAAGCTATGACAGACTACCTGGAAAAAGGGGACACTCCTGCCCAAATACCGTGCTTTTCCCAAGGTGTTAGCAACCGGCAGACAAGGAGATTCTCCACTGTGCTGGGCTCGGTGGGTCCCACGCCCATGGAGCTTTGCTCACTGCTAGTGCAGCAATCTGAGATTGAACTGCTAGTCAGAAGCCTGGCTCAGGGAGGGGCATCCACCATTGCTGAGGCTTAATTGGGTAAACAAAGCAGCCCGGAGAGCTCCTCAACAAGGCCTACTGCCTCAGGACTCTACCTCTGTGAGCAGGGCATAGCTAAACAAAAGGCAGCAGACAACTTCTGCAGACTTAAACGTCCCTGTCTGACAGCTCTGAAGAGAGCAATGGTTCTCCCAGCACAATGTTTGAGCTCTGAGAACGGACAGACTGCCTCCTCAAGTGGCCCCTGATCCTTATGTAGTCTAACTGGGAGATACCTCCCAGTAGGGGCCAACAGACAACTCATGTAGGTGGCTGCCCCTCTGGGACGAAGCTTCCAGAGGAAGGATCAGGCAGCAAAATTTGCTGTTCTGCAGTATTTGCTGTTTTGCAGCCTCTGCTGGTGACACCCAGGCAAACAGGGCCTGGAGTGGACCTCCAACAAACTCCAATATACCTGCAGCTGAGGGACCTGACTATTAGAAGGAAAACTAAAAAACAGAAAGGAATAGAATCAACATCAACAAAAAGGACATTCACACCAAAACCCTATCTGTAGGTCACCAACATCAAAGACCAAAGACAGATAAAAACCACAAAGATGGGGAGAAACCAGAGCAGAATAGCTGAAAATTCTAAAAATCAGAGTGCCTCTTCTCTTCCAAAGGATCACAGCTCCATGCTAGCAATAGAAAAAAGCTGGATGGACAATGACTTTGATGAGTTGACAAAAGTAGGCTTCGGAAGGTCAGTAATAACAAACTTCTCCAAGCTAAAGGGGGGGTGTTCGGACTCATAGCTAGGAAGAAAAACCTTGACAAAAGCTTAGATGAATGGCTAACTAGAATAAACAGTGTAGAGAAGACTTTAAATGACCTGATAGAGCTGAAAACCATGGCAGGAGAACTTCGTGACGCATGCACAAGCTTCAATAGCTGATTCAACCAAGTGGAAGAAAGGGTATCAGTGATTGAAAATCAAATTAATGATATAAAGCAAGAAGACAAGGTTAGAGAAAAAAGAGTAAAAAGAAACAGACAAAGCTTCTAAGAAATATGGGACTATGTGAAAAGACCAAATCTACGTTTGATTAGTGTACCTGAAAGTGATGGGGAAAATGGAACCAAGCTGTAAAACACTCTTCAGGATATTATCCAGGAGAACTTCCCCAACCTAGCAAGGCAGGCCAATATTCAAATTCAGGAAATACAGAGAACACCATGAATATACTCCTTGAGAAGAGCAACCCCAAGACACATAACTGTCAGATTCACCAAGGTTGAAATGAAGGAAAAAATGCCAGGGGTATTTTTTCAGGATATTATCCAGGAGAATTCAGGATATTATCCAGGAGAACTTGAGGATAATATCCAGGAGAACTTCCCTAACCTAGCAAGGCAGGCCAACATTTAAATTCAGGAAATACAGAGAACACCACAAAGATACTCCTCGAGAGGAGCAACCCCAAGACACGTAGTTGTCAGATTCACCAAAGTTGAAATGAAGGAAAAAATGCTAGGGGCAGCCAGAGAGAAAGGTTGGGTTACCCACAAAGGGAAGCCCATCAGATTAACAGCTGATCTCTTGGCAGAAACCCTACAAACCAGAAGAAACTGGTGGCCAATATTCAACATTCTTAAAGAAATGAATTTTCAAACCAGAATTTCATATCCAGCCAAACTAAATTTCATAAGTGATGGAGAAATAAAATCCTTTACAGACAAGCAAATGCTGAGAGATTTTGTCACCACTAGGCCTGCTTACAAGAGGTCCTGAAGGAAACACTAAACATAGAAAGGAACAACTATTACCAGCCACTGCAAAAACTTACAAAATTGTAAAAACCATCAATGCTAGGAAGAAACTGCATCAACTAATGGACAAAATAGCCAGCTAATATCATAATGACAGGATCAAATTCACACATAACAATATTAACCTTAAATGTAAGGTTAAATTGGATACTGGCAAATTGGATACAGAGTCAAAAACAATCAGTGTGCTGTATACGGGAGACCCATCTCACGTGCAGAGACGCACATAGGCTCAAAATAAAGGGAAGGAGGAAGATCTACCAAGCAAATGGAAAGCAAAAAAAAAAAAAGAAAACAAAAGCAGGGGTTGCAATCCCAGTCTCTGATAAAACAGAGTTTAAACCAACAAAGATCAAAAGAGACAAAGAAGGTCATTACATAATGGTAAAGGGTTCAATTCAACAAGAAGAGTTAACTATCCTAAATATATATGCACCCAATACAGGGGCAACCAGATTAATAAAGCAAGTCCTGAGAGACCCAAAAAGAGACTTAGACTCCTACACAATAATAATGGGAGACTTTAACACCCCACTGTCAATGTTAGACAGATCAACGAGACAGAAGGTTAACAAGAATATCCAGGACTTGAATTCAGCTCTACACCAAGCAGACCTAGTAGACATCTACAGAACTCTCCACCCCAAATCAACAGAATATACATTCTTCTCAGCAGCACATAGCACTTATTCCAAAATTGAGCACATAGTTGGAAGTAAAGCACTCCTCAGCAAATGTAAATAACAGAAATCACAACAAACTGTCTCTCAGACCACAGTGCAATCAAATTAGAACTCATGATTAAGAAACTCACTCAAAAATGCACAACTACATGGAAACAGAACAACCAGGTCCTGAAGGACTACTGAATAAACAACGAAATGACGGCAGAAATAAAGATGTTCTTTGAAACCAATGAGAAGAAAGACACAACGTACCAGAATCTCTGGGACGCATTTAAAGCAGTATGCAGAGGGAAATTTATAGCACTAAATGCCCACAAGAGAAAGCAGGAAAGATCTAAAATTGACACTCTAACATCACAATTAAAAGAACTAGAGAGGCAAGATCAAACAAATTCAAAAGCTAGCAAAAGGCAAGAAATAACTAAGATCAGAGCAGAACTGAAGGAGATAGAGACACAAAAAACCCTTTAAAAAATCAATGAATTGAGGAGCTGATTTTTTGAAAAGATCAATAAAATATATAGACCACTAGCAAGACTAATAAAGAAGAGAGAAGAATCAAATAGATGCAATAAAAAATGATAATGGGGATACCACCACTGATCCCACAGAAATACAAAGTACCATCAGAGAATACTGTAAATACCTCTACGCAAATAAACTTGAAAATCTAGAAGAAATGGATAAATTCCTGGATGCATACACCCTCCCAGGACTAAACCAGGAAGAAGTTGAATCCTTGAATAGACCAATAACAGGCTCTGAAATTGAGGCAATAATTAATAGCCTACCAATCAAAAAAAGTCTAGGACCAGACGGATTCACAGCTGAATTCTACCAGAGGTAAAAAGTACCATTTCTTCTGAAACTAGTCCAATCAATAGAAAACAGGGAATCCTCCCTAATTCATTTTATGAGGCCAGCATTGTCCTGATACCAAAGCCTGGCAGAGACACAACAAAAAAAGAGAATTTTAGGCCAATATCCCTGGTGAACATCAATGAGAAAATCCTCAATAAAATACTGGCAACCCGAATCCAGCAGCACATCAAAAAGCTTATCCCCAAGATCAAGTTGGTTTCCTCCCTATGATACAAGGCTGGTTCAACATACGCAAATCAATAAACGTAATCCATCACATAAACAGAAACAAGGACAAAAACATGATTATCTCAATAGATGCAGAGAAGACCTTCAGCAAAATTCAACAGCCATGCATGCTAAAAACTCTCAATAAACTAGGTATTGTTGTAACGTATCTCAAAATAATAAGAGCTACTTATGACAAACCCACAGCCAGTATCATACTGAATGGGCAAAAACTTGAAGCATTGACTTTGAAAACTGGCATAAGACAGGGATGCCTTCTCTCACCACTCCTATTCAACATACTGTTGGAAGTTCTGGCCAGGGCAATCAGGCAACAGAAAGAAATAAAGTGTATTCAATTAGGAAAAGAAGTCAAATTGTCTCTGTTTACAGATGACATGATTATACATTTAGAAAACCCCATCGTCTCAGCTCCAAATCTCCTTAAGCTGATAAGCAACTTCAGCAAAGTCTCAGGATACAAAATCAATGTGCAAAAATCACAAGCATTCTTATACATCAACAACAGACAGAGAGCCAAATCATGAGTGAACTCCTATTCACAATTGTTTCAAAGAGAACAAAATACCTAGGAATCCAACTTACAAGGGATGTGAAGGACCTCTTGAAGGAGAACTACAAACCACTGCTCAACAAAATAAAAGAGGACACACACAAATGGAAGAACATTCCATGCTCATGGATAGGAGGAATCAATATCATGAAAACGGCCATACTGCCCAAGGTAATTTATAGATTCAATGCCATCCCCATCAAGCTACCACTGAGTTTCTTCACAGAAATGGAAAAAACTACTTTAAA